>NW_027271362.1:0-600000 GCF_040938485.1 Diadema antillarum | reverse complement strand
TCATGAGGACCGCCCCCGCGTACGAGGATGGTCCCTCCTCATGAGGACCTCCCCCCTCCTCATGAGGCCCCCCGGGGAACGCCTCATGAGGCCCCCCCTTCACTTCTTATTCATCTCACATCTGACGTATAAATTGTCGCAACTTTGCACGGTGATTTTTTGTTACACACACATGTCCACTATCCATGATGAAAAGAAGAAAAAATCCTGTCTGTTTTTTTTTTTTTAAATCGAGTTTTAATCACCCGATGCAGAGCGCCCATCAAAACACGGGCGCCAACGCGTTCGCACAATGCAAGACTGCCGCACCTAGCGGCCTGATCCGACTAAATATTTTCGATGCTTTTTTCTGCGGCTCTCACCTCTCCGCGCACGAATCAGCCTCGTGAAGCTGAAGTCTGACATCTTTTTACACAAATTCGTAACGAGAAAAATTAAATCAGTACTAACCTGATCTTGTCCATATATTCCAAATTACTATTCCACACTGATAGAGTAGGTGGGTAGATGACATACTCCAGTTTGTTAGCAAAATAATCACTTTGTAGGTATGACGAGTTCACTTTCTTCGTCAATTCCGCCCACGATTCCGCCGTTTGGGCGCTTTTTCTGGAATCATCCCGCGACGCGACGTACGTCGCATACATCACGCATCCAGCACATACTAAGTACCAGACTGGTATGTGCTGGATGCGTGATGTGATGCGACGTACGTCGCGTCGCGGGATGATTCCAGAGAAAGCGCCCAAACGGTAAGCGGGCGGCGGAATCGTGGGCGGAATTGACGAAGAAAGTGAACTCGTCATACCTACAAAGTGATTATTTTGCTAACAAACTGGAGTATGTCATCTACCCACCTACTCTATCAGTGTGGAATAGTAATTTGGAATATATGGACAAGATCAGGTTAGTACTGATTTAATTTTTCTCGTTACGAATTTGTGTAAAAAGATGTCAGACTTCAGCTTCACGAGGCTAATTCGTGCGCGGAGAGGTGAGAGCCGCAGAAAAAAGCATCGAAAATATTTAGTCGGATCAGGCCGCTAGGTGCGGCAGTCTTGCATTGTGCGAACGCGTTGGCGCCCGTGTTTTGATGGGCGCTCTGCATCGGGTGATTAAAACTCGATTAAAAAAAAAAAAACAGACAGGATTTTTTCTTCTTTTCATCATGGATAGTGGACATGTGTGTGTAACAAAAAATCACCGTGCAAAGTTGCGACAATTTATACGTCAGATGTGAGATGAATAAGAAGTGAAGGGGGGGCCTCATGAGGCGTTCCCCGGGGGGCCTCATGAGGAGGGGGGAGGTCCTCATGAGGAGGGACCATCCTCGTACGCGGGGGCGGTCCTCATGAGCGGGTTTCCCGGACTGGTATACTCAGAATTAACTTTACTCCACCAACATTGTCTAGATTTCTAAATTTATTTTCTCAATGACTATTTCTGAAAGAATGAAATGTGTATTGTTAGATATACATTGTACATGTAACTGTTGGAAATATCTGGTGAAATTAAAAATCAGGGGCGTTGATCGGGGGTGGGGGGCATTTGCCCCCCCCCCCCCCCCCCCCCCCCTTATAAAAAATGTAACAGTTATATTTTGGCATATTTTGGGAGGGGCAAACATTATGTTGTTAGGCCCCTACCCCCGGTAACCTGAGATATGGATTTTTTTTTTTTTTTTACTTTAACGTTAATGTTATTGATAGAAAACTGCCCAAATATTTCACCCAAAGTCTGTATATGTTAACTGCTACAAGTGCACTGCTAGTATGAGTCTAATCTTAACGTTACATTTTAATTTTTCTGTAGACTTAATTCCCATTTGCTTTAAACGTTAGAAATCTAACATTAAAAGTCTAATATGAGATTAAAATATTTCAGAAAAGATCTAACGTTAGGTTCTACGCTTTGTATTTCATCAAAAAGCGTGCACCAGATATGTCGACCCTTCCAAATTCAAAAGTTCCCCCATCAGAGCAGAGTCAATGAGATTACATTTATCTCCAACGTGAGCCTACTCTTCCCCCACTCGGTTCTTATCCATAGATTTAGACAAAAGGCACACATTTTGGATTGACATCTTTCCGAATAGATTCCACAATTTAAGTGTGCATCATATATTGTTTTCAATTCTAAAAATGCAAAGAGCTCATCGTGTCAGAAGGACTCCTAGCTCCCTCACACAATGTATTCCATTTTGAAAATTCTCTGTCATTTGATTACTGCATTTCGAGATCTCGAATGAAACTACAATTGTATTTCACTATTTTCAATTGTGTATATTTGTAACCTTCTTTTCTTTTCCTTTTTTTTTTGTGCGTGTGTGTGTGTGTGTTCACTTTCAGCGGCTCACATCCGAAAGCGAATGCTTAGTTTGAGAACTCAGTATGGGAAAATAGCCAGAGCCCACCTCAACGGGTCAAAGACCAAAATGACAGGACGTCAGACCTGGCTCTTGGAATCTCTCTCTTTCCTTAGCCCTCATATGAAGACTAGGCCGTATGTCTATGAGAGTGTGAGTACCACTTCACATTTGGTTCAACATCATACAATGTAGTATCTGTAGATTTATGCAGAATTGTCCAATTGGCAACATTGGATTATTTGGATGAATATATAATCATATATATTATATTTATATATATGTATATATATAAAAATATATATATATTTTTTTTTGTGGAACTCCTAACGTTAAAATCTAGTAAGCCCTGCATGCAACTTAGAGTTATGTCTCCCCCAAAAGTGATAGAAAAATCAGCAAATCTATTTTCACTATGAAAGAAAAGAATGAATATTTCTTCACTCTGTGACCATCCAAGATATCTGCCAAAACAATATTCTGTACTTCATCAGTTTAATAGGAAAATGAAAAAAAAGAATTCATAATAAAGTAATCATTTAATAATTAATTAATCAAATGAAATAATTCATGCCCTGTTTAAGCTTTAAATCTGTTGTTGTTTTTTCTTGTCCATACATGATGCATTACAAGTTACCTACATTTTGTACAGTACACTTACTCATACAAAACTTTAAGTCTACACATTATGTTTGATAAAAAGCTCCAAACCACTTGAAAGAGTCAAAGAGTGTGGTCAAAGAGAAAGGTTACCTAATACACGTGAATTGAGTGAATGCAGCAATAAGTAGACATCAGCTGTTAAAGTTGAGGAAAGCTGCATAGTCCATTCAAAAGTTACACATTTCAAACTTTTTGTGCCGAAATGAGAAGACCACTATTAATAGCTTGTGACATTACATCAGAACACTGAGAGAAGATAAAGTGAATTTCACAAAATTGTACTTTTTTATGAAAAGCTCAAGTCCCTCTAACTTGTTGACATACTGTATAATATCAAGGTTATTATTCCACCTGCTTTCTAAAAGAGGTATTAAGTCAATGCCTCTTTCATGATAAATGTTGGGGAAAAAAATGATATGTTGTGAAATTCTGTCTACATCTTCTTTCATTATTAATAACGTTAAAAAAATCATAACATTTGAATGAATTATCCAATCGCCCTCAAACATTCACTGATATGTTCTACCTTTATTGCTGCACTCATTTAACCCCCATGTACTCTCTATTTGGGTAAATTTCCCATGTAATTCTAATTATAAATCAAACCATCAACACAAGTATCAATCTATTGAAAAAGTAAAGAAGTGAGCAGAGACAGAAAGAAATAACAAAGACTGCAAGATCTTGTCTGGATTTGTATTCAGCTCTTGTTGGTAAAGTGCTGAGAATTTTCGCAGAGTATTCAAACACCCTTCATTCTCAAGTGGATTTTCATTTTGTTGCTGTCCTCTAGGTTGACCCCTCTTTACAGCTGACGGATGGTGAAGTCTTTGAGGTGCTGAATGAGGGTGAGGCGAAACAGGAAGCTGCTGCAGAGGGAAGGACGGAGGAGGATCAACAGGGGGGAGAGGATAAGACACTGGAGATAAAGAGGAGGAAGAAGAAGAGGCGATTGGTCCCGGAGTACGAGCCGAAGAACCACGCCCCTCCCGCCGTCGTGAGACAACCGGCGGAGGAGAAATCTGACGAGGACGGATTGTTCTGCCTGTATCTCGCCTCCGAAATGAGGAAGATCACGAATCCAAAGATCAAGGTGATTTTGAGGACTAAACTTCAGTCGGAGGTCACAAACGCCATACTCCAGTGCATGGAAGAGGCCAGCGGGAACCAGTAGGTGTTGAATGGAACCACAGGCACATATAGGTTTCCATTAATGGGTGAACTAGTCTGGAGTCCTGCAAGGCTTCAGACTTTTAAGGACAAGTTTACCCAAATATGTGTTGATTGAGTGAATGCAGCTAATTAGTAGAACACACTTGTGAAAGTTTGAAGAAAATTGGACAATACATTAAAAAATTATGAACTGTGAAGTTTCAGTGCTGCCATTGCTTGATGAGAAGACTGCAAGACAACAATATAGCAAAAATATAAATAGAATTTGATATATTTTTAAATCTGTAGCAAGATGAAAAAGCACATAACTCATATGTACCCCCATTCAGAAAGCAGGGGAACATGATTATGTTTTTATTATTACATAACATGTCAATAACAAGTCATGGGAATGTGTGCTTTTCATTTTTAAAAAATGAAATTTTGTTGAATTTTCTTTATCTTTCTTACTTTCATCCTGCAGTGATGTCACAGACTGTTATAATCTTCTCATCCAGCGATGGCAGCACTGAAACTTTTAACAATTCATAACTTTTGAATGGATCATCCTTTTTTCATCAAACTTCACAGATGTGTTTTACAAATATTGCTGTATTCAGTCAGTCCACACAATGTATATTTGAATGAACTTGTCCTTTAAAACCATAGTATTATCTACATGCCATTCCATTCCCCCTACCCCAAAACACACATGCCACACCATGAAAGACGTATGATGTGGTCGTGGTGGGCCAGGGAACTTGACATGGTGAATTAGATGCTAACAACCATGTTATCTGTGAACAGTGAGACAGGCATACATAGAGCTGCACAGCATTTCCTTTATTAATTTTGACAACATTCAGTCTAAGATACAAGACTGAAAATCCATTTGTGCCATTTGTTTGCCATGGTATCATCTGATGAGGGAGATTTTGATGGAACAATGAAGCAACGTATTCTAATCGTTCATGTCATAAGTTTGTTTATTAGTTTGTTTATTGAGCCCATAGCTTAAACAGGATTGGAGTAAAGTCCATTTTATTTCAATCCTCAATCCCACCCAAACCATGGTACCTTTGCAGACAATTAAAAACCTGATCAGGAAACTGCCAAGTGTAATGGAGACTTTCACCTGACCTGTAAGCCTCGATCAGACAGACACCAACCCCGCCCAAAGTTTGTGATAACACTGTCTTGCATTTTTAAATCTGTAATACACTTCCATGGATTTTAATTTCACTTATCGACATAGCCTTAACTGAAGCCAGTTTGTACGTGTAAGTGCCACACCAGATTTTAGTGATACCCGACCACTTTACAAACATTTTTTTTTTTATACACATCTTTGAAACTTAAGTTGTTCCTGATATCCTGAAACTTGAATAAGGCTTGCCCAACATAGCTACAAGTAATGCATGTAAGCTTGATTCCACACAGCAAAATACATTGAAATAGTAAAGGGAGATGGAATAGTTTGTGAAAAGGTCCTTGCAAACAATCCATATATATGTGCATTTATGAAAAATGGCCTAGAAGGGTATTTTGAATACTGAGTATGGCATGGACACAAGCTGATTAGTGAATTGAATTGTGATTTAAATGGGGCTAGACATTACAGTTGAATGTCAATTTTATATTTAAAGCATTGAATCCTTTGGGCATGATTTGATGTCACTGATACTTTATTGTCTTCATCAAAGGTTACGATGGGTTTGACTTCTTGTTATAAATGTGGTGCAAGTATACACCTGTATGATTTTTTTTTTCATGTTGAAATATAAAAGAAAATCAAATGTGAAATTTTCGGTACATATAATCAAGTGAACATGAGTCTTTTCAAAATGAAAATACAGTACACTGATTGTAAGTGCAGTGCACTCCCGTTATAACGAACATGGTTATAAAGAAATTCAGGTCACAATGAAATGAAAATTCAGGCTGCAAAATTATCCTCTGCATGCTGTTTTATTGTTTATTTGTTTGGTTATAACCAAATTTTGATATAATTAACGAAGGAAAATTGCTGGTCCCGAGGACTTCATTATAATGGGAGTCCACTATATGACAATATTTTTGCTTTTCCTACCCCAGTAGGCCTATAGCTATTCAGCAACATGTTATAAGCTTGCATATGCTGAAAATGCCAAGAATTATATTCACTTTTATACTAATTTCACTGCATTTCCATATTACGTATTTCTGTGAAATGTGGCAGTAGTATGATGGTACAACAATGTGTATTCCTGGGTTGTAGTCTGGAAGCTGGCCATTCTACAGCAGTGTGAGTATCCCTCATACAGTACAACACTCCATTTGATAGGTCCACATTCACAGCATTTAAAAGTGATCTCAATTTGTGTTTGGAGAAAGTAAAAGATAGAAACAAACCTTGGATGTTCTTAATTGAAGAAGTGATAATTTTCCACAATGCTTACTTGGAAGACTGGTATGTAGAACAAATGAAATGTGAAATACAGTGTATTAACTCATTTTGTGCGATAGTCTGAAAACTCTCCAAGCTTTAAACCAGATCTCCCCTGTTTTGATCAGCAAAGGGTTGAATTTTGCCAATTTGCACAATCAAAAGGTGTACACAAAATTCAATTGTATATTGTACATATTATGTTTGCAGAAACTTGGAATAAAATCTAGCAAGTTTCTTTTCAATCATCTCTTTTTTTTTTAAAGCTCAAATACAAATGACTGCAGTCTTCACTGCAGTTGTGTTGTTAGTGTTGTTGTTTGGTTGATTTGGTATGAACCAGTATATTGGTGGATGGTACAACAAGATTTTAAATGAAAAAAATACCAGTTATACAGTGGATGCCTATACTACTCAACATGAGTTCTGATTCTACAGTATCTTCAAATAAGTACAAAACAGAATGAGACCTTGCTTAATGTTTTACTGATGAAGTAGGTCAAAGTTGAATCAAATTACACTGTTGACAGGTTTCAACCTTTAAGGTACTGATGTGCAACTCGTGTGAAAGAAATAATGTTATGACTACCACATGAACCTTTCTGTTGTTGTTTTTAGCACCCCAGACTTCAATGGTATCAACATTTGGTATGCATTTTTTTTTTTTGGGGGGGGGAGGGAGGGGGGCTTCTAAAATGATGGTGGGATGAAAAAAAGACAAGAAAATGAGAATGCTGGTGATTTTAGAAATTGTGATAGTGTGTGTGTGTGTGTGTGTGTGTGTGCATATGTGTGTGTGTGCGTATGTGTGTGTGACAGAAGGATTTAAGATTTGCACGACATGCTAATCTTATGTCAAACACTATGCTTGGTTTTTGGTATGTTTTGCTTGTTTGCTTTGGGTTTTTTTTTTTTTTTTTTCAATTCACTGCAAAGCAACATGGATTTCTTCAGAAAGACACGAACGTTGAGGGCAGCAGATGAATAATGCCCGAAGGGTCGTATATAGTACAATGTATGGGATACTAAGTCTTAGTACATGTACTGCCCTTGAACAGTTTATTACCTATTAGGCCCACCTGAAATATGATTTTGTTTTGTGTGTTTGTTAGTTTGTTTGATGAGGTTGGATTATGTTTGGTTCTCTTATTTCCTTTGTTTGTTTGTTTGTTTGTCTTTGTCTTGCTTTCCGTTGCGTGGAAAATTTACGTTTCATAACGTTATACAACTGTACGTACAAATCAAGCAGGTGACTGCACATTATACCTTAGTGCAGATCAGGCCTAACCATGCAATCGGAATACACTGTACCGGTATATCGGTTACAAGATATAGGCCTACTTTGGGATGTTTTGTTCCTAAACGAACTGGCATACACAACAATCATGAATTATCTGGCTAAATGATTCGTCTCCAAAAAAGAGGCTTTATCCTGTCACCAAAATGTTAATCTCCAAATTATAAATCGGTGTACTTACACACGACGACTTGAGTGACGTACTCAACAGGCGTTGTAGGTGCGACAGTATTTACTGCAAAAAACCAGAGAAAGGTAGTTTAAAATTTAGATGATCTTATATCACAATGTCATTTGTTAGACGCTTATTCAATCGAGTATTATCATTATCTAGACTGATGTGATTTTTTTTTCTCATTCACCTAGTCGAAGCACATTTTACATGATCGATAAATTGTTGAATTAAAAAAGGAAAAAACCTGAAATTGAACTTAATTGGTGGGACAATTACCAATTTCAGTTTTTGTTTGATTTAACTAATGATATCAATTATCTGTAAGCATGTCCAGTCCAAACGATCATTCATTGATCGCATGGCTTCGTACATTGTGTTTAACATTTTTTTTTTAATTGATGAAACATTCATCCCATTTATATTTTATTTATATTGTTTTGCACAAGAACTACATTGATTACTGCTCACTAAAATCGAAAATATTATGCTTCCCAAATAGACATAGTTTACGATTTCTAAACATCACAACCATATCGAAAGAGGCTAAACTGTTACGTCACTTCCAAAGAAGTTTCAAAGTGGAAGGAAATGATTATGTAACAGTCTTTTTTTTCTTGCATTTGTTCTCAATTTCCAAAAAGTGAAAGTGAGGTTGTAAATTTATCCTCTTGACTTCTTTGCGCCCTAACTTTTTTACGATTATACAGTTTGTATTTTCAAAATAACACCAACAGTCATGAAGATTTGTGAGCTTACTTCAATTTCTTCTTAAGTATTGCGCAATTACAACTGATATCCAACGAAACAAAAAAAAATGCGCTCCTTTGTTGTGTGCATAATTTATAGTCATTCTATTACGTGCACATTGCAACTCTCTTCTAACATGTCTGGTTTATGTTCGCTAAACACGTAGTGCAACGAAAAAAAAAAAAAGAGTTTTGCCTACACCAGTAAGCACCTGTGATCAGATGTATCGTGTATCTATATATGAAGGGTTTGTTTGCAAAAACCGATAAGTCCATTTTTGAAGATTTTAAAGTACGATCTCTGTCAAAAAGTACAAAATAATACCTTTTAAATGATATATTGGTCACTACATATAAAGGTATATTTTTGAAGTTATGGTCAAAAGAAACAAAAATTTTCTTATTATTCTCTAAATTTTTCTTAAACTTTAATCGCAAATATCTCCATTTGGCAAATATGGACTTATCGGTTTTTGCAAACAAACTCTTCATATGTAACAACTTCTCAAATCAGCACTTACGATAATCTACTGCGTATCAGGTTTTTGTTTCTAATCCATTCATTAGAAAATTTCTCATTTGCTCCATTAAACGAGATCAAGGATTATTATGATAAAACCATTGATAATGATAATTATCGTCTATACTGGTACAATAAATTGACGAAGTGTGAAACTGGCAAGAAAATTGAAATAAAAACAATATGAATACTCACCACTGGATGAATCCCCTGAGACTGTTGGGAAGGGAAGAGAAAGACAGAAAAAGAGGAAAATAATGACTAAAATGTTTTACATGGTGTCCCGTTATATTGGAACTATGGTTGAAAAGGTTGGCCTTTATTATAGTAATCTAAACACATAGCAATGCTAATTGATGACATTTGAAATCCATTTTCTAGTAGTTTGTCTATTTGACCCTGGATATTTTTCTATCAGTTTGCAAAAGTAATTTTGTAAAGTATTGTTAAAGGGACATTCCAGACGATTTTCATAATTTCACATCATGTAGTGCATAAATCTACTACTCCAGGTATAGATTTGTGGAATTTATTGTGGTTCTTGAGCAGAGAAACAATAGTTTGAAAAACCTTAAACAAATTACACTGAACAAGGATGATGACATAGGAGGTTCACATATTTCAGAAATGTAGCAGTGTAATTTCATTACAATACTGCTTGCTTGCGAGTTCACCTGTGTATAATCTATGCATGCCTTTTTCTTTTGTTCTGCTTCCTTGAGCCCCAACTCATGCATTCTTATGGTGACTCTGCCCTGTCATCATCCTTGTTCATCGCAATTTGTTCTAAATTTTGAAAATATTCTTATTCTTCATCCCAATTATCACAAATTCTGAAACTCAGTCCTCGGTATAACTAATTTATAGTTGTTCAAATGTAAAAATCTGAAAATCATCCGGAGGTCTCCTTTAAGTATTTGACCGTGGAGCGAAAAATTAATGATACTCAATAATGGTGACGTGTCTCAAATAAGTATTGTAGCACCAGGCCTGAACTTAATGTCATACTGACTAATGTGATGTGTCCCATGATTATAAGAAAATGAAATGACCTAAAATCTCCAGGGAATCATGCGTTCAAAATTGAAATAATTTTGCTTGTACAAAGTAACGTTGAGCTTTGAGGCCAATTGGCTATTTTATCGTGACGCTGAGCAGTTTTACAATTGTATCTCCCGAATTATTATTAAACACTGCATTGGAAAGCCCATACTTGTTTAACGTGAAAACAGTTGCAAAAGCATCTTTCTCTGACCCATAGTAACACACGTAACGCGGCACAATGAATATAACTTTTTGTTAATGTATGAATCTCACAGCAAGCGAACTTCACTTGAAAACGACAGAGGCAGAAATAGCATGTACACTTACGAACAGCGCCCAGAACCGCGCCAACGACGACAGCCACGAGGACAGTGACAGCGACGACGATTCCGATGACGAGTGCCTTTTTCGAAGGCCCGCTCCCCTTCACAGCACCGGTGTCCATTACGTCTACGGGCTGCGCACTGGTGGCGGGGTATTCCTCCAAACCGGTACTAACTGCACCGATCTCGTCATATTTGTCCGACGTCGAAGGCCCCGACGAGACCTCGGTTACTGGTGGCACTATAGGAGGGAGCGTGGACGATTTCGGATACACGTCCGCGGACGACGCCATTTCGACATCGCCGACAGGCGCCAGAGCCGATCCCCGCTTGCTCGGCACCGCGGCGAAGGCGACCGATTGCGACGTCATCTGCGAGTGTCCCATTCCCGCAGGTGGTAGATTGTAGACTGGTTTTCCCGGAGTGTCCCCGTTGGGATCGACCCATCCTTCGGGTGTGTTGATGGGCTCGACTCTTCTCAGTGATCTGCAAAGCCGAGGCGGGATAAATAAGAACAGACGAAATCATGATTATTTCCTTTTCTTTTATACGCCATCTAACATTGCTTACATGATTTTGACTCTAAATGCGAGGAAAATGAATACGTTTTGGTTAAAATGCCACGACCACAATTATCCACAGCGTCTCCTAGTTTCCTTACGACCTACTACGTGCTGTCACGTTTAGTTACCTACAGTTTCCTTTTTTAACGGCCTTCTAGGTTGCTCGACAGCACTGTGGCATTTTCTTTCTTTCTTTCTTTTTTCTTTCTTTCTTTCTTTCTTTCTTTCTTTCTTTCTTTCTTTCTTTCTTTCTTTCTTTCTTTCTTCCTTTCGTTCTTTCTTTCTTTCATTCTTTCTTTTTGGACAGTCTGAAAATATGACTCGGCATCCACTGCAATTACTGTATGTCACGTTTGCCTATCCCGTCACCCCGTCTCTCGTCTCACGTCCATTGCGTTTTGTTCATCGCAGTGGCCTGAAAACTGGCCGTGGTGGCCGCCGGAAACATAGTTTCAAAGTATAGCATCAAATAACTCAGAAGATATAATTTGTTTCATCAAATGACAGGTAATTTTATTTCAACCCGTAACTGCGTCGCAAATATTTTGAATGCATTTTTAGACACACTGTCAGAAGGAAACACTATTATAGTACATGATGATTACAATGATTATGTAAACTCGGATCTCGTTAAGGGTGCCTTCCAATTCTTATAGATTTCCTGTAATAAAAGGCACTATTTTAGTGAAGATTCAATGTGGAATGTTTGTGGGGTGAGACGATCACTATCTTTGCTCAGTTGAGTGTGTGATGATGGTTGCAACTGATATTAAACATGGTATTAAGGTAGAGTGACTGCTTTTAGGAATGCTTCGATATACCAAGAATTTTGGAAGAAGGGTTCTATACCCGAGTTCAGGTGCACCTGACCGCTGCATGTGGTAAGATATATTTCTTTATTTGTCATGTTTAAAATATACACAAGAATTGTAGAATTGTTCCCTGCAGCTCTTACATGTTTCTATTTCTTGCTCGGGGGGTGGGGGGTGGGGGTACGTCTACAACTTCAGAGGGTGTTGGGCCTTAATATCAGGGGTAGCGTTCGTCATGTTCGTGGTTGGGTCGAGGGGTAGTGCTCCCTCACATCGTTCAATGGCCCATGGAGTAGATGGGACCAATAGGTAGCGAGAAATGAAAGTTTTCATTTTGGATGATAATCAATCATTTAACATCTTCCACCTGCGTCATGGTAGAATGAACATCAGAAATGTCGTCTCGAATCGAGACCTGGCTGGATGCCTTCACAAGTGAAGGTTATGACACATTTGGAACCCGGATAATACCTTTTTAGGTCTTCAAAGAAAGAAACTAATGGCTACCGAGACATATTCAGTTAACATTGACAAGCCAGGACCGGTTTATCACCGTTATGAACGCTTATTCCACATATCCGGGTAACACATGAGATACATTTTGGAAGCTTTTCAAATTGAAAGAGGGCTATGCACATTGTACCACTCTTTAGTATTTTGATACATGAGGCAACTGCTTTATCCGGGCTGCAGGGGTCGTATTATCAGAAATCGATCACTTGTCTCTCTATCGTTGTACGTGTGTCTGATTTCAAGAAGTGCTATATAATGTGAAGCCAGCCTGGCCAAGGCTGCATGTATTCTACCGCTTGACAAACAATCACGACGCTTCGGTCTTTGGTGGTCTTTTGTTCTCCCGTTAGCGGCCTGCAGTGTTTTGGATTTATCACCATAACATACAATTCTAGTTCTTAAGTCTTCAACAATCGCGCTTCAAAATTCTTTCGCTGGCTAAAGGCGATGATCTCGTTTTCGTAGGAGGAAGCGCCTTAATTATTGCAGCTGGGCCTTTACTTTCCAACCGTTATGAAAGGAACGTTTGCAGTTAGAGGGGGTTGCAACAGGGGTCTCCAAGAGTGTCCCTTGTTTCGACGAATTCCCAGAGTCATGGTCTTTGTGTTTGCGATAATCATCAATCAGAGCTGAAAAATAGGTCTGCATTCAGCGCAAGTGTAACCAAGAATGTAAAAATAAGCAGATTCAAAGACTTGGTGCGTTTCGTGAGATTATTTTGTTTTTTGAAAGGAAAACGATTCTTTATTTTTTGTTTGTCCCCATCTTGTCTCTTTTGTGTCGTAGAGATAGATTCCAGTTTTTCCTCCTGGAGCATCATGTTCCGTCTCCTGCACGCTTACTTAAATTTTGGGTTGTGAGAACAACGTGAAATAATGGGTGCAGATAAAAAAGAAAGGCGAGTTTTATTTTGCCCGGCGAGTTATCACTATTTTGCAATAAAGGCACGAATTTCTTATCACCAGTTTAATATATGATGTCACAAAAGACACGTAAATTTCTTGTCGTCGTCGTCGTCGTCGTCGTCCTGTGGTTGAGTGATAACTAAGTCACAAAAAGAGGTTCATTTCTGTTCATCCGATCGTCGCTCATTTGACACTTGATTTATCGTAAATGCGTCGTAAAGAGACGTACTTTTTTGGTCATCTGTATACGTATCTGATATGACGTGATTAATGCGTCATAAGATGACGTTGCAACTGATTGACAAATTGCCCTACATCGACATAAATAAGCACTGAATATGATTAATGTTTTAAACATCTCGACGCAAGATTTTAATCAATTTGAATACGAAGACGTAGATCTCACTTGGCTAATGATAACGTGATGAATATAAGAATATGTCGCAAAATACGTTAACAACGTCATTTTATGGTTGTATTACGACTTGCAACCAGTTAACTAATCATAAACAAATCAAGACATCTTCAGGTTAATATCTAACCCTTGATAAAATGTTCTACTACATTAAAGAATATCAGTTCCGTTGCAGTTGTAAAAGGATTTTCTGCTATTGCTTCATTATAATCGACACCGCAGCAGGAATGTGCAATAGTGCGAACACCAATGACATTGCTCTTGACCAAATAACTAGGCATATATCGTAATCTTTTCACCTGCAATTTCTTCTCTTTTTGTCTCTTGAAGTAGTCTGAAATTTCATGACGTTTACTTTGCCATGAATGATGACCACAGCTGGGACAATCTGCTCAGATATCTCAACGTTCTGCATCTCAACGTTTGTTGTTTGTTTTTTAATGATAATGATAATATTAACGACCCTTGCTATGTGTGTGTATGTGCGTGTAAGTGGGACTATTCTTCTTCTTTTTTTGCATTCTTTATTCTTTTTTAAACTACTTGTTTATTGTTTGACAATAGTAGCACGTTGCGCAAATTTTTCGTCCTATAGAAACCTACTGTTACCCTTATTAATCTGTTGCTTGTAGGATCAAGTTCCACCAAGTAGAAAACATGGAGACTAATTAGAATCATTGGGTGCACCGGGTTAATTGGGGTATTGTCGCACCTTATAAATGAAGTCAATGATGACCAGGCTTGAAAAGTGGGACAGCGATATATAAAATCGATAGTAAGACGGATGAATAAATTATAATCTGAGAGCGGGCATGAAGCTTTTCGAATGCAAAGAAGAGTAACGAGGTATCGCAGGTTCACTCTGTATGCTAAATAACTATGCATCCATTTAGGTGTTTCATACGTTACGTGGCTGCTATAATACGTATCATCTACCTGCTCTGTATATGGTGTCCTGCAGATTTGTATGCTAATTCTTTTTTAAAGCATCGTCATTTATATATGTAAAAATCCTGCATTGAATTTCCCGTAATGTTTTATCGGACGATTGTTAATGATTTGAAATGAATTGAATTGATAAAATTGATTGAATTGAATTTGATGAAGTGAATTACATTGAATTGAACTGAATTGAAAAGAAAGTTGGGGAGTTGATGGACATTTGTTGTACAATATGAGTGCATCGGGAAGAAAATCATGCAACGTGTTTGGTAATTGGATTATTATGATTTGTGTTTCATATACGTGACCACTATGGAAACAAGAGATTGCTGGGATTAAAGCAAGAAACCACGGTACCAACAGCTTAGAAGGACGGTAGGCAACGGGGATGTATTGCCTTGTCTATTCTGGGGCAGAATCGCTATCATGAGGGATTCGTAACGGGTGCATGCTATACGAGTTGGACACATTATTTGAATCATACAGCACACGAGTCAATGTCAAATTCGTGCCTGTAGAATAATTCTTGGGTGTCGGTCTCTTTGGATGACCCTCTCGTACCAGGGACCGCGGGATTAATAGGGTCTTGCCTACTAAGCCATGAAGGCTCGACAATACAGCTTTTATTTTGAATGCAGCATCTTCGCAGGGGCCTAGATGTACTAGATGTATATTCCCGTTCCTATATACAGATCGAAGACGTCTTTCAATTTAATGTTGACATGACATTATTTATCAGAATTCGTATGCATACTTACATTATGCTGTTAAATATGATAATGATTATGATAATGATAATGACGATGATAAAAATAATGTGACCGATCCGTGTAGACCTGCAAACTTGACGTTCAAGGAATCAAAACCCAAATATGAAATGTGGATTGAGTGAAAGAAGCAATATGAGTAGAATTATAAGATATCAGCCAAAGTTTGAGGAAAATCGAACAATCCGTTCAAAAGTTATAAACTTTTAAAGTTTCGGTGCCGTCATCGCTAGATGGGGAGACTACCTCACTTTATGACGTCATTGTAAACAACAATATAAAGAAAATACATCGAAAATTAAACATCAATTTTATTTTTCTAGCAAAGTGAATGAAAGAGCACTTGATTTACCTTTTTTATATAGCGGGGGGAATGATATTCCCCTTGACATAATGTCACTAACAATTTTATGGAATGTGTACTTTCATAAAAATTATATTTTGTGGAACTCTCCTTGTACTTTATTTATATTATCTTCTTTAGTCCTCTATCCAGCAGTGAGGTCATCGAAATTCATCGAAATACATAACTTTTAAACAGTATCACGTCCGATTTTCCTTAAATGTTCACTGATGTATTCTCCCAATATTGCTACTTTTAATGAATTCATATTTATATTTGGGCTCTGGTTTCCTTAGACAAAAATGATATGTGATATTGAAAAAGCTTTCAACAGTACAGTGTTAGGCAAAACTTCATTCCACCTTTATGAAAAATCTACCTAAGCATATACCTCAAAATCAGATTTTCCTTTCACTACCTATGAATAGAGGATGTGTTTTATTTTCAAGGAGATAATACAACAGAAAATCAAACATACCAAACTAAAAAGAAAGGAGAAAACATCAAGCTTTAGATATAGAATAAAGGACAATGGAGCGTTCTGTTGTTTCTTTTTTTTCCTTTTTACACCATGATGTAGCTCCCCGACTTTTCAGCCAAGCGCAGAAATGGCAAAGCGACGGGTGGATAATCTGAGTGTATTCCAATCAAACAATGTCGACTATAGGAACACTCAAAGAGCGCGTGGTCGCGATCGACCGGTGATTATGAGTTGATGAGAAAACATGTTTCTTCCTACATTAACCCTATAAAGCCCAAGGGGGGCACATTGTGCCCCCCTACCAGATTTTCATTTGCAACTCCTTCGCCCTTTATCCGATTTCAACCAAATTTGGTGACTTTTCCTAAGATCTTATTGCGAACATTTTGATATATAATTTAGCTATATTTGATGTTGCTGGTTGCCATGGTAACCATAAACTGACAACCATGTCAGTCAGATTTTGCATCTTTTTTCTGTTCCCATTTTATTTAACAGCATTACAGTGGATGAAATGGGTGTTTCTTGGCTGAAATTTGTTGAAGGATCAAAATTTGAAGTAATTATGGTCCTGGAAAGTTTTTCTTATTATTTCCTTTGTTTTTATGAGACAAAGGCATAAAACAATAGATATAATAGAGATAATTGAAAAAAATAATATTTTCTAAAGATTGCCCTTCTATTTTGTGTTATTTTGATTCCCTCACCCAAGTTATGCCTCTAATATAATTAGTTTATCATATTATCAATTTGCAATCTTGAAATTCCACTATTATGCAAATATGAAGTGTCATAACTATACATGTACCCATCCGAAACATTTCATCTCAGGTCTCATAATGTATTATTATGTTGACATGAATAGCGCCCCCATGTGGTGACCTTGAGAAATTTCAACTGTAACAAATCATAAGATTCCACTTGCTTATCATTTGTGACAAATATGAAAATGATTGGTCTATAATAAGACATATATAATGAGGATAAAGAAATTATACAGAAAAATCATGTTTTTAGCATATTTCCTATGTATTTCTTTATATTTTGGAAAATAGCGCGCTCCATGGGTGACCTTGAGAAAATTCAAATGTACGGTCATGTAGAGTATGAGTTACTCTACCCATGTGCCAAATATGACGATGATACATCAAATAATAAAAAAGTTATATAGGGGGGGGGGGGGCACAATGTGCCCCCCCCCCCCCTTGGGCCTGCGAGGGGTCAAAATAGCTTGGGCTTAATAGGGTTAATCTCAAGGCTGTGATGTAGTTCCCTTGGTCACTCGTGGTCAGTTCTCTATGCGTGATAAGAGGACATTAAGTACCTGATTCGTTTAAGCCATCAAGTCCCAAAACTGCATTTCTGTGATTTGGTGCTGTTTATCTCTTAATCATGATATTTGTTATTCACGGTCAATGTTCTATTTACATAGCTGTTTTCCCTTCATTTTATAAATCTTTGTTGTTCACTAGGAAGCTTTATTTTTGTTTCATCCTTTTTTATACAAAATAGCTCGATTGCTACATACATAGCAGCCTGACAGATTGATAAATTTTCAACACATTTTCATAACATTAATGTTTTTTTCTTAGATTTGTATTATTTTCCTTTCTTCTCATAGATTTTTTAAAAGTACTTGTGCAAACTCTTAAAAAAAGTGTAAGCAATATCATACCACATTTTCATAAGATTATAATTTCTTGCCTCTTCCTGTTTCATAAATTTCTTTTTTTTTTGAGAAAATCAAAGTTAAAGTTGCCAATTTAATGAGTATGAAATAATGATTAAAGCAGAAATAGCACATAATTGCAATAGTCTTCGCGGGTTAACCCTCTGAGGAACAAGGCAACACTATTGCCATCTTTACGTATGCAGTGTCAATACCAGTAGTATTCAAAGAGTTAACAGCAGCCGCGTGTGTTTTCCAGCTGTCTTGATAACAGCGTTGACGCAAGCATGGCCATTCTTTATGGCCTACAAAAATATATTTACTTGACGTAAATTGCTCTATTTGTTCTCCTTACCGCACTGCGCCGACGGGATTGCGAATATAGTACCCTTTTAGCGTAGCATCACAAAAGACAATTGCACTTAACTGGATTCGTGTATTTTCAAGGATGGTTTTGTAACTATGTATGTGTGACAGTTACGCACACGTACGAAATGTTGCTTGTAAGGTCATCTAACAATAGACGGCCAAATTTGATATCTGAATAGGCGAAAGTGAAACATAGCTTCTCTATCTGTAAAATTTGAAAGAATACATATCGTAGGCCTGTGAAAAAATGGTGACTTCTGATCCTTAGTCTATTTTTTATGTATAATGAAGGATCAGAAAATGATAAGTAACAGGGATAATTTTATGTTTCAAAATTAGTACCAAAAACATCGATGGAGAGAAGTATGTGAAAATTTCTCGACATTCTGCTCTACTTACAACGCACAAACCGTTATATTTCATTTCGGTATCATGCTATATTTTCTTAATTCGGGCACAAATGTACTTATCTGCTTTTGCAATCAAATGAATCCTTGCAAAACATGTCGTCTGCCAACTTTAAAGTAGCCAAAATCTTTAGCGAAGAAAGCTGATGAAACTCGTTCTCCAGTTTTAGATAGATATCCTGTATTTTCACAGCCTCTCTCCCTATTTCTTCTTTGCTGCTTTAGATGTCTTCTTAGGAGAAAGATCCATGACCTTACATTGAGAAGCTTTTGTCAAGTTGAACGTAAGTAGGTTAAGATCTTCTTGAATGGTTTAGATGTGAACAAGTAAAATTGTCTTCATTGATCATGTTGGTCATGGAATTTAATTTTTAGAAATCAAACTAGGGACTGATGCCTCTCATACCCCGAAATGTGATGACAAAGTACCAAATTACGTGTTCATCATCATCATCATCATCATCACCATCATCATCACCATCATCGTCATCGCCATCACCATGACCATCATAATCACCATCACCATCACCATCGCCATCATCATCATCATCATCACCACCACCATCATCATCACCAGCATCATCAACAGCATCATTACAATCGAATTCACCATCATCATTATCATCATCATCATCATCAACGACATCTATACATCATCACAATCTTTATCACTGCCATCATCATTTACATTATCAGCATCGCCACCAGCGTCATTATTTTCGCTTTGTTCAAGTAATGAATTGCACTCGTTTTACTTGTTTCTTACACTTATTCTCTTTCTCCCTATCTTTACTCTTCCAACCATCCGCATCCATCTATCATTTCATTCATACATCTATCAATCGATCTATCAGCCATCCATCTACCTACATATCTATCCATCTAGGCCCACGAAGCCGTGTGAAAGGTTAAAACTGACTACAATATAACCTTCTGTTATTTACCCATTTTCTCGTCTACATTCACCCCATCCAACAAAGGATTGAAACTTTTCTATCCCTTTGTATTTGTGTACGTATCAACAAACTTCTAGGCCTACTCGTGATAGTATATAGGTCTAGATTCTATAGTACATTACATCATCATACGTGTAATAGGTCAGGTTGCACATGATATAAAAGAATAGAACATATAGTTTCGTCTGTTGCTGGCTGGTTTCTTAGTAGATAACACTTAACTCTGAAAGATTTATTCTTTTTTTATCACACATTGCATCATGTTAATGGCAGCCAATAAGCCAGTAGGAATTAGCGTATCTGCACGTTGGTCCAAAGTAATGGCCTTTCTTTTTATTTCTCAGTTGCTTGGGCATTTTGCTCTTTTACAAAGCGACATATAGGCTTGCCCGACGTACCAATTTGTTGAATTCATGTTCAAACAAAGAATGAACTTACGCAGAGCAGGTTAATACGTATATGACCACAATGGTCTATCAACACTTTGGAGGACGCAGTCATTCCAATGCACTGAATGCATTAACATCCCTTTTCTTTTATTTTGCCAAATACCAGTCTTACTGTCAGGTGGATTTGCTGACATTAATATCATTAACAGGGATCACATAAATAGATAATCATCGCATCAGATATGTTCATCTCAGTGAACTTAAAAATCAACATGGCTGTTGGTACAGATGACCCTATTCTGCTCATGCACGAAACTGAAATTGCGAACTGGGGCCCGTTTCATAAAACTTGTCATCAGTGACAAGTTGTCATAGACGTGACAAGCTACTGAAATCCTTGCATCTGATTGGCTGAGAGCAAATTTGTCATAGAAATGTGGCAGTTGTCACTGATGACAAGTTTTATGAAACGGGCCCCAGGTCTCTTTGACAGAAATATAGGAGGGAAGGAGAGAGTATTCAGATGGTAATGTCCTTGAAGCACTGTTACAATGCACCTTTCTCGAATGGCAAAATCATACTTTTGCCAACAGTGGAAGTGGTCATTAATAAAAGACCATCATCACACTAGCGTGATGCATGTACAATCTACACAGTCAAGAAAATGAATTGACTGCAGCATGGTGAAATAAAAAAAAAATCAAAATATGCATGTGTTTTGTATCTTGTAGAGCAAGCCATGTCGCTCAGAACGCATGAAAACGCCATGCACCTATCTTCCTCCACCGCCTTGCCATTACGGAGTTCGGGCGCTAATTGCAAATTCACGCTTGGCGAGAGGCAATCCGTTTGTTTAAGGCTTCAAAAGCCGGTTGGCAAATAATATCATAATTATTACCATGCAAAGGACTCCATCCATCAAAGACCTATGGTATCTATTTACAGGAAACTTTAATCCGCCAAAGTAAACATGGATATACTAATTCATTGTTTCTAGTTTGTTTCTCTTGAACTCATGAATATTTTCCTCTACATCAAACGCCCCATCAATTTGCTAATGGTGCTGTTAATTAGTTTCATAGATGAACGTGCTCATTTCTCTGTTTGCAGTTATTTCACATTCCCCTTAAATACGATATGGAATGATATCAATTCATCTTTGGCTCATTCTAACAAAAAAAAAAAGAATGTTGATTGATGACAACTATTGGTATCTGGTAATATGCATCGATGACAAAGACAACCGTGGATAAAAATATAAATTAATTGATGATAATGATGACAATGACATTTTACACACCTACTTAATCATCCTGCTAAGACGTTAAAAGACATGACGAAGATTCATACATACAAATGACGTTGCAGTACTTGCATCTCAAGAAAATTAAAGGAGATGGTGAATGACTCCGTGCAAATAAAAACAATGTGCTTACCAGCAGACTACGAAAAAATATCAACAAATGGCAATGACGACCGTCGATTTATTTTAGGAGTCCATTGAAAAACAGCGATCTGGAATCACTCGACATCATACTCGAGAAATTCGCTGTCCTCACTTTGGCAAGAGGAAGCAAGTGACGATCAAGCAAAATTTGAGGATGAATCGTTTTGACACTGAATATCAACAATTTGAGGTTTTGTGTACCAAGTTTTTAAGCAGAAAGACATATCGTACTAACCAATATCCACAACAGACACTGACAGCGCTTGTCAATTTAAGGACACAATTACTCTTGATGATTCATATCTCTAAGCTCATAGCAACTTTGTGACTTAGTTCCTTTGGACACAGCAGGAAGGCATTTCTGTAACTAACAGGTAAACGCGTATTCGATGATGGCAGACATCTTGCGGAATGATGAAAAGGGCAAGAATGTCCTTCATGGACCTTGACCAAAAAGAAGAGTCTATTATCTCCTCATCTCTATAAACGAATGTAAGTTTCCGCTTAATCACAGTCACACAAACCTTTTGGAACCTACGTATACCCATGTGCACATCAAAAACATCATACATGTGCACATTTACATGTGTATGTTATATCAAATTGTATTCCACATCACAAGTAGAATACGTCTTTTTCATTTTTAGCCAATAAAGATATCAATGAATAATGCATGGCTAGTTTTGTATGAGTAGTTTTGTCAGTAAAATTTGTGTTGTTATCAACAAATTTTGAATATCATATGCGTATAGTGTAGAAGAGAGGGGGTAGACATACATACATACATACATACATACATACATACACACATACAGACAGATAGACAGACGGAGGTAGAGAGGCGAAAAAGTTATTCGCCCTTCATTGATTTCTACTCAGGGGACATTTTATGCGAACTCACCGTGCCGACAGTGGACGGCCCTCGGAGGGCGATTTGGCCCGCTCGTCTCTTGGCGACGTGGGACGCGACATTTTCGTCCAGTCGCAGCGACGACGATGACGAAATATTCAACCCCAGTAAAAGCGGAATATCACAACCGTCTTGAAATATAGAATACTACATCAAAACATGGGTATATCCCGGCCGAGAGGCAGCTAGCGTAGCTTAAAGTCCACCAGTGAGTTGTCACCCTTTTTCCCCTCCAGAGGTGCCTTGATCGAGCGTGACACGGGGAAAGTGTACGTCCTTCCGTGATTTCAGTGGGACTCAAAAGAAATCATTATGCTACCCACTCTCACCGAATGGTATTGGATCAAAGCTTGCATAACAGTCGTTCGGTCGTCTGTGCAAACACCGCTCCAGGCGGTTTCTCCCCGAACGTCTCATACTCCGGAGCAGACAGACGATCCCGAAATGAGTTTCTTGGCGGATGCACTCCACAAGAACATTTTGCTTCTTTGGTATCTTTTACACAGTTTTTAGAAGGCTATCTAGCTCTTTATGTTTGTATTCTTTGTAAAATCATTCAGCATTTACAGAATAAGTATTTCTTCACCCAAAACATAATAAAATGCCATAATATTTGGTGCTGATTTGTTCTTGTCCATGTCCTTGTCCTTGTCCTTGTCATAGTCTTTTTTTTTAATTTTCTGATTATTTCGCCTGACATCAGGATATCAAAATTTTATACATGGAGTCCTTGACGGATCTTGAGATGCCCTCACCTTCTAGAGTAATTCACAGATTTTACAAGCTATGCTTTTCTTGTGAATTCCTCTTTTCCATGTAAAGTTATAAATTAAGATTTTATTGCTTACTTGTTTATTTATCGAAATCAGAGTTGATATCATTATGATAATCGTATTCATGTTCTGTTGAAAATCATGTGATTGAAAGTTCCTTTTGATGTTATGTACTCATGTAAGCGTTATGTTTATTACTTTGTATTACTTTATATGGAAATAAAATCATTTGAATTGAATTGAATTGATTTGATTTCACTATTTTAACTCTTTTTCCCTCCATCTCGTTCCCTCGTTCTTCCTCACTCTTCATTTATTTCCCCTCTCTCCATCTTTCTCTTTTATCTGTCCCTTAAAAGTATATTTTCCTCTCTGTCATATCTGACAACTAATATTAGTCAAAACGACACTTCAGACCCAAACATGCAGACCCTTTGTTTCGAGAAAATGAAGGTAGAGATATTTGTTTTCTATTTTATTTCGTTTTCAATCATCTTTCCTTTTTTTTCCAGCCAATATTCCATGACTCATGCAGCTGATGTCCTCGATTAAACCTATTCGTCTTTGTGATGGTGAACATGAGACACAAGTATTTCAACGAAGAAGAGAAGTGAAGAAGTTTCGCCGCAGATGTGACGTATCTACCAAAAGGGAAGAGAGGCAATTACGTTCACGTCAGAGAATAGAATCATTTTTAACAATTTGACATTTTAAAAAGATCGCTTCGAATTTTTTAAAATACAGAAACACAACAAATGCTTCTTTTTTTCTTTACCTGATCCAAGTATTTTGAGAAATAATGCTTTAACTTCAGCGCATTTTCAAACGAACATTCCTTATTTTTGACTTCGACTTTATTCACATTATATATTGTTCTCGCTTTAGGTGATGCCGTGGAAAGACGTTTTCGGATATTATATTCTACAACGTAATACAGTTTGAGCAACCTACCATATCAGCTATGTGAGTCATTATCATGATCCTCTATTATAAAAAAAACAAAAACACCCAAAACCCAGTAAATTGGAAGGCCGAAAAAATAATATTGTTCACCTAAATTAAACATAAAATCATATAACAATTGTGGGTGTCAAGCTTTCTCATATTATTGAGGATATATTCGGTTTCATTCGAAATGATACGTATACGTGTGAAATGTTGACCCCCCCCCCCCTCCCCTTCACATGGTTCGAGGAAAAAGTGGGTAGATTATAATCTAATCTACCCACTTTTATGTGTATACACAAATTGTAAAGTTATATTGTTTTGATATTTCTTTTATCGATTTTCGATGTATATGCATATGACATTACTTCTGTGTGGGATTATTCCAAATGTTTCGTCACCCCTTCGTCCTGTTTTGTGTCTATCGATGACTAAAACACACAAATGGCTAAGACAACGACTCGAGAGACCGCTAAATGAGAATAATCCTCTTTTTGAAAGAAAATAAAACTTTCAAAATTTGTTTCGGTGCAATATTGAAAATGTTTTACAACATTTTGTGACCGTATTATAGTAACCGGTTGCCAGGTACGCAGTTATTCACCTCCTTCGAGGAGAAATTTTGGGCGACATTATCTTGATTATCTTGTCCGAGGACGGGATTCGAACTTCGGACGTCCAATTGAAAAAAAAAGAGAGTCTTATCCATTATGCCACACTGCTCCCACTGATGTTAAAACATTATCTAACAAATGGCAGCAACGCCCGAAAATACTGACACATCTATTACAATTCATACGATTTCTGTATTGTTCATCTCAAATTATTCTCAACATTATGTATATTGTATTTATGAACATAAATCTGGCACGAATGTATGGATTAGTGCCATGGTCAAATAAAGTGCACATCGATTGCAAAATCGCCCTCTTGTTTTGTATGTTTTACTATGTTTGTTGTGGGTCGCTTTACAAGCTCAATGGTACTGGTTATTCATTATTTCAAACTCCACGGAATATCGCCAAAATATTTATTGAAAAAGAAAAGGATAGTCATGGGTTATAAAGTGTACCTATTATCACAATGCAATGCATTTAGAGAATAATATGACCTTGATCTTCAGGATAATGAGGCAAACTGCTTACAGTCTTGAGTTTTGCGTGGAAAAATAAACATACCTTTTCAGTTCATTTTTTTCAATTTCTCTACGAAACCAGATAAAAGGTGCATCATAAATGGATGAAATAGTGATCAAAATAATGTTCAGCAACGCGCATAGTATACCCCACTCGCAAACATTCGTGCATGTCCATAATCAGGGCAACAGTTCAAATTTGGTACTTAAAACAGTTGCATAATTTCTATAACGCTGGTTTGAAATAATTATCTTTCCATTTGAAAACTTCCAAAAATAAATGCCCTTCTTTCCAGGGAATGTAGGCCGACATTCTCTATATTGCGCATGCGTGCTGTCGTAAGTAATTAATGACTGAAAACAAGACTCTCCATGCTGGGGGTACATTCTGGAATGTATGAAGCAAAGAAAGAAGTTAAGGATGTTAAAGCATCCGCATCACAGCCTATTGAGCTGTGGCATACTGAAGAACAAGGACATTTATTTTACAGTATGTCCCCCCCCCCCCAAAAAAAAAAAATACGATCGGATTTTTTTCATTGATAACATCCAATATGATTAAACCGTCTAAATGCTACTTCAGGGTCTAAAAACATAACATCTTAGCTCTATTTTTCAGAAAACCCCATTCAATTTGGTTAAGCGGTCACAGAGAAATGTGGATTGTTGTAAAGCATGTCATGAGTCTAATTCTTTCAAGTTTGGATGCTCTTGGAACTGCGTATTAATGTGTAAACACAATAGACAGAACTTGGAGGGAAGGGATTCCTCTGATATGCTCTACAAAAATCCTCATTTCTCTTTGACCATTAAAACAAATTGAATGGGATTTTCTGTAAGATGTGGCAATTAGCTTTAGTTTCATACCCTAAAATTGTGTGTGGATTGATTCAATACTTTCAAAGTTATCGTTGCAGAGTGTACCGTTGTATTTTTTTTTTGGGGGGGGGGTGGGGGACATACGGCATTGCTTCCTAATTATTATTGATAGACACACGTATCAAGATGTGCATATTGTTCTATGTTTTACAACGTTGGCAAAATGATGCCTCTCTTATGTGTTAATGTCATTTAAATGTTGTTAATATAATTGTATTGTATATTTTTAAAAATACACAAATATGGACAAAACGAATATCCACGATATGGACAATAAATGATTGATATGAAATGAAATGAAATGAAATGAAATGAATTTAAATGAAATGGTAGAAATGAAATGAAATGAAATGAAATGAAATGAAATGAAATATAGAAACATAAATCTCTCGGCGAATGATTATACAAGCAGGTAAGTTTATAGAGGAAAAGGGTAGCGTGGGGTATGATTCAAATACCTCGATTGTCATTGTTGGATTTATATCATTTTTGGTCTTCCTCTTGTTATCCCTTTGTAGAATTTTGTTTGCAACGTTGTTCTAATTAGCGTGTAATGATGATGACTACAATGCTCTGTATTCATCTTGATCCCCATTTTACTATAAATCAAGATTGTAAGGACTGTGTTGTTTGTTTTATGGGACTCCGGGTCAAGGGAGGGTGTTAAGAGGATTTGTTGATAGTAATTTTAGGATAAAACCATGAGATTTCTTCCCCGTTAGACAGCCAAAAGTAACTTCCTGTTATTGAGATTCTGAGATTCTGCATTTCTTTATGTCCCCAATGCCCTACTTCTGAAGGAACCCAGTCACGCAGTATGTATTTTTTCTTTTTCTTTATTAGAGGAGAAAGGGATGGATTGTGTTGCGTAATCACTGCTGCCGCACGCAGATTTGAGTTGGGCAGCGGAGCTTCCAACCTCTTAGACCAAATAGATCGTATTGTCCTCCGGACAATGATTCCGTACACTCTACGGCATTCTCCTACTGGCTTTACTCGGTCGCTATGGTGACGGGCGACGCTAAGATTTTCTTGAGTCTTTGTCTCGACTGGACCAGATTTAATCAGCGCGCCGTGGGGTGACGAAGTAATGGCTAGATATTCGGGCCGTAAACTAGAAGACGGGATGAGTGTACAGCAGATCTGTTGGAGGTGTGCCGGGACGGGCCGGGGGTCTGTGCAGACACCGCGAATCTTCATTTTCATCGAGAATGTTTTGGATTTTCCTGGATGTTCTCCCTATCATTTACTGGCTCAAGTTCGGCGTGCCGTCTTGCGTCATTAGAACCGAGGCCCTCCGTTTGACTGATGTGTTTGAATCAGATATAATCATATCTTTCACGTCAACTTCACAGCAATGCTTCACGTCTATAATGACTTAAAGGGACTGTACACTACTGGTTGAGGAGGGGATTCAGGTTTATAACACTCCTAAGTGAGATAAGGAGAAACCTTTCATGAAATATGAAAGAGCATTTAATTGTAAGAAGGATTCAACGTTTATATTTGATGAAAATTGGTTTTCAAATGGCTGAGATATCAAAAAAAAAAGTGATGATGATAATAAAAGGCGACAGGCCACGCCTTTTATTAAGATCTCTTTGTTTCACCTTGTTTTTGGATATCTCAGCCATTTCAAACCGATTTTCATCAAATAAACTTGTGATACCCCTTAGAATTGCATGCTCTTTGACATCTCATAGAGTGGTTTCTGAATATCTCGCAAAACGTTAAAAGCTAAATCCTTACCTCAACCACAACTGTACACATTCTTTAAAACCTTAAATATGGAAACTTGTCCGAATTGATATTTCGGGGGTTAAGCACCAGTTACAGAAAACAAATGCTGTATATATTCTGCCTCGATGAGCTTGGGTTTTTTTTCATACAGATTGTACCACTATGATAATGATGATGATAATGATGATGATAGCGATAATAAGAATCAGAATTGAATGATTATAACAGTTATCATAACAGTTATAATAACAATGATAGCTATAATAATGATCATGATAATAGTAGTGATAATGATAACAATGATAAAAATAATAATAATAATGCGAATGGCGATGATAATAATGATTCCGCTAATTGTGATTGAAAGTAAAATGATGGAAAACTGTTAAGTTTCGTTTTTGTTTTGTTCCGGTCTTGTTTGCTGAAGTTTGTCACTTGTGACATACACTGTAACTGATTTTACCTGGAGGAGACTTGCATGCTAAACTTTTTGCAGTGGACTGTTATTGTTATCACACTATAGACAGATACACGTGTCAATATTTGGATTAGTTTGGACTCGCCGTGCCTTACACGGCGTGGTACCGGTATGGGACGGAATTGATGCTAATTCAACGCAGACAGTAAAAGTTCTTTTAATTTTTTAGCAGCTTGTGTTGGAGGACGCCCTCAGTCGGACGTTGTTGCTCCAAGCTTAATGTTACCGGTACTCACGGATTCGCTCGAGAAATAGACGAATAGCTGGAGGGAGCCGCTACCGTTGTTTGTATGCGATCTTGCGGTAAAATTCTAAACTCGACTGACTGGAGTGTCTTTTGCAGAGTGAAAGGAACTTAGAATTTCATGGCATGTCAACAAACAAGAATAACAAACTAACAAACTAACAAACTAACAAACAAAAAAAAGAAAGAAAAAGAAACAGAATGACAAACCGTTGTGGATCAATGGGTAAGACCAAGAACTATTAATTAGATAAGGTCATTTGTTCGACTCCCCTAACATCAGAGGTTATGCCCTTAGGCAAAGATCTTTATCTTCTTTCCAATGATTTATCCAGCGATTCATGATTTCTTGATAACTTGTAATTGATGTTCCCTAGGCAGCTTCTTATTACAAAGAAAATGTAATGGTGACAAAAATCTAAGTGAACTTTTCTTTGTAAATAAATAAGTAAATAAATGAATAAAGAAATAAATCAATAGATGAATAAACAAATGAATGAATAAATGAATAAATGAATAGATAAATAGATAAATAAATAAATGAATAAATAAATAGATAAATAAATAGATAAATGAATAAATAAATAAATGAATAAATAAATAAATGAATAAATAATAGATATGGAAATGTCTAGTTGTTCTTACAATTATTGTGTGTGTGTGTGTTTATTTTTGTTTACAAGATTTCTGTTCCTTTGTCTTGTAGAGCCAACCCCTGACTCAGATTCCATAATAAAATCATGAAGTAATAGTGTTCTGCTACAAAAGAATTGCACACTAAAGACACAATATTATGCGATAAACACAAACATCTAAAGCTGTCTTTAACAACAGTGTGCAATAATCTTTCTTGGCCTGAGAGTGAATATTTTCGTGTTATACAAAATGTACGCTTCCGATCTGTAACGGTGCCAATAAAACCACCTTTTATTTCCAACATTTGGCTCAAGATGTACACTCGTCTAGCTTGCGATGTATTTTTATCCACATTTCAATCGATTGCCTGATAAGGGCGTTTAGTTGCCACTAAACCCTAGTGTTCAAGACGACTTAATGCCCTTCTCATTCTCAACAGACTATAGATGGCGCGATTCTGTGGAGATGCTAGGCGGTGGTTGTCGACTTGAGAGTATAACTAGGCCTATACTATGACTACAGCACTCAAATTGTGCTTTGTCGACCACCACACCGTCCAGCAGCTCCTCAGAATCGCGCCATCTATTGGCAAGCAGTCAATACATACGTCAGGCTAGCTACAGTACAGTATGTAAAAAAAAAAAAAAAAATACAACGGGGCCCTCCACAATGATAATCTTTAAAAATAGTGAATCAATCTATATATAAATTCAGGGTATGAAACTATAACTCATTGCCCACATCTTACGGAAAACCCCATTCGATTTGCTTCAGTGGTCAAAGAGAAATTAGGAATTTTGTAGAGGATGTCGGGAATCTCTTCCGTCTAAATTCTGTCTATTATTCACACACAAGGGCATTGAATTGCTAAGATTGGAAGAATCAGACTCATGACATGCTTTACAACAATCCACATTCTTCTGTTAAAATGTTATATTTTAAGACCCTGAAGTAGCATTTCAAAGAATTAGTCACATTGGGTGTTATCAATGCGAAAATCTGATTGTAATTTTTTGGGGACATCCTGCAGTAAGTCGCCCCAAAAATTACAATCAGATTTTCGAATTGATAACACTCAATATGATCGACCTGTCTAAGTGCTACTTCAGGGCCTTGAAATATAACATCTTAGCTCTATTTTGCAGAATATCCCATTCAATTTGGTTAAGCGGTCACAGAGAAATGTAGATTGTTGTAAAGCATGTCATGAGTCTGATTCTTCCAATTTTAGCAATTCAATGCTCTTGTGTGTGAATAATAGACAGAATTTGGACGGGAGAGGTTCCCGACATCCTCTACAAAATTCCCAATTTTTCTTTGACCACAGAAGCAAATCGAATGGGATTTTCTGTAAGATGTGGGCAATGACTTATAGTTTTATACCCTGAATTTGTATTCAGATTGATTCACTATTTTTAAAGATATCATTGCGGAGGGCCCCGTTGTAATTTTTTTTTTTTTGGGAGACATGCGGTATATGCAGACCTACACCAGCTGAGCCAGTTGGAAACTATACCACAATTTTGAATAGGCTGCTGCGCAACATTTAGTAATTTGACATCATACAGACATTGCCTTATAATTTATGTGTACGTTGTTGAGGTGAAGTGGTCCCTCCTTACATCCAACTTGAAGAAAGGAAATTCGCAAAATTAATTTGCATCGCTAAATTTATTTTAAAGAAATGAATAATTAATCATCACGCCAGTGAGTGACTTGGATTATGAAGGGAAGTTTCTATGCTTACTTATATTCCCTACTTCCCTTCCTTTCTTGTGCATAGAAACATTAATGTATGTTTTGTGATATGCTCCATAATATGAATTTGCTTAATCAATATTATTGATATGTATATATCACTATTCAATTCAATTCAATTCAAACTCATTTCTCGAAAAGAACATAAACATTTCACTTTCTTTGGTAACAGAGAATAGGGTTGCACACTCAAAACAAAGTAAATTGAGAAAAATATGATTGTGGAACCTTGGGGTAACAAATACGTTGTCATGAAATTAACTGACTGAAGTGATAAAGACGATATAACAATACGCAAAACATCGAAAAATTGAGGGACCCACTAAAAAGACAAAGTTTGTAGAATGTGGGCCCCTCAGGTACAGAATGTCAAATAGAAAAATGAACTGATGCAAAAAGGGGAAAAAAGCTGGGGAAAAAGGTCAGGAAAAAAGACTAAAAAATGTCTGGAAGCCCACTAAGAAGACAGAGTAACAAATAGACACACATACACACGTGAATAAACATTAAACGAGACTGGGACGACGGCACTAATAAAGGGAGACTAAAAGACAAGACAGAATGAGACAAGACTAACATAACATGAAGACAATACAACGGATAGAAAGGCAAAGCAGATCCAGCGATCTCGTCAGAATTATATCGAAAAAATAATGGGATGCGTGAAAAGAATACGGAAATATAGAAATTATTATTATCATTATCATTATCATCATCGTTATCCTCATCATCATTATTGATGGCTTGCACCTAGAAAAAAGAAGAGAAGTTTTCGTATACGATAATCCTATGGTTTTGCGAATACCATGTGTCCGTTAGATCTGAGTGAAAAGGTATAGACATATGTTTAGAAAATGTGAATTATCTTTACAAAAACAAAAAGGTAATTTGAGCACTTCACAGCCCATGACTTGCATAGTGCAATAACGCCCATTTGCAAAAAATTTCCACACCATTTTTGTGTAATACCCCGATTTGGTTAACCACAAGGGTAAGCAAACTGGTCTCAAATACTTAAAGAATCAACATTATGGACGTCAATTTTACGGCGTTTTGGTCATGAAACCAAGTGGAAGGGCGTTCAACAGATTCCATTTGCCATTGTTTGTGGGTGACTGTGAGATCAGTCGTGTGTAACCATGCATGCGTTGGGCCTTAACGGTCTTTTCACTTCCACCACGTGTTGTGATATGACAAGGTCAACAAATCACGAATTTTACTTGCTCTCATTTTCTTTGGTTTTTTATTAAGGTCAAAATATGCATCTTAAATTTGTCATCACTTTTCTTTAATCATTTTTCCACCCCAATTAAACTCCTCCATATGGATTATAACCCCATTCCACGCAGATTTTTCATTTCTGGTCATCGGTCACTCATCGGAAGCAAAGTTTGTTCCTTCCAGGCGGCAAACCACCGAAGTGTATTGGATCACAATCTGTTGAATCCGACTTGGTTGGTTGACTATCAGGTGAGTGACAGACATGTGATCCTCATCGGACAATCTGCATCATCGGATCACCGCCCGACATGTCTGACACTGATCACAAGTCGGATCCATATTCTCATGGTCGGACATCCGGGTATTTTGCGTGTCACGGGGTCATGGATAGCGTTGGAGTGAAAACAAACCACTCGCGTGAGCCTGGAGTGAACGCTGTACGTGTTTTCTGCCGGGGCGCCCCGCGAGCATAGCGCTAGCGCAAGCTGGTACTGTAGCTGTGCGGGCGGCAGGATTAGGCCCTAGGCCTACTCTAAATTAGGCCCTACCCTAAGTACTACAGTACTAACGTTAGACCTACCTGAAGTTTCTATGAGGTACTAGGTAAGCGTAGATATCGGGGTAGGGCCTACTCAAAGAGGTTCTACTGCACATCTGGCCATTCTGTCGGGTCGTTGATCCAGAGTCCTGCCGCGATTTCATACGGGCACAGGTCCAGTCCGGCCGCCTTAAACTTGGCAAAATACGGGGACCGATCGATCGACAGGATCCAGATTTTTAGAATATTGCTGGCAAGACATGATGCATGTATCTCATGAATGATGGCACAAATGACAAAATGAATAATGAAAAACAGTCCCCATGTCGAGCTGCGTAGAGTTGCACATAAATTATACGCGTCGCACATGCACAGCATGCAGTATGCGCATTATGCAGGCTTAGCGCTTGCAAGCTGTTTGTTTTCACTCCAGTCGACCGGAAGTGACGTGTAGCCGACCGCAAGAATAGGACTGCGATCCGATACACTTCTGTGGGTGGCCGGAAGCGATTAACTTTGCTTCCGGTGAGTAACCGATGAAAGAAAATCTCTGTGGAATGGGGGTATAACTCTCTTAACTTGTCATCAACAATATAAGGTCAGGTGCTAACGTTATGCACCTTACTTGGACTTTAGGCCTATGCACAAATTCGCAATAGCAAGATATAGATCTCGTAGAATGACACACCCGAACCTTTCTGGTGACCACTGCTATTTGGAAAATGTTGTGGGATTGCGAGTGGCGAATGGGAACAGAATAGATGGGTTGTAAAAGCATAGTTCTTTTGTTTTCCTTAATCAATTGTATTGAAGACAAAAACGTGACATTGGAAGCAAAATCTTATTTGACTTGAACTGAATATGAATGACAAATAATTACCTCGATGACAGTGAAGTTCGCCGTTATGATCCTATTGTTTGCATGGGTTTTGTAACAAAAGTGGGAGTCTAGTTATGGGCGTGCTGCCATTTCAGTGTTTGCTGACGCTACTTTTCGTACTTGAAGGTCCTGAGGCCAATTATTGTACTAATTTTATTGTCTGTACACATAGCTTTCTGATTACGTGATGCTTTATGCTAATGCTTTAGGCATGCAGTAATTGCACGTCATATTGACAAATCATGTTCTCTCCTGGCCTTGTCAACACGAATACATACTGTCGATATCAATGTTGTACAGATTGTTTTAGGGATTCGTAAACAGCAGAAAGATATCCGGAATGTGAATATTTACCTATTTTGCATTTATATGTTTCTGTCACAAGGATTTAGAACACGTCGCTGGGAGGGGTGCCCAAAATTTCAAGGAAATAAAACTTGTGCTTTTGTGCAATCTTCAATATCATTGCAAGAACACCAGATCTGCAAACCCGACACCTCCCAGAAGGTAAGGTAATTCAAATCCTTACTTTTCGTACTAGGTCTTGGATTATGTAATGCGATATACTGCATATTTGTCTATAGTTTTACTTTGTTTAGTGTTTTTTAATTGCCAGGTCTCTAGTAAGAGACTTCTCAGAGTCATCTTGAATCGTGTGTACGTACGTGAAAAACGTAATGCACCTTTTAAGAATTTTTTCTTTTTCTTTGCAGAATCCTTAAGAAAATTTTCAGCTGAATAAGTTGATTAAATTGAGTTAGTGAATATGAAAACAAATTAATAGAAATGTATAGATAGTTTGACACTGGGAGAAGTTGTCAAACGCAACCAGCCCCCAACTCTCTAAAACGCTCTTGACAAAATCCCTGGATATAAGTGCCAGACAAAATGATGCTCTTCCCACTAAAACCTCCTAAATGTGATTTGATGATTGTGAGCTTTCTTAGAAATTTATTATGGACCCCCTCACAAATTTCACCTTGAATGATGTACAGCTCAAATTAGTTCTTCAATTGAAATCGTTAGGAATGACAATCCAAGATGATGATTTGAAGTGGTACGTGCATGTGGAAAACACGGTGTCCAAAGCCTCTCGAAAATTACTTTACACTCTATGCATTCTGAAGAAGTGTAAAATCCCTACTGAGGACATGGTGAGAGTGTTCTGTTGCTACATCAGACCAGTACTTGAGTATGCATACCCAGAAGCTGACAAAATTGAATTTGTACGAGGAGAGCACGTCGTAATCTATCAGCTTGGGAAGGAACTACACTGGGTATGACGAAGCTCGTAAAGGGAAAAATCAAGTCCAAATATACCAGTTAGTCTGATAAAGGCCGTGTCACACCTTTTCGGGCAAGCTAAGGATAAATTTCTGCGGGCGGACAAGAATGTTTGCGAGTTTCGCATTTTGTGTCCTACCTGCTAGACGCGTGACACTTCTATTACTTGCCTGTATTCCGTGTGACCTGCGTGAGAGCTTTGAAACGGATCCGTTTTCTGTTACGAGAGACTTTCGGGTACTGCGAAGTAACCTGCGTTGGAGGTGCTGCCGGTAAGGGTCTCCTACTGGTGTTCTGCGTGTACCTCTGCAGGAGAACCCCCACGACTCACTCGGAACAAGTTTTGAGCATGCTCAAAGCCTTGTCAAACCGTATCTGGGGAAGTTTTACGGGTTGACTTGAGGGGAAACAAATTTTTCTACCCGGAACTTTCCGCACTTGATCCGCACCTGACAGTACCTAGCGCGCACATGATTGTATCTCACCCGTAGTTGCCCGGAGGTGCGCACGCACATCCGATTTACCCGCAGCCAAGTTTTGAGCATGATCAGAACTTTTTCCGGTTGAGTCGCGGGGATTGCCCGCAGAGGTCCACGCAGAATGCCAGCAGGAGGCCCTCAACGGCAGCACCTCACAGGCAACTCCCACGCAGATACTTCGCAGTCCCCGTCTGCGGCCAAGATAATGACATTCTGTGGGACTTCTGCCATTCTTTCAGAAGATTTCCTTCACTGACTTGTCAGCCCCCAAGCGCTAGGCACGCAGGTCACACAGAATACACGTTGAACCAGTTGAACTTAAGTAGAGCGCGTCCAGCAAGTAAGACACATGCACTGACTCGCCCAAATCCTGTCCGCCATCAGAAATTGTCCGGTATGCTGGAAAATCCCCACATGAAACAAGCCCGCGTAGCTTGCCCGGAAAGGTGTGACAGGGCCTAAACATGGTTGCGGGCGACTACGGGTGAGATACGTGCTAGGTACTGTCATGTGCGGGTCATCTGTGGGAACCTCCGGGTAGTAAAAATTGTTCTTCGCAAGTCGCACGCAAGGCTTGCCCGGAGAGGTGTGACACGGCCTTAAGAAAGAGTAATAGAGTTCAACGGTATAATTTCGATCGAAATCGGATGAAAAGGAAGGAAGTTATTTTGAAGTTTCGCTTTTTTTTTCGGGAAACAGTTCTTGGAACGTCAATATCAATATGAAAATGGCAAAGTGAGCATGTCATCCCCTGACAACTTGCCATATAGGCCCTAGTTTGTACATAAAATTTTGAAATTGCCTGTTTTTCATTCAAACGCAATTATGCCAGGGGCTCAAATAATGTCATCCTGAAGTTATTTAACCAGGAATAATGTCATATTTCAGACTTCAATTTAAACATTGGATTTTTGTTATTTTTTTTTACACAATTAATCGAAGATTGTGAGGTTATGACATGGCTAGCTCACTCATTTGCATATATACATTCAGTGTACAGGAGCTGTTTTGCAGAAGCTAATAAAACTTCGAAATGCCATAACGTCCTTATTTTTCAATTTCATATTTTTTTTTTTACCTTTGAACTCATAACATTTTACTCTTTCTTATCAGATTAACTTATATTTGAACTAGACTTTCTCTTTAATCACAGACACTTACTCCCACCTACCAAGTCCAGTACATGTGATACAGGCTGCGTTTATCAACTTTCCCCTGTTTAAACGACTTTCCAAAGCCCATTCCAAAGCCCTTTCCAAAACCCTGAACTATTAATGTGCCGCTTGTTTTCTAAGAAGGGACGGCGAAAAGCAATTACCATCATAAAGACATATCTTCCTTTGAGAGTGACGAGTCATGATGCAATGCCACATGAATCAATTGTCTTCCTAGTTTAGCACATACTTCAAATATTTTTGAGTGGCGGCATGAGACTTTGGCTGCGTTTATCAACTTTCCCCTGTTTAAACGGCTTTCAAAAGCAGTTTCCAAAGCCCTTTCGAAAGCCGTTTCCAAAGCCCTTTAGAAACGGCTTCCAAAGTAGTTGCGTTTATCAACTCTTCGAGAACACGATGAATGGCCTGTCACAGCACAGCTGCATTGCGCAAATCGGCCCGAGGAGAAGAGGTCATGATAAGGCGTGCATTGTTCGTAACTGCAGTACAATACTACATGCCGTTTCAAAACAGCTTTGCGTTTATCAACTTCAAAGGCTTTTACAAACAGGTTTCTGAAAACCTGTTTAGGAAACCTGTTTGGAAAGCCACAAATTTGCGGCTTTCGAAAAGGCTTTCCGAAAGGGCTTTCAAAACAGCTTTGCGTTTATCAACTCGTAAAAATTCCTTGAAAGCTGTTTGGAAAACCTGTTTCTGCCGAGAAAAGGAGTTGATAAACGCACCCACAGACAGCTCAGGGACATGTCTGGAATGTGTACCGAAGATGCCATACAGAAAGATATCGTAAATCTACTAAATCCCCTATTTGGCACGAAATCTAAAGCTTGGAGTTGTTGTTAATTGGCAGTTGTATTCATGTATGATGATTGTATACACACTGTGTATGCATTTGCCCTTTTCATTGCCGATTATTTTTTATTGTTTACTATTTCGTTGGATTTATGCCGTCTGTATCTGAGAGGATTGACTAACCTGGGCATCATGCACATTGAGTTACACATAGTGCATATAATTCATTAAGGTATTATTTTGATTGAGTCAACCATAACGTAGTACTAAAGAACACTGTATACTCATTAATTATACGTTTTTATCCGATTTGGTGTCAATTACAAAAATGGGAAAACACACCTCTACTTCTTTGTCAACTTCTTGTTCTGTGCCTCAAGGCACTAAACTGATCCCTATTTTTTATCTTAGCAAAATTTAGGTGAAGTTAGCTTCCGGTTTTAATTGTTGCACACCTTTTTTCATGAAAATACATGAGCTAGTTTTTGATTCTGCTTGTCAAACATTGACACAGTGTATTTCCTCCGACTAAGGTCAAAAGGACAGCAGATCCTCATGATTGCGGAGAGCTAAATGTGTGTCATTGTTTGTGCGTGTGTGTTAAGTGCATGTGTGTATTTGTATTTGTATATCTGTGTATGCATGTATACGTTTGTATTCGAGCGTCTGTATGTGCATGTGTGTGCTTGCATTTGTGTGTCTGTGTATGCATGCGTCCATAGTGTGTTTGTGTGTGGATCTATACTATGTATACGTGTGCCAATAGACGTGAATACTGTCATGTATCGCAAGGCAATCATCATAGATTATCACTTGTATTTAATTCGTATTTGTGTGCATGTGTATGTAGAGTTTCCAAAGCTATTATTTCATATTTGCTATATATTTGATCTAGTAGCATATTCTGAGGCCAACAGGCCTATAAAAAAAATGAGGGCATTGTTTGAACGTAACATGGGTTAAATTGAAAAAAAAAACTGTGTAGGTGTAAGATGAAAGGTCATTGTCATTGCTATTATAGTATTCTAGAAGGTGGGTGAATGTCTTTTGACACGATTTAATGAATAAAATCAAGATCTTTTGTTGGAGCTGAGACTCTGAAAAGCCATAGCACAAAATCGTCTGATTAAACTGATCTTATCTGATAGTCACCACATTCTTTTTCCAAGGACAGAAGCCCCATTTCTGTTTCCCTCACTCCAAATATTTGTTCTGACATATTTGATATCTGACTTATTAATATCCCTATAATGGCACTATTGTGATTGACGTAACGGTAAATGCTTACCCCATGGACATCATCAGTCTTTAATTAAATCAAGTTAATCGCAAAAGGTCGTTAGACCTCCCAGTTTGTATGTAATAATAACACCAATCAACGAGACATAAGCACTAGCATTAGGCCTATAAGTCCATATCTTGAGTTGGACGGGGAAATTAAACGCTGCTATAGTTTCCATGGCGCAGGCAAGTTAAAAATCATGATAAACGTTTGAAAAAATGATATTGTGGTGAAAAAGGGGAAATCTTCCCCAGGCCTTGGATGCAATTGCATATTAGTTTATATTTGCTGTGTATCAAATTTTGATCCAGTGGCCTGCTCTGAGGCCAGCAAGCCTTAAAAAAAAAAAATATATATATATATATATATATATATATATATGTATATATATATAAGGGCATTGTGTGAACTTAACATGGGCTGTGTATGCATGTACAATGTATTTGTATTCGAGCGTCTAGTGTGTGAATGTGTGTGCTTGTATTTGTGTGTTTGTGTATGCACGCGTGCATGTGTTTGTGTGTGGATGTATGTGTGTATGTACGTGTCAAGGTGTGCCAATAAACTTGAAAATTGTATGTATCGGGGGGCAATCATCACTATTAGGCGCGGTCACACTGGCAAAAGATCGAAAGAAGAAAGAGTGCGCCGTCCGATGGCTACTGATTGTGACGTAACAATGCATATCCGTACATGACAATGGCCTCGCGCTTCGGAAACACGTTACGTCCGCCTGCTAACATATCAAGAAGTTTCGCGGAAAGTTTGCGGTTACACTGGCAAAACTTCGCAGATCTTACTTTTGCCAGTCTGACCACGCTTATTTATTATCACTTGTATCTAATTTGTATTCGTGTGCATGTGTATGTAGAGTTTCCAAGGGTATCATTGTTTGCTCTGTATTTGATCTATTAGCCTATTCTCAGGCCAGCAGGCCTAAAAACAAATAAAATGAAATTAATGAGGGCATTGTATGAACTTAGCATGGGCTAAATAAAATTAAAAAAATAGTGTAAGTGTGAGGTGAAATGTCATTGTCATTGCTATTATAGTATTCTAGAAGGTGGGTGAATGTCTTTTGACACGATTGAATGAATAAAATCAAGACCTTTTGTTGGAGCTAAAACTCTGAAAAGCCATAGCACAAAATCGTACGGTCTGATTAAACTGATCTTATCTGATAGTCACCACAATCTTTTTCCAAGGACAGAAGGCCCATTTCTGTTTCCCTCACTCCAAATATTTGTTCTGACATATCATCTGACTTATTAATATCCCTATAATGGCTCTATTGTGATTGACGTAATGGTAAATGGTTATCCCATGGACCTTTTCCGTCGGTAATCAATCAAGTTGTTCGCAAAAGGTTGGTAGACTTCCCAGTTTGGATATAATAATAACACCAATCGACGGGACATAGGAACTAACATTATTAGTTCCTATCTGGAGCTTGGACGGGGAAATTAAACGCTGCTATTCCCCTGGCGCAGTTAAAGGGACTGTACAGTACTGGTTGAGGTGGGAATTCAGGTTTATAACATTCATAAGTGAGATAATGAGAAACCTCATATGAAATATGAAAGAGCATGTAATTTTAAGAAGGATTCAACGTTTATTTGATGAAAATAGTTTTCAAATGGCTGAGATATCCAAACAAAAGTGATAATGATAAAAGGCGACAGGCCACGCCTTTTATTAGGATCTCTTTGTTTCATCTTGTTTTTGGATATCTCAGTCATTTCAAAACCGATTTTCATCAATTAAACTTTTGATTCCCCTCAGAATTGTATGCTCTTAGACATCTCATAGAGTGGTTTCTGAATATCTCACAAAATGTTAAAAGCTAAATCCGTACCTCAACCAGAACTGTACACACCCTTTAAGTTTGAAATAATGATAAATGTTTGAGAAAATGATATTGTGGTGAAAAAAGGAAAATCTTCCCCAGGCCTTGGATGCAATTGTCAGCATTCCACAGTCTTTCCGTAACGTAGTGTAAAAACTGGTTTTGGTTGTATTTTCTTGGTATCATCGACTTGTGACTATTATGAGATGAATTAAACTCCTCCTATTTCAAGACTACTTGTGTTTTTACATGGGTCTACGCAAGCATACAAGAGAGCTAAAAGAGTTTTCCCTTATTTTTTTTAAAGACTTACAAGTAACCAAAGAACAGATATCTCAATTGGTGGCCCGGAATGAGACTGGGATTATTCAATCAACGAATATTGTAGATTTATGTGCATGAACGTACCCTTGTGTAGTACATCACACCCGTATAGTGAAGTCTAAGTGAGCAAAATTATAATCTTACTCTCTAACCATGAAATTGGTTTTAGTCTGACTAAAATTCCAACTACAAGCACAGCAGAATGTTGACTGTGATACTTCGCAGTCATTTAACCCGTTGAGGATGAGTCCTGAGTATACTCGGGCAAGTGTCTATTAGAAATGCGTGTTGTAGCAAATCAGTCCGTCCTCAACAGGTTAAGTATCCATGAACACATGAGCCAACTCCAAAAAGTCTGTTTTAACCAATGTAGTCACTGAAAACTGTCTGTCGGTATAAAAAAAAAAACAACAAACAAACAAGAAACAAAAACAAAACGAAAAAAAAAACCTGTAATGCCTTACCATTTCTTAAATATCAATGTCTAATTAATTCAATTCAATTCAATTCAATTCAATTTATTTCACATCTTTCAAAAAACCCACAAAATAGACATATATGTATAATATGTACAGAACAGAACACAGAAATATATACAAAACAAAACACAAAGTAGTACAAGGAAAGTTAAAGTAAAATATAAAACACAGCAAAAACAGTCAGAACGGCAGCAGATGTGTGGGAATGACAAAAGGCCATTGGCCTGTCAAAGGTCAAACCCTCGATGGACTGCATTTTAAAGATTGCTTTTCTTAAGTTAAGAACATAAAACGGAGACAAGGAGAAAGACAGTCAAGAACACGGCGAGAATAAGACAAAAAGAAGCACAGACAAGATTTACAGGTAGTAAAGTCAGAAGACAAATAAAAAAAAAGCTTATGAGCTACAACAACAATAACAAAAATACATGAACAAGCAACAGGTAAGCAATAAAACTTACATGTATATAAAAAATACCTCATAATATATTGCATATTATACTTACTCTAATAAATAAAATTTATACTTTCTTTTAAAATCACTTGTGGAACACCGTTTAAACTTATCTAACATAATTATTATTCCAAGGTACAGGACCTTTATAAGAAATCACCTGTTCTCGAGAATTTATATCTATAAAAAGGAATATACATTTTATGGGAATTTCTAGTTACATACATATGCACGTCAAAATTATAAATGAAATAATCATTAAAAAGCCTCAGGTAATAGCTCTTTGGTGAAGGAATACATAACAGAAGCAATCTGACATTTATTGATACTATGTTTAATATCCAATAACTGCAACTTTGAAATACAACTCTTTAGTGTGTGCCAAATAATGTGATTTAGTTATTGTAGGTAATGCACGTTTTTGGAGTTTAAAAAGTTTTCTGCGTTAAAATACATTGCGCAATTACCCCATACAATATTACAATATGATAAATGTGATAAAATCATTCTATTATATATTCATTAAAATTTTCAGTGGTAATTTATGCTTCAAATTATGCAGTACTCCAATTACTTTTGACATGTTCTTAAAAGAAATATGGTTAATATGATCTTTCCAACTTAAGCATTCATCAATAATAACACCCAAAAATTTGATACTTTTGACTATCTCAATGTCAACATTATTAATCATAATATTAATTGAATTCGCATCGACATTTACATTCCGAGATTTAGAAACTTTGTCTTTGTATAAATTATCTGTTATTTGTTGGCTAAAAACCATGATGGCACTTTTTCTATTTCAGCATTAACAAGTTGATTAATTGTTGCAACATTATTTCCAGGTAAAAACAGGCTTGTGTCATCAGCAAATAAATTGACAGATAAAAACATCACTTACTATTGCAAATCATTAATATACATTAAAAATAATAGTGGTCCAAGATTTGATCCTTGTGGCACACCAACTGGAAGATCTCTAAAATGTAGATTAACATTGTCTGTGCAAATATATTGCTTTTCTCTTACTTGAATAACTCTGTAACCATTTGATTGCTATAGCCCGTTTACCATAAAAACTAAGCTTATCAAATAAAATAGAATGATCAATACAATCAAAAGCTTTCGATAAATCTAAAAAAAAAAAAAAAACTCAGACTACTATTGCTTTATCTTCAAAAGCTTTGGAAAGTTTGTCTGCTAAATCAATTATTGCATGTGATGTACTGCACCCTTTTCTAAAACCGAACTGTCTCCGATATAAAATGTCATGTTTTTGTATAAAACAGATCACTTTTTCATAAACTATTTTTTTTTCTGATAAATTTACTAAAATCGATAAAATAGAGACAGGTCTGTAATTATTTACAGATATCTGATTACAATTCTTAAAAACTGGTATCACTTTGGCGATCTTTAATGCACTTGGAATTATGTAATTTGAAAGAGGTCAAAGGTCAACAAAAGTACTAAGTATTTCAGAATTTCTTCTGTGACACACCATTCCCCTTACAAAAATCATCACAGACTTTCAAATAAACATAACTTATAATAGACAAAAAAAAAAAAAACGTGCAGTGAGCTATTTCACATCATTTTAGAAAGTTGTCGAAATGAGAGCAGTATTGCTGTACCTTCCAGGGAATCATATGGCATTATGTAAAAAATCTTCAGTCGCTAATAGGGCTCACACCTGTAAATAAAATGGACTGTCCCAGACCCCTTCACAAATTTCGTATACCAAAGATACCAAAATAAATGAAGAAAAAAATTAATTAAAAATCAATGCTGTAGTTTGGCAAAAAAACAAACAAACACCTGAATAGCTGTAGACATTGAGTATGCATTCCTATACAAACTGCATTTTGGTTGGAAGATGAAAGCTTCTCTGATGGAATTTGAGGGGACTATATTTCATTGGGTACGTGTACGGAAAATAGGTGATTTTTTGAGTGACAAGAACTCGTAGTCTGGCTTTGCGGACCCTTGGACAGAATTAGAGCAGAAGAACCCACCCTGGAAATTTGATGGAGGAAAGGGTATATCTCACTTATTCAGGTTAGTGAAGATGAAACACCTCATTTCTCCCAGCTATTTTACAGAATTTTTTGAAATTTGAATTTTAACACACGTCTCTATAGGGAATTATTTACCCTTGTGAGCCCTAATAGGGTTAACTGTTGGTGATAACCCGAATATCGCCCTCTCTTGCTAGAATCGCTACAAACAGTTCGAAGGGGAGGGGGGGGGGGAGGAAGACGAAGGGGGGGGGGGGGGTGGGGGAGGGGGAGGGGGGAGGAGGAGACGAACTGACTCTGAAACTGAGAAAGCGATTTTGCAAACAGAGGTGATGACATTTGAACAAAGTTTATATGTGTTACCAAATTCAATGATTCGTAATCGAACGTATTCTATAGATTTGGGAAAGAATGGACAAGATTAATGACGATTCTGTATGGCAGGCGAATTTTGAATAACTATTTCTTTACAAGCACAAGAGATAAACGAAAAGAAAATAAAAGTGTTCCGACGTTGGCTCCCATTTGAGATATGAATTGAATGAATTTCATTGGGGACATTTTCCTTAAAAAAAAGACCACAAAAGAATGTGAGCTCAGTATTTGATTGTCATTATAGGTAAAAAGTAACAGTGACATGAATAGTATACGAGCACGACACGGTAGTTTGCTTTCATTTGCATTCAGACAAAATGTATTGTCAGAGGGCACGTCCGAATATGTACGTTTCTAGGTTAACGGAGTGTGCGTCTACAAACAAACAAGCATAAAAAAATTAATGAACTTTATTCATACCTAGTTCAGTTTCCATTTTACTGTTGAGAGGGTGTTTACCAATTCCTTATTGAAAAGAACAGTGTCCCACCGAGTGTTCACAGAATATCCACGAACATTCTCGGCTATTACACTGTTGGACACTGTGTTTTGGGGTTTCTTTTCCAGCAAGGAAATCTGAACCCAGCAGATTCTAAGCCATTTTTAGGAGATTGTAATCCCAAATGACCCTCTATTCCGTGCTAAAATGTTCTAGAAGCATGAAAATTAGCAAAGCTTTCGGTGGTGAAGTAATAAAACAATGATAACAGCAGCAACAGCAGTGTAATTTTAACGTCCTCTTTGACATTTGTGACAATGACAATAGAATTCCTGTGTATTGATGTTCAAACCAATTAAAAAAAAAAAAAAACAACCCAGCATTCAAACTCATTTTTACAAGACCAATAAAATTACATGACTATAGGCTTTTCCGTTCATTTTCTAACTTTTTTTTTTCCCCGTCAAGTTAAATAGATCTGAAGTTCAATTCTTTCCTAGAAATCCGGAATATGCCAATCCTAGTTTGAAATACGTCTTTTGTTGCTCATTTTCAAAACAAGCTCTATTCAATTTAATCATTTGTCACAAACTCTTGTCATTTACGATTCAAATTTGTCCGTCGTACTCGCTGCACTTGTAACAGTAAAAAGCAATTTCGTCTTTTAGCAAGCATTTTCGTCAAGAAAATTGTCTTTCAATTCTATCTCATATCTTTTTCTATTTTGATTAAGTGGTCATTTCATTCCCCTGCAACCGTTCACTTTTTTCGACACTTACATGAAACACACGTGTACCCTATCCCCTCCCCACAAAAAAACACAGACACATACACACACACACTAATTAGAGAACACACGGAAACAAACATTATGTCCTGTCAAACAATCGAAAAACGGTGATCCACGATTTTCCAGGCACGTACTGACTGAAGTTAAAGCCCGTTTTAATGTCAAAAAAAAAAATGATAAAAGATATCATTGTTTTTGTCGTTTTCCATGTTCAATACGGTTTTGTTTCGTACATGAGATACAATAACATAAAATCAGGAAATATGATATCTTTGATTTAATGAATATAAAATTTGATATATCATCTATAGGTCTTTATATATATATATATATATGTATATATATATTAATATATATATATATATATATATATGCATATATAGTTTTAATCTATCAACGGTGTTGCAAGACTAACAGTGGACCAGTGGCACGTGTTTAGCCCTATCTTTATATCGAGAAATGATCTAAACTGATCTTTTCGCACTAAGAGAAGTCAATGATGTGCACAGTTAACAGCAAGGACACTGAATCCTAGCCCTGGGGTATCCAACAACACATGAAATTGTCCTGTGGTCTAGATCAGATCACACTGACAACCAACAAAACACTGCTATGGGTGCTATCTGTGAAAGGACTGAGGAACCGTTCAATCACGGAATCAGTCGGGCAGCAAAAACTAAAGGGATAACTCATAACAATGTCAAAGAGTAGCATGGCCTATGATTGTGTCAAATGCTTTTGGAAATCATGATGCTGCTACCCGTATAAGATACCCTTGGTGAAGTTTGGGGAGCCAGTATTCTAAGTAAAAATTTTCTTTAATATCTATAAAGCAAAAGTTGTTGTTTTTTCTCCATTTTTTACTGTCTAAACTTCGAGTATATTATTTGCCGTCAAGATTGTTTTCGACATATTCTTTGATTAATTCACCAGCAGTGATAGGTGAAATGTATAAAAAATATTTAGATATTTCCTCTTTATCTTGAATTTCTCCATCTTCGGGATTACTAATTGTATTTACAAATACCAGTTCCTATTTCTGCCAAAAGATGAGGTTGAAACCACTTTCACATCTATCAGATTTTTTTCAATGTTTTTTCATGATATTACTGGTAATGTATTCTCCCTTCTCTCTACAAAATTGAGGACGTATATGAGCCTGTTTTCGTATTGAGGTATCATTTTTTTTTTTTCAGTCGTCGGGGGTGTTTTATAAAGTTGTTCTTAAAGTTACGAACGACTTAGGAGCTACTGGTCATCTGTTATGGTGTGCAACACTTATCAGAATTTCATATAATCCAGATGCCAACAGTGAAGTGCGCATTATAACATAAAGTTACCTAAGGTTGAAGATAAGTATGATTCCATGGGTTTCAAAAGACAGAGTGTGTTTCTTCTGCAGAAGAGATTTTGCTGGTTTTTGATTCTAACGTGTTGTATCATTTCGTCAAGACCTATACGTTGCGAAACCATCCTGCTTGATACACACGTGGACAGTGGTGACCAGACCATTATTACATCCGGCAACTCGGCAGACATTGTTCTTCACTTATTATATCTAGTATAGGTACTTAGTGATATTGAGTAATGTAAGGAAGATCATTGGCAACGTGCATTATAGTAATTATGATCATGTGGGTCCTAATCAAATGAATTGTTGAGAACAATCACGTGATCAGTCTTTCATATTGCCTAACATGCCCAGCAGCTATAAGTTTTTTAACCCTTTACCGCTTACTAATGACTGGTTCTAGCAACCGCTCAGAGATAAGAGCTTGACGTAATCGCACTTACTGACGTCACAATTGTATAATTTACCAGTACACTCGCAATCATTTTCAAGCATGCGCTTAATCACTTATTAACTACACGTAAAACACGTTGTTGGAGGCGTATTCAGTGTGTTTGGAACAGTATTTTGGGCGTCTTCCCTTTTGAGAAAAAATGTATACACGAAGATGACTAATATCTACACAAAATGGTAAATTGAAAGCAGTTGAACAATTTTATAAAAACAAATAATGCCCAGGTGTCAAGGTACTGTTTACCATTGGGAGCAGTGATTTTAAAAAAGTTCGAGTGATTACATTTGATGCATATGTGTACGTCAGTAGTATCACAAAATATCCTACCATACAAAAAATTTGCGATAAATCCCAAATATAAGGATATATCACTATTTTCTCACCAAACCATACCTGTAGACGGTTTAGTCTAGGAACAATCTTATCATATCTATTGTTCACATTTTGTATGTTTACAAATACTTTGATATTGATTATACTCTGATTCAAATTTTACGCTGGTTTTCTATCCTTAAATCACATTTTAGAACTATTTTGATGCACTAAAGCTGAGTTTTTGTTTCATCTTCAATTAATGGTAAAACAATGCGTTAGTGGAAATGCAGGCCACTAATGGTGTAATTCCCAATGTTGTGCAACATGCACTCGGCCGCGCCTCGTGTATGTTGCAATACACCATCGTAAATACCACTATCAATAACGCCCTTTCACCCGTACATTATTTTGTAATAAAAAACACAATGTTCCTATGACTACCACCAATGTCATCAGGAAGTAGAGTCATCTCGTTTATTGAGTTCATGCCGACCCTGAAGGAGACGTACAGTGCACGCGTCGAAGAAAATTGGTATTAATAGATATCATTGTTGGACTTGAAAATGCATAAATTCTCTACTTTTGAAATTCTTTTTCTTTATTGATACGAATACAGACTGCAAAACATCATAATATACACATGTACTCATAACAAATATGTACATATGTGAATACATGCAGTACACACATACATAAATATTATGTATAGGCCCTATATATATATATATATATATATGTATACATGTAGATGTACACATGTTATATATATATATATATATATTCATATAGGTGTGTCGGTGTAGTGTCTGTGTGTGTGTGTGTGTGTGTGTGTGTGTGTGTATGTGCAAAATGCACATTTAAAGGAAGAATCAGTCTAAAGCTGAGCTATGTAATAGAGCACATTTTTTGCTTACATACAAAGTGACAGCTGATAAAACTATCCATAACTTGGAGAAAATGAGATATTTAATTCATTATACAAAAACTCATTTCAGGAGGTTGTTTAGCATAGTCATGTTTGATAATGATTCTTTCTCCGACAATATTTTATTCACAACTAAGGAATTGAAAAGTGCAAGGGTGCTAAAACAGCCATGGCAATCCTTGTAATTTCCTTTGGTGATAGTTTCGTAATTCTGAATGTTTTGTTATTTCGAAACACACAAATGTCAATTTTTCTGGAGCAAATTATTTTTTTGATACGGTCCTATTTTTTCTGTAAACACAACAACAACTCACAAACTCGTATATACCGAAATGTTCATTTATCCAAATATGAAATAGCTATAGGGTTCGGCGTTATTCCGAAGGTTAGTTGATCCTATATAAGGTTCGGTAGTCTGAAAACGAAAAGAACAAAAAAATGCGTATTAACGAATGCTTTCAAAATTACGAACATCATTTCGTTTTTAGGTTGACGAACCCTCGGAATAACGAACCTTATTTCATTTTCGGATTAACGAACCCTCGAAGTAATGACCTTACTGCTTTTTTTGGACTTTGTGGATTTCTTTTTTCTCAACAGGAAAAAAAAAAATTATCTTCGTGGGAAATAAGAAATTTGCACTAATTTTAAACTTTAATCATGAGTTAATTATGCGTTTGCATTTGAGTATGAAAACAGAGTATGAAGAACATGAAATCTCACTGATATTAATTTTTAAAAGACATTACAATATACAGTTTAAATTTCAAGGCTCGTTACAAACTCGAAATTCGTAGTTTGCAGTTGCAATTAGCTTCCCGAATTTTTAGGTGCTGCTATTTTCTATGGTAGTTACTTTTCCGTGTCGGAGATAGTACCGGTATTGATAGATTGAAATTTAAAGTGATGAGTATGCTAAATAATTATAGACGGACAACTCAGCACACATAGACAGATTAAGGATCAGACAGATAGACAGTCAAACAGACAACCTCTCATACACGCATTTCACACACAAAGCATTACTCTTTAAATACACACTCTGCTCTGACATCTTCTTATCATTGACTGCAAAGCCAGTAATCCCATATTCTATGCAATCGTCGTTCCTCACGACTACTTTGATTGCATCTTAGGAAGCATTCATGCATCTCATCCCCGTACCGTTTGTCCCCCCCCCCAAAAAAAAAAAAAAAAAAAAAAATTACAACGGGACCCTCCGCAATGATGTCTTTAGAAATAGTGAATCATTCCAAATACGAATTCAGGGCATGAAACTATAACTCATTGCCCACATCTTACAGAAAACCCCATTCGATTTGCTTCAGTGGTCAAAGAGAATTAAATGAGGAATTTTGTAGAGGATGTCAAGAATCTCTTCCCTGCAAGTTCTGTCTATTGTATTCACACACAAAAGCATCGAAGTGCTGAACTTGGAAGAATCAGACTCATGATATGCTTCACAACATTCCACATTTCTCTGTGACGGCTTAACCAAATTGAATGTGGTTTTCCGCAATATAGAGTAAAAATGTTATATTTTAAGACCCTGAAGTAGCATTTAGACAGTTTAATCATATTGGGTGTTATCAATGCAACAATTTGATTGTAATTTTTTGGGACATACTGTACAGCTTATTACCTTTTGTGGATTGCAGGGATAACATGGATACTGCATAACCCTACCACCCACCCACCTACGTTCCCCCACCCCCTACGTCCCCCACCCCTCCCCTCCCCTCATCCCTTCCTACCGTCTTGTACCGCATATCCTCTTTCACTGTACGTGCTTTGCGCGTGGGCACAATGCGCTGTAGGACTTACACGCCTGAGCGGAGGAGAGGACCACAATTCCTTTATTATCAATCTGAGCCAACGCCCAAAAAGTCATTGAATCCAAAAAGCCGCCGAGCTGACTTACGTAATACCTTACTTATACCCACTTTAAAGAAAAGAACCGAGGATGTGGGGAGACTTGGAATTCGTGAGATAATGTGTATGGAGAAATGGACAAGGTTGGCTGAAACTTCTAAGAGTTGACTCATGTTACGTAGCTACACTTCACCCATTATGAAAAAAGACGGACACTCGCATTACTATTCTTGCTGCCACCTTGTAGTTGCAGTTAATGTTGCATTTTCCCGTAATTTCGATGTCATACTAAGGTTTCCGTATGTGAATCTTTTCCTTATTCAGTCTGCCTCTACTTTTGTTCCTCTCCTTTTCCTTCTCCTTCTTCATCTCTCTTCTTTCCCCTTTGCCGTGTTTCAAGGAAAAGTGCATTTTAACGGTTTGAAGCCAAACAAGTCTTTAACGAAAGCAATACCTGATCGTTAGTTCTCTTTCTTATTACAATAGACTTTACCGATTATTTAAAAAAAAAGACCTGAAACAAAACAAAGACGGACACAAGCATTATTGGTATATTGCTGTTACCTTGTAATTGCAGTTAGTGATTTTGTATCTTCCAAGTTCATCGTGTCACTGCCGGCAACCAGAGATATACATTATAGCCTGGTGGTAATGTCGCTGCCAGAAAAACAGAATCGAATCAGGTGAAGAAGCAAGAAATTATCAGATAAAGAAAGTTAGGGAGGTTGAATATATATAGAAGATCGGTAATGCGACAACGATAAGCAATGATGATGATGATATGGTTATTATCATTGTTATTTTTATTATCATTATTATTCCTATTCTTATTATTTTGTTATAATTATCATTATAATAACAATAATGACAATAATTATGATGATGTTAACAATATATATTACAGTAGTGCAAATAAATAGTGAAGTTGGAGGAAGATAAGACCATTCATTCAGGTGTTATGAATTGTTTAAGTGTTTTTTTTTTTACCTATGTGCCATTAGTACTGGAAAAGAAAATTATTACAATTTTTGGTGTCACAGTGGTTGAAAAATGTAAAGAAATTTTGGAGAGAATTCCATAAAATGTATTTCTTTATAACGAAAAGTACAATGTCTTTCTTTCGACTTGTTACTAACAGATTAAGTGTTTTGTCATTTCCCCTGCCTTGATTCTGACAGAGAGAAACCGGGTGCTCTTTCTCTTTCGCAAGAAAAATGAAAGTTTGTTATGTACTGCTGATGTATACTACTGATACATTCATAGTTGACTAAATACTAGTACATAATATTGGCAATTATTAGAGCAAAACTGCATTACAGAACACTACACGTGCAGAAGGGGTGGTCGTTACCATGCAGGGGTAATTCTTACTTTGAAATGTGGCAGATAATGAGACCTGCATGGCACCATGCTTTTGTGCAACCATGGAAACGATGGGGGAAAGGAAAAGAAAATGGGAGTTTGATATTAGTGTTTTTTTTTCTCAACTTGTGCGTGAGTTTTTCCTGATTTAATGAGGATTTTGGAATGGGCTAAGGAATGAAAAAGCTGAAGTATTGATGAGGAAAATTTGCCATACGTTTACAATATAAACATACTTCAAACTTCTACAACTTTCATTTTTCTCACTTCATTTCAATGAAGCTTACACTCTCCCCATTGCACTTTAGCCATCGTCATGATCTTGATAGAATACATCAGCGAAATGAGGAAAACGGACAATCCGATGAAAAAGTAACGCATTTCTAAAGTTTTGGTTCCCCCATCGCTGGATGAAAAGAATACTTCCATCCGTGGATTGACGTCACCACAGGAAAACGATGTAAAGAAAATGATTTTAGGAGATTCAACAAAAATTCATTTTATGAGAAGCACACATTCCCTCAATATATTTAGATATTTCAAGGGCGATATTATTCTCCTTGCCTCCTGATAACTTGTATAATATTCTTTTTTATACAGCTGTCCATGGATACCATTATAGAAATGTTATAGTCTCCTTATCCAGCGATTATTATTCTTTTGCCATCTATTATTTTCTGTTTGTTTTGCCGTTCGTGCCTCTTCAATTGTAATCATTTTTTTTTTCAGAAGCATGTAAATTCACGTTTGATGTCTATTACAAACATAAACCAGGTGCACCAACCACGTGATCGCGAGTTCTAAAAACATAGCTGGAAAACTAAGACTGAACATGCTGGATTTGTAATCTTGCTACTCTACGCTGCATGTGCTTTACGACATTTACCGGATTAGTCTATTCTCAGTCACCCTTAAACCCTCTGCCTCCCACACTCATTTACTGTCTATAGTTTTATGCGAGAGATATGTGTACATCAGACTTATCGGCATAGAAAGAGTTAAGCTAGTAACCTATACCAGATGGCCGTTTGATTCTTAATTAAGATATTTAATGTAATCATGTGCACATGTTCGTGTACGTAATCTATCGTAATTGTTTGTGTGGGTTTTTTTTTCCATCCAGTGGGGGTTTATTTCCTTCGTATTTTTTTTCCATGGACAAATAAATGGAATTAAAAAAGAATGAATAAACTTACTCTGTTTTCCAAAACAGTTGTTTCATTGAACATCATTGTTTCTGTTTTACAATTCGTAGTTACACGAAAATCGTTGGGTCACTTATAACCGTATTACTAGTTTCGTCTTATAGATCATGCGTGCTTTTACATCAGTATACCGAACATGATAACGCAATCACGTGAGTAAACGTTGCAATCCGTCTCTGAGTTAAGTGTTGTCTATGATCACGCCTTCGAGCTGTTCTTTTTTTTCAATTTCCTTTCATTACTTCTATACACCAACTGACCGAGTTTACAAGATGGGTCACAACCTTTCTTACGAATATCTGTACAGATCGAGCGGGATTGGGACATTGACAAGTAAAAATGAAAATAAATAAAAGGACATGCCTCTGCCTGCATGGCAACATAAATATTGTGTGTGTGACGGAAGCATTGGTTTCATAAAAATGCGACTGACACAAAAGAGGAATCGGGATAGGATTTTAACTGAGCAAATATAATTTTTTCAAACTATTTGCTTTCCCCCGGTGTGCGAAGATCTGCAACCACATAATATACAACTTGCACGCAGGCACACAGCGAAACAAAAGAACACGTAGTAGTTTGACGCTATACGTCGTGAGGCAAAATGGGCGTTAACTCTATATACTCACAAAATAATGTTAACGCCCCGTGAGCGCTCCATATGACAGGAGCAGTATTGATATTAAGAGGCTCCATCTCCGTAATTCCAGGCAAATAATCATTTCAAAAGAGTTTGCGGGAACTTGACCCCACTGTGCATATATAACCAATGATGTGTTTGTCTTATACTGACGAACTGTCTGCTGTTGGAGGGGAATTTCTCCCAAAATACTCGCAGATGCAAGCAAGCGTGAATACCAACAATATCCACACCCGAAATTCATTTTCCACCCTCACCATAGCATGAAGAATTGATTGATAGTTTTAGATTGGGCCAATCAATCAATAAGATATATATATATATATTTTTAATGGAAACTCATCTGAATCCTAATTGCAGGTTGGACAGTAATTGTGAAAGTCATTCGAGTGCAAATTATCATCACGCTTAAGTTTGCATTAACCCTTTCCGCGTCAATTAGTCAATAATGTGCACACATTTCATTCACACCCCTGCGGATATAATGTGGCACGCAAGGGATAGTGAAAAATATAACATAGAAGGAATAGCTAGAAGACGTGTCATAAGGCTTGGAGGTGAGATATGGTATTGAGGAAAGTTTCCAAGTTGCATGTATTCCCCCAAACAATGATATTTGCAGCAATCATAGTTATAATTATGGTGGGTGGTAGAAAGCTTAACAGTACACCACGTATTCTTTCTTGGGTAAGTATGGCCTGAAAAGGGCCTATACCCACTGTCGTTCTTGCCGTTTAGAAGAGAATGCCGTTTTCTCTTGAAAACGGCAAGAACACGCTCGCCGAAACGTCGAGAATGGACAGGCCCTTTGGGGGGGGGGGGGGGGGGGGGGCACATATTTACCCAGATGTGATGCACCGTTAAGCCTTCTAACACACATCGTTCCTATAGATACCGCCACGGAAGCCTGAAAGATTTCATCATAATTACAAGGAAACTGAAGGAGATGATGACACGATATCACAAGTTTCTCATTGTCCCATGGATGTATTTTTGAATATTTTTTTCTACATGAAATAGATAGGAATAAGTTGTTTAGTGTCATACTTCTGCAGACTATAAAGATAAAAGACATCACAAATTTGGTATTTTTATACAACTCAAGCCTATCCGTGTAGGCCGCAGTTAGAAGTCTGGACACCTAGAACGATTAATGGTATTTATGGCAGATTCAACTGCAACCGGATAGCTTTCTTTTCAATTTCTTTTAAAGGCAGTATTCTGTCACGATCTAAACGAATGCATAATATGTTCATAAATCTGCTTTCGACATCACATGAATTAATACAGTATTTTGCTTGTTATTTATTACGTTTTTTCATTTCTTATGGGCAGAGCGTAGTGGATTAATAACAATCATATGAATAAAAGTACATTTAAGTGATTGAAACCGAAGACAGATCCGAACTTTTTGGAACGCCCTTCCATCTCATTTTGTCAGATCTCCTCCATGGACAAATTTTCTCCTCCCTTCTGATATGTCTGATTGATTTGAAGTGATTTTTCTCGTATTACTCCGTCCTACGCTGATTGTATCAGTCCTTTTTTTTTTTTTTTGATAATAGCGACATGAGCACCACCAGTTAAAGGAAAATGCGCATAACAAGAAGTCACTATGAAAAAGTTGTGTTACTTGAAGAAACGTCGTAACTATGAAGTAATTGACTTTTTAATATGAATTATATATGAAGAGTTTGTTCGCAAAAACCGATAAGTCCATATTTGCCAAATGGAGATATTTGCGATTAAAGGTCAAGAAAAATAAAGAGAATGATAAGAAAAAATTTGTTTCTTTTGACCATAACTTCAAAAATGTACCTTTAAATGTAGTGACCAATATGTCATTTAAAAGGTATTATTTTGTACTTTATAACAGAGACCTTACTTCAAAATCTTCAAAAATGGACTTATCGGTTTTTGCGAACAAACTCTTCATATATATATATATATATATATATATATATATACATATATGTATATAATCTCTATATATATATATACATATTCATGTGTGCGTGTGTGTGTGTGTGTGTGTGTGTGTGTGTGTGTATGTACATGCATGACTTATGTTGCGCCAAATCCACTCAGTATAGCAGAGTGCTCAATGCGCACATATTTTATATTATTCAAAAGAATATCATAATCTTCTGTACATATTCGTATTAGGTATACTGATATGCTGATAGTTTGTGTATGCATTGTCCACTAGCATGACTAGCGTGTTTTGCAATATGCATTGTTTGTGTGGTGGATGTACGGACGAGTTTGTGGTTGTTCATAGCATACTAACCGACTAAAGAGGACAAATATTAGTTGTCTGACTTCATCTTCATATCATGGCCAACCCAAAGGTAGTTCCCACTGTGGACAGTATCCGATGGCTATTCCATCAATTTTTTTTTCTCTAACCATTAAGGATATCTTGTAATATCAAGCTCACACCAGACTATAAAAAAAGCGCAATAGTAAGGAATGAAGGGTGTAGATTATTCTTGATCTTGAATGATCAATTTCGCCTGACATCTTCAACGTTTTTGCCTTTTGTTTGTTTGTTTGTTTGGTTGGTTGGTTTCTTCTTTTTTTTGGGGGGGGGGGGTGATTGATATAAGGGTTTTGGGTTGGTACATTGATATTAGCACTTGACAGAACAAAGTTATGATGCTTGTGTAGAAGTTGAAAAGAATATAGAAGAACTGGGTGGGAATTCGGAGAAAGACGTTCTTGGTTGCTATGTTACCACTCAAGCTTACTTCCCAAGATTCCTATAGATTTTTTTTTTGACACGTGGGAAGCCATTTTATCACATGGAGTCGTTAAAAATTTTCTTAGAATCCACTGGAGAACATTCCCCTAAGTAATACACATTTACACATTTACACAGACACGCAACACACACACAAACACACACACACACACACACACACACACACACACCATTATGTGCACGTAACCATACAAAAAGCACATCTTGAAAATCTAGACAAAAAGCTCTTTTCTTCGACGTTTTCTTCACTCCATAGCATTCAGACATTCCTTTCTTTTCTTTCTACACCCTTAATGCGATCCTTTTTACTCTCTTTTTTTCAGACCGTCGGCATCTATCCCCTTCGACTGCAATGTCATCATGGTCTTAGCCATCCACTACAGACCAGTGATCAATCGAAAGTCGATGAAGGCTACGCAAAGCCTGATTGGCTATCGGATTCGCCTCATTCCGTTTGAGGACGAAAAATAGGACCCCGTCAAACGATTGTGCGCGAGATCGTACGCATCAGTGTGTCTCATAACCAGGCGCATTGTTCAACTTTGACGACGTTTCCCTGTTGGGTGCCCCACTAAAGAAAACTTAACTCTCATGTGCCTGTCTTTAAGCTGCTTGAAGTTTCCTCGGGAACGCTGCACGTCTATAGGTCCTCGGCGGTAAGAAATGATCCTCTTGGGAAGCGCGCACTGGTGCGTAGTGTGGAGTCTTGTTCGCTTCTCATCAGCTCGTGTTGGAGGACGCTGAATGCGTGAACCTGGTCCACTCTCGGAACGGAAATTCGCCTATCGCCTGTGATTTCTGTATTCTGAGGGCCATACGACAATCGCAGTGATAGAAAAGGGATCTGGGATCCCACTATTGCTTATTTTCATCAGGTTCTGGGCCTTTTTTCTTTTTGCATCGTCATTTAGTGGCCTTCATTCTCGCGTCAGCTGATTACCCGTACCAAATGGTCTTTCAACCACGGTAGAAACTTCTATGCCGACGGCTGCAGGGTACCAGGAGGTGTCAGTACCCCTACCGGCGCCATCATCCCTTCGCAGACCCTTCCATCTCATGGAATAAGTGAAATATTGGCAGTCATGGAGTTATATGGGATATCTAGACTGGTCGCATTTGGGAGCTTGTTCCTCCTACTACACAGTAAGTTGCCTTTTTATTCATACAAACGTCTTGGAAGACAACTTTCTTTATTGCAACCTTGAAAGCAGCGCGTACATCAGTGCGAAAGATTGATCCAAGTTTATAGCTTTCTAGTTTCTTTTCTATATTTTTATGTTTATTTCTTACAATCAACAGAAAAGCATTAAACACAAATATTGACAATTCATGACTACTACATTAAGTTTTATCCGCCGGTGCAATACTATATGCGTAAAAAACAGAAACACCTAGTTAGAAGGCTTCCAACGAGGTCATAATGCATTACGTGATCAAGATCAAAAGAGCATAACCACTGTGGAATTTGACATAATACTTTACTTTACTCTCATATCATGTGCGTTCCGATCGCCGCCTTGAAGAAATTCAGCATTATGCTCTGCATTCCACTCCAAGACTCTATTTTGTTTATTTATTCATATCACTTTTAATGTTTCTCTGCTCTCGTTAAGCACTGTGTGCGGTATTCCGAAGCGACAACGTGTTGTTACTAGGCACAGGACTATACCGAGCCACCAGGCAAGATTTACAATGAGGAAAGACATTTAGATCCCTTTAGTTTATTACAAGACTTACGTATTCGTTCTGTCTCTACTTAGATAAAAAGATTTCGTTTAAAAAAATCAATGATGGTGTCCGAAGTTGTGGCGGTCGCAGACAAGCTCACAATTCCGATGCTGTTTTACATGCACGTCAAGACCGCAAGCCTGCCGAACCAGTGTAGGTTTCAGAAACCATTGTCTGCATTATCGTCTGTTTTAACCTTCTTCACTCTTCTACTTGTCCCCCTTTTTCCTCTTCAATTTTCTTTCTCCCTCTCTTTCTTTCTTTCTTTCTTTTTTCTTCTTCTTCTTTTCCTTTTCTTCTTCTTCTTCTTCTTCTTCTTCTTCTTCTTCTCCTTCTTCTTCTTCTTCTTACCTACTCATGGATGATTCTGAAAACAGGCTTTGGGCCTCTTTATTAAGATCAAGATTTGGCCCTTCTTGAAGTAAGCTGGGTCATGGCCAGGTGGAGTGGCGTCAAACTTAAACTTGATGGTTTCATCGTCCCGAAACTTATCTAAACCGATTTCGAAGCCATAGACACTTCTTCTTCTTCTTCTTCTTCTCCCTCCTCTTCTTCTGCTTGTCCTTCTTCTCATCTTCCATCTCCTCTATTTTATACGTTACTTCTTTCTTTTTTTTAAATCTTGTTTTCTCCACTTTCTTTGTGATAAGATATTTCTTTCTAAACATGTTCCGTTTTTTTTCTTCTGCCTGCTCTGAAGAAGTCGTTATGACTACCTCTATTCCTGCTTTTGTGCTGTATGAAATTTAAAGATTCGTCGGGGACAAATGTCACACGTAAATCCAAGCAATGTCTCATATTCACTCCTTCAGAATATGTATGAGATTCTCCTTAGTCATGGGTGAATGATATACTAGCAGTTACTCTCTCTAACATTAATGGTTTATAGGAATGTTAATTACGAACCTTATGTATAATGATCTGAGGTTTTAAGGTATTATTTACTATTTGCTGATGAAATGTGAGTTTCGTAGGGATAGAAATAACCCATGTAAAAATGTTAAGCAGTATAATCAAGTTATCTATTGTTAAATATACAAAATGTGAACAATAGTTGTAATACAACTGTTTCTACAATTAACCGGCAACAGCTATGGTTTATTGAGAAAAATGGTGATATCTCCTTACATTTCAGGCTTTATTGTAAAATCCTTATATGGTATACTAGGATGTTTTGTGATATAACTGACCTACACATAATTATGCATCAAATGTGATAACTCGAACATGTATTGAATCACTGCTCCCAGTGGTAAACAGTAGCTCTAAATGTGAAACTTTGTTCAATTTGAAAAAGACAAGAAGAAAATGTCGAAAACTACCATAGAAGATAGAGAAACTCAATGGAACAGCCATTCAATAAAACAGTACAGCCCATATAAAGGAACTTAACCGGAATGGCAGATAAAGAACTGTTTTAGGTCTCTTTATCCAAGTAAATCCAGGAAAGTAAGTAAAACTTTGTTAACTTGCACTGCAGCGTTCAAATCTAAAGAAAAGCATTCAAGCTTAGAATATATTTAACAGTCCGACAATGCACCAAAGGTAGACTGTAGAGAACAGGAAGAAGATATATGTAAAGTGCATTATGATGTCACTATATAAAGACGTCTATGACCAAAATCATTGTTTGAGTAAACCGGTCACTTAACTGTTTCTACAAAATATTATTGTCTAAGGAATATGAAGTTTAGGAGTATGTCAATCCAATCACGCAACAAATCATTATGTTGTTTTTTTTTGTCTGAAGCAATTTAACGGTTACACGTAACCTAATTGATTTATTTTCACTGTATTTTTACACTTGATCTAATACATCCGTCGCATGATATATATCATATAATGTCTATGCAAAACTTATAAATCATGGATGCAAGTTTTGCCCCAACAACTCATTTTCCCTCTTCTCACTTTGATTGCTGCATTTAACTCTTTGAACTCTTTATACAAGGTCACAGTCTATATCAAGTTAGGCATTATCTGAGGGATGAAACGAAGGTATCATTCAACTGTATGGAAAATGTTTACCATTAGGAGCAGTGATATATATATATATATATATATATATATGTATATATATATATATATATATATATATCTTTTAATGTTCGAGTTATCACAACTGGTGCATTATGTAAGTCCGTTCTATCACAAAACATCTCACCATATAAGAACTTCGCAATAAACAGAAACACATAAAGCTTAAAATATAAGGAGGTATCACTATTTCTTTTTAAATAAACCATAACTGTCGGTGGTACGGTTTCTTCTATGCAGAAACAAATGTATTAAAAATATAACGCACATACAGTAGCTCCGACGAATGCCAGACGTGAACAGAGAAAACAAATGTGTGCCGTGAGTATTGATTACACGATGACAGTGATTCGTGGGGTGGCTATGAATCGACCACATAAATAATTGATTATAGTGGCAGTTGTTAATGCCTCTATAAGAAAGAAAAGAGTATTTATATTGTAAGAACAAAGAAATAAACTAGAGAGGGGCCGTCAAAGGCGGCAGACCCACGCCTAAGTACAAAGTCGGGGTAAACATAATGTGCATTCGGTCATCTACCAGAATTCGGCCACTTAATTGCCAGTGTGCTTTATCACCAGCCAGTGAGTTCTACCAAAGATCGTACACTGAAGTGTACGATCTTTGGTTCTACAGTCACATCACACGCAAATCACATAATTACACATACGGTATTAACACTCATTCACGTACAGGAAAGTCCTTAAGTCTCCTCCAAAAATCCATCGAAAATCCCAAATTCCACCGTCAAAAGTGCAGAATCGGAACTTTTCCAAGCGCGCGCGAATTAAGTCCAGTTTTAAGAGTATTGTCTACGCGACGGGTCGCGGAAAAAGCGCTAAAAATCGAGAAATACGCCGTTTTCTTGCGGGATATTTTGATTATAGCAAGCCGAGAGTGTGTTGATATCAAAGGTCGTATGAGTGTACGATCTTTGATGGTATCCACAAAAGCAAAAAAGAAAAACAAAATTTACGTACCCCCTAGGCAATTACCCCTATGATTAGTGTCTACGGGAATTATTCAATGCAAGGGTTGAATGCAAATGTCTACTGCACCAGTACTCGGCCACCAACGAGCGCCGCAACGTCCCCGGTGCAATTTTGCACCAACAATGTAGAGCGCGATGCATTTTCAGCGGCCTTGCACACGCATTGACATTGAGCACGCATATCGTGCAGTGTGACTGCGACCGAGCAAAATGCTCCTCCAACGAAAAAAACAATCAATGTTAATTTGAAAAATCATCAAATATCAAAGGTCGTATGAGTGTACGATCTTTGATGGTATCCACAAAAAGCAAAAAAGAAAAACAAAATTTACGTACCCCCTAGGCAATTACCCCTATGATTAGTGTCTACGGGAATTATTCAATGCAAGGGTTGAATGCAAATGTCTACTGCACCAGTATTCGGCCACCAACGAGCGCCGCAACGTCCGCGGTGCAGCGCGATGCATTTTCAGCGGCCTTGCACACGCATTGACATTGAGCACGCATATCGTGCAGTGTGACTGCGACCGAGCAAAATGCTCCTCCAACGAAAAAAACAATCAATGTTAGTCTGAAAAATCATCAAAATACGGGCCAGTTTGTGATGACGGAGAACGAACTTTCATAAATCTAGAAGGACATAGTCCCTCAAATAGGCCTAAACGTAAATTTCGGAATTCTTACGAACATTTGAGCAGCGAAGTCGGATCGTTGGGGAGTTTATGTCTTCGTATGGTAGCGGAAAATCGCAAAGTGAGAAACGGGAAATTTTCGGAATGGTCACTATACCATGGGGTCAAAACTTCAAGGTCACACAGAATTTGCAAGGGTCAACCGATTATCACCAAAATCTAATCGATTCTTTCCTGTCATTATCCAAACATTCCCTGAACATTTCGTGCAAATCCGTTTACCCGTTCTCTTGTTATCTTGTACACAAACAAACAAACAAACAAACAAACAAAAAACAAAAAAACAAACAAACAAACAAACAAACAAACAAACAAACAAACAAACATACGGAACCCTTTACATAACCCCCTGCCGATTTTCATCGGCGTGGGTAAAGATGGCGAGGGCAATGATTGCGTCACCTTCATACCTCAACGTCCAGCCCCCTCTCCCTCCCGGACTATAAAATCAGATGGTTCGGCTTGACTAGGTGATTTCCATGCCTTCTCAAGCGTGTGTAATGTTACTATGTTGCCAGTCAATCTTCCCAAACACCTTTTAGAAAGTATTCTTGGCGCGGCTTTACATGGACTGTATCATGGATAGCGTAGTGGAAAGCTGCACATGTTCTAATACGAAACAGAAAGGGTATCCTAGCTGTATGTTTAAAAAAGATCTGGCGAATACCATGTGGAGTAGCATTTTCTGCTACTGCTTTCAACTCATAATGATTACTGTATCAGCTTCTAACCACATTCCTGTCGTGCTGGTATAGAGCCGAAAGTTTCATGTTGAATGGGCAATTTCCCTGTCTTTCAAAGTCGTTACTGTTGTCAATAGGCCATTGATCCTCCCCTGAACATCGAAGGGTATAATTATCTTTGCGTCAGAGCTACATAACATGTAACATTCGTGCACACAGGATTACGGTTAATGCGGTATGAAATGGGGCATACAATAAGCCAGTTCGGTGTTAGCTCATGGGCACACTGCTACGAATGACCTTTCTTTGTTTCGCTGTTGGTGAGGGGCATTTCACTCGGTTTCAGAGCAACATAATGCATAAGCTTTACGCAACAATTTATGGGATTCATCCATCCTTTTCAGACAATCCGTCAATTAACACTTGGGTAAGCATCCATTTCATAATTTCACATTAAATGCATTAACAATCTCTTTTGATCTTGCCATAGATATCCACTTTTACTCAGGTGGATGTGCTGGCAAGCAGCATTTACAAGGGTTACATGAATTATCATTACATCACAGTGTGCTTAACTCAGTGGATTTAAACACCACCTGGCCTGTTGGTACGAATTACTTGTGTTTTTTGTTTGTTTGTTTGTTTTTGTGTTTTTACTCATGGGCAAAGTGGAACTCCGAACTGGCTTATAGTCACTGCTCTGGACCGGTCGGAAAAGCCTCCCTCGCACTTTCTAGTTGTAATAGTGTACTGATCATTCCGTCTAATCGACTGTGAATATATCATCATGCAGCTTCTGCAAAATTGGGCAAATTTCTTTGCATTTAACTGCCTCTTCTCACCATCACATGATTTATCTTGCAATTACTGGTAAGTGTACTTTGACTTCTTGGGAAAAAAACAACACCAAACACAGAATGGAATGTATGAAAGAAAATCTAAAAGGGAAGTAACACAGATTGGCTCATATCAATTATGGTTGCATTTTATAATGGGTGTAAGATGCCAAAACATAAAGTAGATAAAAAGATGAGCAGAGGCAGACACAAAGTGTATGCAGGGGGGTATGTGTGTGCAAAGATGCGATATTGAAAGGAATGGGATATGAGAAAGAAGTTCTCATGCACACCCCCCCCCCCCCCCGCTAGTCACATGGTTTCCTACAATGATATGCAATTGAACCAGTGTTAAGCGTTGCGTAAAAAAAAAGTGACGTGATCCCTTTCAAGCGAGATAAAAGTCCGTAGAGTAGGTATAAGACTAGAGCATGGTAAGAGTAAGAAGGTACTAGGCGAACATCTTCTTTCTCCCCACCTCCACCCCCCTCTCTGTCCACCGATGTGAATCACCGGAGATGACGGTGTGTAGTGGCTCTTGACGTCACAAAGTCATGACTTGGGCCTTGGCGCACTGAAAGCGAAGTCCGTCTGAAAAGGGGGGCACGCTGCTAAGCACAAAGACAAATACATTGTGCCGTTCCCTCTTTACAATGTGAGGTTGTTCTTTTTTACAATCATATCCCTGTTGAATTGTCTTCTGTAAACTCCCTTAGCCACTCTCCCTAAAACCGCCGATGTAACGACAAAGGGCGATCGGGCATTGATGACGTTTGAATGTTGCAGTTGTGTGTCAAGAATTGGAGCCACAGACATGGCAATCATGCAAAGCTTTTGGGGACAACCCGATGGGGACCACTCCTTAATCCTTAAAAAAAAGAAAAAAGTACTTCCCATGATGATGAAAGGTGGAAAGGGGTATTGACACCCTTGGACCAGCTTTCATTTCGTTGATGTTTGCTTAGTTTCCTTGTACCCCATGAAGAAAAGTCGACTTTGATGAAGGTAAAGCGTACACTGTCCACTGTGCATGAGAGGGAAAGTTGAACGGTCAATTACTCGTAGTAGAACTGGTTTTCGGGTTGTATCAAAAATATCTAACTCTAGTCAAACTCATGCATCAATTTCATCCCTTGCAGTCGGGTACGAAGACAAGTGGGTGGTACAAAATTTCTGACGTAAATTTGTAATATTTCTCTGATATCTTCCCAGTTGCTTCATCTGAAGTTACCCGTCTCATTGTGTTGTACATGTCTGTTCAGGATTCTGAAATATAACTTGATGATATTCATCTGAAATTCGTGAGGTTTTCTGAACTGAGCCGACATATTATGGTATTCATCTAAAGAGAGAAGAAGCCCAATACGTTCGGTTTCGTTTGCACAGAATATTGATTCTGAGCACTTGTCTGAACAATATTATAATATGTATACAATTTATCTATGGATATCATTTCGAAAAATGCAATATACCTTGAAAAATGGAAAATGAGAAAAACAACAAACAAACAAATGAGCGAACAAATAGGCACAAACATGTTTTTTCCTCTCCAAACATTCTATCAAATGTACTGATTTCTAGATTTCACACCAAAGTTGGAACAGCCATTTTGTTCATGTTCATGTTCTCCGCTCTCGTACGCTGTGAACTATTTATCATATCCCTGTCACCGGCAACGCCATTTTCTCTGAAGTAAAATTATCCCTGCCCTTTTTGTTCCTTAACCCCAAATGATAGTCAGTAAAAGTTTGAAGGCGTTTATCAACAGTTTATTGAGAATGCCATCCCAAAGGGAAAAACAATAAAGAATTCTTGCCTGATCAACATACTCGAAGTCAAATAGTATTTGACTTCAATGTTTCGGTCATATTTTAACAATGCTATAAACATGATAAAGACACGGCTAGCACTGAGAATAAGACAAGATTACTGAGTCAGTAGATGGAGGGGGGGGGGGGGGGTGAGAGAAATATATAAAGAGGGAGAGAGAGATGGGAGAGAGAAAGAGAAAGAAAAAGAGGAAGAGATGACATACATTTTTGTATATTGTGCACTAAACTCCTTAACTACTTCGAAAACCCCTCTCCCTCGAGCTCGGTTTAGTGACGGTACAGTAATCTGAAAGTTGTTACGATGTGAAATGTTTTCCGCCATTCTTCGCGATTGGGAAGATCGTTGCCGTTTCAAAGAAGATTTAGGGAATGAAAAGGAAGACAAAAGAAAATAAAAAAAACAGCTAGGCTCTAGATCAGGTAATCTTCAGTGAAACCCTGTAATCTACCCTGTAATACCACGAGATGCAAGAGGGATAATAGTTTTGGTTGAGATGGGGGATTAAGCTTTTAACTCGCTAGGGAGATGATTAGAAATATTAAAGAGCATGAAATGTTATTGTAAGGGGAATTATTCAAAGTTTATTTCGTGAAAATCGGTAAAAAAATGGCTGAGATATCAAAAAACAAAGTAAAACAAAGTGGAGTAATTCCCTGTTACAGCTCTTATGCGAAACTATTATACTGGGATGAAGAAAGATTATGAAGTCGGTATTTTTGTTGCGTTTTCTTGTTTCTTTCCACTTCATTTTGGGGACGTCATATAGCCTAGATACTTGTCGAGTGAGAAAAAAATGACACGGAGTATATTAAAAAAGTACATCATGTTACTCCCGGACCAGATGCACCTAACTATACTACATGTACATGATGTATATCGTCTATCGTATTAGTTGGGAGGAAAGCTAGGGGAAGTACATGCCCACTTGTTGTGTGGGATTCAACATTGTTCAAGGCAGCTCGAAAACGTCTTGCGAACTTAAAGGGGGTGGCTAGTAACTGATCAGTGGGAATCAGTGGGAATGCTGGGGGATGATTGTTCCAATCCTTGTGGGATTCATTTAAGAGTACATTATATATCTATTGTTGTGTGAAAATGATTTGCTTCAGAACGGTCTCATTTTCAAGTAATATGCAGTTTAATGCCCCGTCACTGTACAGGCATGCTAACCTGGAAACATTAAACTGCATATAACTTATATGAGACCATTTTGAAGAAAATAATTTTCACACAACAATAGATATATAATGTACTCTTGAATGAATCCCACAAGGATTGGAACAATCATCCCCAATCATTCTCACTGATTCCCACTGATCAGTTACTATCCATCCCCTGGGATTGATCATAATCGCTTGATTCGCGTCAACACAGGCAAGAGAGACACTGGCAAAAAAAATGCATGCTGAACATTGCTGGGCTTGACACAGTATAACTGGCCAGACAGAAGGCCCCAAATGCGATCCCCGTCGGCAATTTACCATATGCAAATAACAACTCGACAAAAGTCAAAAATAAGTTAACAGCGCGCCCCGTCGCCAAATCGCGCGAAAGAGATCCCTACTCCAAATACACGCGCACTCCCAGCTTTTACGAAAGTGACGGCCAATACCTTGCCGGCATGTCTTCCTCTCACCGGTCTATTGTTCCGCTTGAGGAGGACAAAGGAAGGGCAAGAATAGCGGGGGGGGGGGGGGGGGAGAGAAAATGGTCTTGAAGCACACTTAAGAAGATGTTATACCGCATCACGCGATCAAGAACATTGACGTGGTTTAATACTGCTTAAGGTTTTTCTGATAATAGTCGATTGAGAATTAAACCTACACGCCAGGCTTCTTGAAGTGAGGCTAATTATGACACCGATGGCTTAACGTTAGCATCTAATTAATGTCTCATGAATAACCAGAAATGCCTTTTTTTTCACTATTCACTAATGTACAAGTAGGGTATCTGAAGGCGTCAGATATTGAAACGACACAGCATCTGAAAAAAAAAATCAAACGAAGTCCAATGTACATTCATGAATGATACATAGCAAGGCAGCCTCCACACATACACACTATCACATGGGAGTTTGAATACGAAGAAACTGCCGTTTTCTAGCACTAATGAAGAGTTTTCCCCCCTTTCGAGTTGAGTTCCTCTCGGTTGACATCACTACAGCCAAAACACTGTCGTGACAGTATTGTCCAAGACCCGTGTTTGGCCTAGATCTCGTTTCCCCTCACCGAGAGCGCCTTTTAGCTGGTGGTCCATACAACGACTGCTTTTACCTTGACAAGGACTGAGATATAGATAGAGAAAAGAGGGAGAGAGGGTTTGCTTTGCATTCTCTAGTCGCACATTGTTTATCCCGAACAAACATGAAGACTGAAAAACCACGTCGTTTAGGATTGTCGCTATATTCATGACAGACAGACGTAAATCGTCTGCGGGCCAGTGGGGCTGAATCTCAGCCCTGACGCAACCTCGTGGCGAACCGATGGCGAATATTTCGCATGTTTTTGCACCCCCTTGAATCTACCGTCATATTTCTATAACGACTGTATCATATCAAGACCTCTCTCTAAACCGTAATATTCCCCTTCATGTGAGTCATAATAGGTCGACGACAAAAGGCCCACTCCATTGGAATATCCATGAATGTCTAAGGTATAATGATGGAACATTCACGTGGCACAATCAAACGGAAACTCTGGAGAGTAACTGGAAATGTAGAATTGTCGTGTCTAACTTGAAAACATATACATGTAAGCGAACGCCCGTACACATACTAAATCCTTTAAGATCTACGTACGATAGGACCCAGAGAACTAGTTTCAATGATCGACATTTTCATTGCTGGATCTGTGAACGTTTACCTTGCTTTTTCTATAGTAGTCCCACGTCTATCGGTTAATTTGTCTTAAAGTTATGCCTCTTTTAAAAAAACTATGTGTTAATCTGTCATGTTATTGGGAGAGAATATAAATTTAGTAGACATTCTTAGTGGGGGAAGGGGGAGGAATGAAAAAAAGAGGAGAAGTGTGTGAAAAACAGAAGAAGGGAAAATTAGTGAGGAAACGGGAGGAGAGACAAGTTTTTGTTGGAAAGACAATAAACAGAATATGTTGACGTATAAACTAAAAAAGGAAATTGATAACAATAGAGGGTGAAAAAAGTGTAAAATAATTTTACGGTGTACATTGCAATCGTATTCTCGATCACATGCCAACCTTTTTACTTCAAGGGTCTCGATCTTTCATGTGTACAAACTAGAGCAAAACATCCATTTTAAGGTTAAGAGCACAGAAAGTGCAGACTACTAATCTGTAAAAGGGTGTCTCTGGTTGATAGTTTCTCGGTTGGAATGTCTCTCTAGAACCCCTCCCTCAAGATAGGCAGTTACATAAGTTTCGAATGGTTCCGAAAGATCGTTATTCCGAAATTCGTTAATCTGAAAATGAAATCTGGTTTGTTATTCCGAAGGTTCGTTCATCCGAACACGAAATAAAGTTCAATATTTCCGAAGGTTCAATTACTCCGAAAAAAATAAAACAAGGGTCGAAAATCCCAAGGTTTGTTAACATCCACCTTCTTTTCGATATCGAATTAACAAACCTTCGAAATAACGAGCCTTATTTTTGTGTTCTGAGTTGCGAACCCCCGGAATGACGAACCATTATTTCGTTTTCAGATTAAACAAACCCTCGTAATAACGAATATCACGTCGAACAAGAACGGGAGTGTCGGCATACTTTGGTTGAGACTAACTCTTCATCCCAGAACTTGGAGGACATCCCTCATTGGTCCTGCTCGATTTAGCCGCACTTGATATTACGCAATTCTGAGTTCCTGTCCTTATGTCCCCGTAAAGACGCCATTGCTGCCTCAACTACGGCTCAGTGATTTAATTGCTTTAAAAAGAAGACTGTCGCTCTTGAATGTGAAATTCATCAATACACGAGTCACTATATATACATATGTAATAAGCAATGTAATGATTTGAGACCCTGGGCAATTATGATTTGCATCATAACTTGTTTGATGGTAGAGTCGGCAAACTCAGCAACGAAATGTCTGACGAGACAATATCCCTACGGTGCAAAGTCTTAACAGATAAAAGGAGACATTGTCCGTTGAGGATTGCCGGTGGCAAAGTTCAAAGCATTTTAGGCTATATCAGTGTATTTCATGCAAATCATTTTCTATCTACATCCAATGACAGCTGCTACATTATTATTACTATTCCAAATTGCCTAGCTGTTACGAAGTTCCGGTATATAGATGAATCCGACTTCAGATCACTGTAACTTATGGTTGCCATAAGTGTGTGTGTGTGTGTGTGGGGGGGGGGGGGGGGCTTTTAAAGGGGATAGCTAGTTCCTAGTAACTGATCAGCGGGAAGTGGGAATGCTGAGGGATGATTGTTCCAATCCTTGTGGGATTCATTTAAGATAACATTATAAATCTATTGTTGTGTGAAAATTATTTCCTTCAGAATGGTCTAATACTCAAGTAATGTGCAGTTTAAAGGGATCGTATAGCTTTGGTTGAGACCTAATTTCAGGTTTCTAACATATTTTGGTGAGATAATGAGACACCTCTTATGGAATATGAAAGAGATTGTAATTCTTTTAGGAATTTAACATTTATTTGATGAAAATTGGTTTTGAAATGGCCGAGATATCCAAAAAAGAGTGATTCTAATAAAGTGTGGGACCCACACTTTATTACAATCGCTTTGTTTTACTTTGTTTTTGGATGTTTCAGTCATTCCAAACCCGATTTTTATCAAATAAACTTTGAATTCCTCTTAAATGGTATTCTCTTTACTATATCATAAGTGTTTTTTTATCAAATAAACTTTGAATTCCTCTTAAAATGGTATTCTCTTTACTATATCATAATTGTTTTCTTGGTATCTCGCAAAAAAGTTAAAAGCCCAATTCTCATCTCCACCAATACTGTACCCTCCCTTTAATAATTCCAGGTTACCATGCCTGTACAGTGACGGGACATTAAACTGCACATTACTTGAATATGAGACCATCCTGAAGCAAATGATTTCCACCCAACAATAGATGTAATAATGTACTCTTAAATGAATCCCACAAGAATTGGAACAATCAATGCCCAGCATTCCCACTGATTCCCACTGATCAGTTACTAGCCATCCCCTTTAAAGCAATGAGCCAGTTGCGTTGCTCTGTCGGTGCATAAATTGGCATTATGTTAGTTGTTATTGAAGTCCCGGTTAGAAATTACCATAAAAAGAGCACACCTACACAGAACAATATAGTCGTTGAGCCGAATCCCGTATCTATATTATACTGTCCTTCTCTTTTGTTGAAGCGATTTTGATAAAAAAACAAAACAAAAACAAAACAAAACAAAAACTAAAACTTGAGGAATGTCATCTTTTGAAAGCGAGGGACATTTTCCGGACTGCTTTAGTGATACAATATTTACTTCAATTGATTTTCTTCTTACGCTTGTTGTTTTCGTCCAATCTTTTATGTGGACAGACTATTGTTTTTCGGCCACATGCATGTCCCCGTGCTGATGAAGGTCATGTATTATTAATAAACAAAAGGATAAGATATTTTTACAACGTCAGATGACCTAGATAACTTAAAAATAATCCGTTCTCATCACGTGGCTTCCATGTGTTTTCAGGCGCTATGAGTAGCTGCCGGGCATTTTTGAACTACCACCCTTTGTGCCGGTTTTTGATAGGGTATATGGTAATATATACTTTTCCCGTTGTGTTCCACAAACACAGTAGCTTAGTCTTTCCATACAACAGTCTAAACTCTCCATCCACCTGTCCATATCTCTACATACACCCGGTTTAAAACTCCCCTTACGCCTGACCACAAACGCTTCTGAACATGCTAACACCACCGTCTGTAAAATCTTCATACACCAGTCTAAACACGCCTCATACTTGTTTAAAAAGTCTCTATACACCAGTCAAAAACTCACATACACCGGTGTAAAACTCTAAGCCCGTCCTAAAGTCTTCATAATTATCACACCAATTCAATCTATAATTCTTCATACACCAATCTGAAACTATTTGTGTTGTCAGCACAACGTAAAGAACCGTTCTTATGTGCCAAGCAATGTGGTTTATTATTACATGCATTTTTTTTTTTCAACGAAAGGAAATGAGCCCTCCCCCTACATACGTTTAATCCAACTCAACGGTTTCTAATACAGATCATAGGAGACATTGTTTGCGCCGGTGTGCGCCTCGTTTTCAAAATCTCAGAGAGTTTGTCGATCTTTTTTCTCTCCTCACCCGAGTAACTATACGTTATTGATAGCCTTGATGAAAGATTAAAGGATTAATTCAAAACCATAATGACGAAATTGATTCGACTAAATTCAAAGAAGCACTCTAATTGTTTGCGCTGCGCAATCAGAAAAATTGCTGAGGAAAGAATATGATATGATCATTGTGACAAATCTTGACAAGGAATGTCGCATGATGACTGCTGGATTAGTTAAAGTTTTTCGATCCTTGGTCTTCTTCAGCTTTGTTGTCCTTAGACAAACATGACATAATACAGAAATGAACATAAAATGACGTAGGACAACCAGATTACACATGAATATGTTTGACATTTTTTGCAAACATAATTCTATAATGGAAGAATAATTATGTAATGTCAAGTAGAAATATATGAAAACAAAATCATAGTTGAGTACATAGTTCCATGCAGATATGTATGCTACTTTTTTATTACAGGTTAATTCTTTGGGGTTTTTCTTATTTTTTTGGTTGCTAATATCATTTCTCTTACTGGGCCATCGCCTAGAAACTTTGGGAAGTGTGTGCAGATAGTCCATTCCTGATACTTTATATCAAGCAATCTTTACCGAGGAGAGTAAAACATGGTGAAATATTATGTGTGGACTATAGTATTGACAGAGTGCGGCATACGCTGTGCCAGTTATATTTAACACAAAACAAAGGTCCAGACGACAGCCTCACATATACGCCACGTGATATCCTAATGGAGACCATGCATTGGACGTTCCAGACAGGCAACTGTTTTGTTCTTTTAAAGTGAAGTACTGGATGCGTAGAAGGAAATAACCATGAGATCCAAAGCTTTAAAGGGGAATTGAGACCCCAAATTTTTTAGATACACGTGAATATAGAGTGAATGCAATGATTTCAGTAGAAGACATCAACGAAGTTTGAGAAAAATCGGACGATCCATTGAAATGCTATGAATATTCCAAGTTCCTGTGTAGCCATCGCCGGATGAGAAGACTACTGCATGCAGTTCGTGACGTCACGGATAGAAAAAAGATGTAGATAAGATATGATAAGAATTCACAAATTCCCTGCATTCCCTCTATTCAGCCGCAGTAACATCCACATCCACGTTAAACCCAACCATTCGAAATCCTTTACAGTTTTCCTTTAATGTTAAGTTACACTTTGTGGATGAAGCTCGCTGTACGCAGAGCAACAAAGCACTCACAACTATCCTAAACACGGCATCTAATAAACTAAAACAAAAGGGGAAAATCATTAGTAAAATAATTCTATTCGCTCTAGAACCCACTTCTGATATCAATAAATGTATAATGCATCATTACTGTTCTTCCAATTATTGTTCATCAATGTCTGTTCTTGTTTAAATATAAACGATGCACCGACAGGCAGAACTTGTTATAACGTTATGAAATGAATACGTGCAGTCACTCTAAATATGCTTATCCCCCAAATGTCAAGTTTATGAAGAGCCATGGAAAGGTGAGTTAAAAATCAGAACTTCACAAGCATAAGTGGAAACGATTTTAAAAGTTTGTTTCTGTAATCAAAAAATCATTTTATCTTTGTTAATTGCATTCATAATCAAGTTCAAGAGTAATTTGAATAAATTAACTGAAATCATTATCCATGTAAAAAGGTCAAAGTGAACTATAGCTGATTGAAGGTGGATTGACTCTATGGTAGCTCGATTATCACATACATCTGTAAATGCACACACACACACACACACACACACACACACATACTTTGGTGTAATCATCTAATGTATGTGAATTGAGCACACAGTCGGTCTCTTTGAGACTGATGAGTATGAAACAAAGCGAAAAAGTTTCAAAAGTTTCAAACTCAGATACTTAACTGCGGTGCATGAGGGGCGGGGTCACTCTTTCAATTCCTGATATCACCTATACGTGTATATTCATACATTATGTACATTGGTGCGATTCCTACTTTATTGATTTTGTAACCTTTTAATCTATCGTCTTACTAGCAGCATGCTTTTGATACTTTTGTCCTTTCAAAAAATGGAAATTCTCATCTAAAGGTCTTTGTTTGGAGTATAATGGCGCCTTCAAGTATGACATCAATAATAAGAGCGTGATATCTGATAAAATTCAACATGAGATATCATAGATAGGAGACGTGGATTTCACGTATCGTTATTTATTGTGTCCTCAAGAAATAAGCCTCTGGAAAAAGGATGAAATTAAAAGCATTCAAACCTGCAAGGTGAATTGCAAGTGATCGTGGATATACATAAAAGTGTTCAATTATTTTTATACATTAATTTTGAAAAAAAAAATGCATTGTGGGCAGCCACCGTGTAACCCGTCGTGAAAAAAAAAAATCAAAAGCTAGATAACTTCTATGAAAAGGATAAAAAGAGATAAAAACATGACGGGTGTTTAGAGATTTCGACTTGTGAAAAACATAGCAAATCCAAATGGTAAACATGGAAACAGCATTTACGACTTCCTTGCGCACCCGACAGACTCCAAGATCTACAGTTTATCTTGGTGATGTAACTACAAACTTTTCATTTTGTCCAGTCCTTTAAGAATGACGTGTATAATCTAAATACTTCGAATATTATGCAGATACGCAAGAATGTTGAAATATCAATGTATATATACATCATATGATATATCAGATATATATATATATATATATATATATATATATATATATATATATATGTACAAACATATCACAGACATGTTATTATGGTTGCGAAAAGACTAGGACATATTTTGTAAACGACAAATATGTGACATGGCTTAGGCAAATATTCTAATGTCATTCAAACTGCGGAAAATTAAACATTTCTAATTGCTGTCATCAAATACCACGATAATTATGTCGTGGTATTGCGTCAGAACTGTAAGGTGTATCTATCATTTGCGTTGCTATGTTCTATTTGTGTAGCTGTAGCACATATTGTGAATTGAGTCTGATTTTGAAAAGGTTTAAACAGACAAACGTGTACAGGAAAATATCAAGAGACCTGGTGAATATAGTTTTACTTTATTTCAAAGATACCAATACATAAAGACAAAATGTAAAGTTTCAATAAACTGGATTAATCAGAAATTTTAGAAAACATATACGGCTGTTTTGTTTCAGTTTAATACTTTTTTTTTTTACTTCAGATGGAGGACTTTTTGTTAATACTCTACTTATAAAATGGTTTATTAATAATTAAGTAAGAATAAGGTGTCGTCAACTTGATAGGTAAAATGGAACAGTCTGTACAATATGATAAGCAAATATTGCTTCATTCGCACGAGGCCACTGTTTGATGGACTCTTTAAGTATACTTCGTGCTTATAGATTACGAGCAGAGTATATAGCCCCCCTGTGAGAAGTAGAAAACCCGTGCACTCGATTGCAGTTTATGAGAACAAGATAATAATGGTCATCCACACACTATGATCAGGCGAACTTCTCGAATGGGACCAACGAGCAAAGGAAAGTGGCGGATAAATGCATTCCCCCCTAAAGGCCATTCAATGGAAGCTTGATAATGGGTGTGGTTCCCTGTTTACCTGCTGAGCCTATTTGCTCAAGCCCAAATAGCCTGTGTCCCAACGATAATGCAGATTCGCGCCGATGGCGGAAGGGTGGCCGATGGCACCTAAAGCCATCGGGGCGCCAGTACTTCTTCGTGTTCCAATGTGTTTCTTACCGTCTACATGACATTTTGTATTCTCCTTGGATGATCGTATTTTACGTTAATGTCTGTAAAGTGATACAACTATACAAATAGCAATAACACATACTAGTATTCCTCAGTTATCCCACTCGTCCTATCCAATATCGCACATGCAATAGGTGATTCGTCACAATCAATCGTTAAAGAAAGAGGCGTAATGGAAATTATGTCTCCATGACTATGCATTTTCGTTAGGAAAAGGATATTCGTCTACATAAGTGATTTTTATCTATTTTTGCTACTGTTGAAATAGTGACTAGTAAAGTCACATGAGATTAGGTAACTTGTCAACCTTTCCTACACCTGAAACCTAAGCATATAAATATATAAAATCCTCAAGAGGAACCCGACCCAAACCCAAAGAGCAATGTGGATCGAGTAAAAGCAGTAACATTGGTAGAACACATCAGTGAAAGTTTGAGGAAAATCGGACAATCGATGCAAAAGTTATGAATTTCTAAAGTTTTGGTGCTGGAACCGCTGGATGAGGAGACTACTAGAGGTTATGACGTATGAGTGGACAATAATATAAAGAAAATACAAAAGGAATTCCACAAAAATTCACTTTTCTAGCAAAATGAAAGAGTACTTGACTAGCCGCTCTTAGAAAGCAGGGGGAATGAAAGTGCTACCCCTAACATGTCACTATCAAGTTGATGGAATATGTAATTTTCATGAAAAATTAATTTTCATTGAATTCCCTTTATATTTTCTTTATATTGTAGTCCACTCATACGTCATAACCTCTAGTAGTCTCCTTACCCAGCAGTTCCAACACCAACACTTTAAAAATTCATAAATTTTGCATCGATTGCCCAATTTTCCTCAAACTTTCACTGATGTGTTCTCGTGATATTACTGCTTTCACTCAATCCACATTGCTCTTTGGGTTTACGTTCCCTTTAAGCGAAGAAAATCAAATTTTGTTCATCCGTCTAACATGCTTCACGTGTTCACCATCAATTTACTCACACGCAGCTTTTATGGATGTCTTTTTGAATTTGTCTACCTTCGTGCAGTTTTGCTATGACCATTTTTTTAAAAGTATTTGCGGCAAACGTTCCTTTCTGAAAATGTCGCATGCCATGTTTGTCTTTTTCTCGCCTTTGTTCAGTGCGCATCCATCGGAGGGATAATTCAGCACTGGACAAAATATGCTGACATAACCTAGTTTCTTCTTTGATGATAATCCCATGCATCAAAGAGCCTATTTACCTTTATCGTACGCTCGTATCTGCTCGAAATTACATCTTTTCAACCTTACGCCGTGCTACTAAATGTAATCATACCCCTTTCAAATAAGATGGAATGTGTTTTCTTGATCCTCAGGCGCATTTCATCACCTGATTTGCATATTACATAAGATGGAGTTTTGATGTATACTCCTGTGCGTCCCAATACACCATGAGCAGATGAGAAGATACTGTTCCTTAAATCTGATATGCGATATTATCAAATTATAACTTATGTCCGACTTGTCTTTTGATTTCTGAGTTGTTCTTGCATTTTGATGCAGCGGAATCCTCTTCCATTTATCTCTCTAGAACACATTTGTCATCAATCAATTATCACATTCATTAATGTTTTTAAACTGTCATTCCATATATCATGTGCGTTCTAACACACGGTGAGAAGATACTGTTCCTTCTGATGTGCGATATTATCAAATTATAACTTATGTTCGACTGGTCTTTTGATTTCTGAGTTGTTCTTGTTTTTTTGATGCGGCAGAATCCTCTTCCCTTCATCTCTCTAGAACACACTTGTCATCAATTAATTGTCTTATTCATTTATTTTCTTAAACTTTCATTCCATTCGTTATCCATCGCACAAATTTAATTATTCCAGACCGTGGTAATCTTTGGAACAATATTTTTTGAGATGATAAGAATGCAACAAATGAGATTACACCGTGTATTACGCACAAAACATTACTGAACTCTATCGACTAATCAATGTAACAGCATTATCTGTTCTGTAAGCGTACCTTCGTATACAATTCTGTTTAGGTTGTAGTTGTTTTTTGGTTTCCCCTTTTCTTAGAAATCAGAAATGAATATCAGGAAATGAAGCTGACGATTTTTTGTACATTTTTATTTTAAATGGTATGAACGTAATAAAATTAGGTGGTGAAGTCAAAAGTCCCAAATTGTGGAAGTGCCTTCCAAAAGAACACGAGTCGTGACGGATGTTGAGAAGCCTATAGAAGGACACGTTAAATCTTGCGAGTGATGAATCTGTTTTGTGAGAGAAGTCCTAGGCATGAAGATTTATTCCTTGTATCCTGGGATTTTCACAAGAGGATCTATCACCTTATGTAACGAGCCGTTCCTGAATTGTAACGGTCAGGGTTGTTAAAAAGGGAAAGAATGCCCACCAACAATGGCACCACAAAACTACTGGTTGACCACACCCTAAATCCATTGATTGCCTTCACCGGGTCATCAAGCGCACGATTGTTGGAGAGGAAAGGTTGAAGCGAAACGTATGAACAGATGGCTTATATCTCCAAACCGTATTTGGTCCTCGTTCGTGGGCGTTTAAGAACTTGACAGCCTACCTCGAGAAGGGCCACACCCATTTCCTTTTCTTTCTTGAAAGAAACAACAACAACAACATAAATATCATAGTGTAATATCCTGAAAATTGAGACATTGCTTTAGTTTATGTAGCAATACCTCACTTTATGACATAATGAAAACCTCGCTGAGGATTATAGAGTAGAACCTCAAGTGACAACATTCATCGACAATTGACCATAAAGAGTATTGATTTGGTTACAGACTTTCTCTAAATGAAAATACCTCACCTAACAACATATATTGATTACTGACCGAACCTAGTCTCGGTCTTGATTGAACATTAATCGGCATAGGCAGTATTGATTTGAGTAGGTACAAGCATTCTCTCAATGACGGTAACAACAGTGATTGTCACCATTAGCCAAAGTAGGCACATAAGGAGGAAGCGGTTAGTACATGATATATTGCATTAGATAAATAATACTTGACCCCCAGAAATATATATATATATATATATATATATATATATATATATATATATATATATATATATATATATATACAGCTCTGAGAAGTGAAGAGGTTTCATAAATGATCCGGTTTTGTTGGAAGAACCGATCAAATGATAAAGATCACAAGCTGTGAGCTGCCTAACTTTCTTTTTTAATGAACCATCATAATGATATACTTATAATTCCATCATACAATACTGAAGACCAACTATAAAGTCTTCGTTACGTACTTTCGTCGTCACACACAAAATGTTTCCTCATTTGTAAGGAAGTAGTAGAACGCGTGCGCGTTTTGACCTTTAGGTACACTGAAACAGACTCTTAGAAAGAAAAAGCAGTATTGCCACCACCACGGTTTCTCTGATAAAGAAATATGTGATAATTGAACAAACGTATATACTGCTAATAAATTCTTAACCGAGTGAAAATGGTATGATTATCAATCACAGTTGGGCAGAAGCTAAGAATGTAATACTCGTCAGAATTATACTGGCAACTCATTTGCATTTTGTTTCTTGTCTTTGAACAGTATTCGTTTAAGAGGCGCATTCCTGAAGATATGTTCAAAGCGTCCAGCAAATCTGATGGCAACGAAATAAAAAAAAAATCGTGATCTTTTATCTCTCCAACTTTAGATAGAGATCTTTTGTCATCACCAAACATCGCAATGCAATGAAAGCCAAGTTTAAAGGGGATATTCCATACGTTTGATATGTTACTAGTATCACGTCATGGATACATAAATCTATAATGTCGTGATTAAATTGGTGGAATTATTGTGGTCTCCAGAGTAGGTAAACCAATACTTTCAAAATCCAAAACATAATACACTCCATGATACAATGAACAATAAAGACATAGGCAATAGGAGGTTCACGTATTCCAATAACGTATATCAATGTAATTCCTGTACAATACCACTTGTTTAACAACTTCCCCTTTGGAGAACTATAATATGCATAGAACTTACTGCATGCATGTTTCTATTTTGTGTGCTCTGTTTCATTTAGCACATTATCTGAGGTTTCTATGTCATTATCCTTGTTCACTCTGATTTGTTATGTATTTTTAACAAGCTATTATTCGTTACCCAAGTCATTGTAATTTCTGAAACTCTGCACCCAGCATAATCAATTCGTAGATGTTAATGATTATGCAAATGATGGAAATCACCTGAAAATTTTAATATGATACATGTGCAGTATGTTTGCATGTAGACTTACTTGACGCTGCATTCACTTTATTTTCATAACCAACGTTCTTTGTTTTCTTTCCCTCCTTTGCAGTTGGGTCAGCTGACAGATTACCGTCATCATCGTCGTCGACGTCGAGTTCGACGCAAAACTCTGCATCGCAGAATGGGGCATCAGCAATACATAGTTCAACTCATTTATTATATGAAGGTAGGACTGCGATCCATTTCCTCATTTCAAATTCTAACTTTGTACATAATTGTTCGCATCAGAAAGAATCGAATGTGTTTTTGTACGTTTTCAAACGAGTACATTAACGACCTAGAGAACGACAAAAGTAAAAGCAAACAAAAGTAAAAACAAAAACAAAAGCAAAAGCAAAAGCAAAAGCTAAAGACGGAATAACAATGAGAATATAACCTGAACGGATAGCATACATCTAGGCAGTTGGATATTTGACTTGAGTGTTCGCTCGCTTTCTGCATTCTGTGGTTTGTGATGACGCAGAAAAAAAATCAAATCACTATGACCGCCTACGAAATTCTACATGAGACACAGAACGTCTGCATTCTTTGAATACCGATGAAATAATGTTGTCGACTCACAACTCTGATATCCGCCATGTTCACATATACAGCATAGCGGGGTAACGATCGTGATCCATATCTCTCTCTTTTTTTTTTTTTTGCTTTTGTAAGCGTTCACAAGGATAAAAAAGAGGGATACGGTCATGATCCAAAATTCGAGATTTGTAAATCCCATTAATTTGATCAAACAAGAAGTTATAGTCTATTGCATTGTTGCGAGAAAAGCAAGAATCTTTTTGTACTGAACAGCATAAGATTGTTTTCTTTTTATTCTTTTATCACGTATTTCATTCACGGATTCTACACGGAGTTCGCAGTGTGCGCCTGCAGCTCTAGACTCCATTATCTAATACGTACAGGACAATTGTACTCCCGTGCCAAGTGCATGTTTTTCCTTTCTTTTGGTTAAATTTCCCCCACTCCGACTTGACATCTTGATGTTTTTGTGTTCAAACCAGCTCAATATTCTGCCAACACATACACATACCCCTTAAAATAAATCTGATATTGGTTTTGGTATGCGAGGGGAGGAAATAATGGGAGTGTCTTGATCCTTTGTCTTTTTGTCCTATACTTCTTGTTCTCCGCTAATCTTCACCATTGTTAACCTAGATTTTACGACATTTTTCATGCTTTCATTTCTGATTTACTTTTGGACACAGAAAATTTGCTTTCACATGCTGCTGTGGCGACATCAAATTCACAAAAAGATACCTTAAAAAGGACAGATGATGCCACTTTAGAATTGTTAGATTATTTTACTGCAAGAAAAGATGTTATACCGTCATCAAGAGAATCTGAAATTGGACGTCGGAAAGAGGCGTTGAACGTTGCGAAGACGGAAGCCCCGTCCTCAGGCAGGACGCATGTCACTGAGGCGGACTTACAAGCAGCGTTCGGAACAACGCTAGGGGACGAAGCTTTAACAGAAATCAGTGTAAATTCGCTTCACCGAACCTCGACAGTAGCGCCAGATTCATTAACCCAGGTAAACCAGCAGAATATATTACCAACCACCGCGTCGCCGGGTGAGACGCTGACTGAAACGCGGACAAACCGACCGCCGGAAATTACAACGCCGGGCGCTGACACACTGACGGTGTCGGCCGCAACAACCGCGTCTGACGCGTCACAACCGCTGACGGAAACGGCGCCAAAATCTTCCACCGAGTCTTCATACAGCGACGGTCATTTTACAACCGGTGATTTACACACGGGCTCGTCCACTGAAAAGACGACGGAAGCGGAATCCGTTACGTTGGCTGATCGCACGGATAGCACACACCGGGAAGGGGACTTTAGGATACCTTCAACAAAAGTCGCCCCGGAGGAAATGACAACAGAAAGCCGAGTTCACGTCAATCAGGATGGGTCGTTTCAGTCAAACCAAGTCGGTAAGTATTCGTCAAACTCACTTGCAATGATGGCAAGTGGTGAATGCAGGAAAATGAGTAGGCCTATCAAACCATAATCAAATCATATGTTCCTTCTTCCTGTATTAAAACTTACTTTTTCTTAACGAGTTAAGCTTTTCCTGGATGCATTTCATGAGGTATTTCGTATTTTTTTATTAGTGCAAAAATGAGCAAAGAAAATGAGGTTCTATCTTTTTTTTTTGACAAACTGTTATAAACTACTGAAATCCTTGCATCTGATCGGCTGAGAGTAATTGTATCAGACTAATTGATAGGACAATATGCTCCCAGAAGAACATCTCAAATTTGGGTGCACATATATCGATATAATTGTCATTGATATTGACTTTTTACCATTAGTTTTTAGCCACCATTACAATTATCATTATCATAGTTATCAACAGAATTACTGTTATCGTCGGCACTATCTGTACCATTATGTCTTATTAATATGGTAAATAACGCTTTGAACAGTAAAACGGACGGTCCACAATCAAACTCCAGCCAACATGACATTTGATCTACTGTGTTCATGTTAATTCAAGTACGTGCATGAATACTTGGAAAGTGGGGGATATTATATAACAGGGACAAGCGGATGCAAAATGCTTGCACCACAGAATTTTCCATGTGTATAGGAAATGAGCAAGCAATTAACCATCATACGTAGCTTTATGAAAGACACTGTATTTGCAAGCCATGTTCTGAGTTTTGTTTTGAATGCTAACTTCGACAGATTTTGCCTCAACGGCAATGCCTGTGAATCTCGCTACAGCCGGCGGGAATTACGTAGAGGCACCAGTTGAAGACACAGCTGACGTCGACCATGAAAGCGACAGTTCCGATACCGATGATGAACCGCTTCACGACTCGCCTCCGCCGACGGAGCTGCCAAGCGAGACCGACCACTTGGTCGCCCTTCCCGAACGCCAGGGCGCCGCGACCGAAGCACCGAAGGATGGACCGGAAGAGACTTCCAACGAGCGAACTACGGATGCCGCTCCCAGACAGACGTCTGAGGAGAGGCGGGATGATTCGATCACAACGGACGAGACAAAGAACTTCGTATCCATGACAACCGTCGAGACGACAACCTCTCTTCCAGAAAGAACAGAAGATTCGGAAAGTGTCACACAGAAGAATCCTGCCGTCACAACTCCAGAGACATTGGAAGGTAGGACGGCAAACTTTGTAACGAGAGAGAAAGAGAGAAAGGGGGGACAGATGAGTTTGAGAGTCGAGATGGAGAGAGGGAAAGAAGTGAAAGATGCGTTTGACCGTGAGATTCATGTATAGAATGATATGGGTGAAGCTTTCATTATTATTAACAGTTTTTGTCTGTATGTTTTCCGTGTTCATAGGTAGTACAACTTGATCACCTCAAATTTAACGTATTTAACCTTAAATCTAACCTTAAACGTATTTTGATAAATTTTTAAAACTGTCACAAAGCAACATAAAATTATTTTGAGTGTTTTGAATGACGCACAACGTTTTGTACGCAATCTGCAAACTGAATGTTCTTGATTGAACATAGAATAAGTTATCTAGAAGAAAAAAGTGGGTGAGAGAGAGAGAGAGAGATAGAGAGAGAAAGAGAGAGAAAAAAATGATGTCGAACAGTGAGTTAATTTAGTATTGTTTATCGTGTATATATCGTAAACAACTCCTATATCAATCTTTGATCACTGTTACCATGGTTACAGAAAAGGAAACTGGTTTCTTTCGATGCACGGATGGAACGATCATCGCTATCGAATCGTTCTGCGATCGAAAGGGAGACTGCCCCGATTTCTCGGACGAAGACATGTGTGATCGTAAGAGCAGACAAGAATGATACTATTCATGAATTTACGCATTAGCACACACACACACACACACACACACAAACATAGTTAAGAAGATTATGCCAGTTTATGAGCGACTATTGTTCGTTTCATCATTTACTTAATCTCCGTTAAAACTCCTTTTCTCTCGTTTCCAAAAAAACTTTATTGCTACGTCAGCCTTGATGGTCGAGTTGGCTATTCACGATGACGTCTATTCAAAAAGATTTAACAAATATGACTTCTATTGGTTGGGTCACTTTGGTATTTTGTTAAAGAGATCGGCTCGTTCTGTTTCCTACGAATGCAAAATAAATGAATGGAACAGTCTCTTGGAAACCAATCCAAAAATCCTGCCATAACCTTTCAAAAACCTTTATAGCCAAGAGAAAGATAATTCGATTGACTCTTTGTTGTAGTAGCGTCATGATGTTTGTTTTGGATTTTGTTGTTGATTTGCGAAGGCTTTTTTTGTGTTCATTTCTTTTTGTTCTCTGTTGTTTTTCCTTCGCAGCCGAGGAGAAAGCCAACCTAACGGAACAAATCCACAGACCCACCTCTTTGTGGAATGAGGAAAAGAAAGAGGGAGCAAATGAGGAAATTATATCTCTGGACGGCGAATCAGATACACAAGTAGTGGAACGTAGGCATATTCATAATTATTTTCAGATTTTTATTATGACTGAGATGACATATTGTAAAAGGAACTTAATACAATAATTACAAGAAATACTCTCTTAAAATGTATCAACGGTGTCAATTCAGCGAAGTTTTTCTTTGACTCTCTCACATGCCAACCAAACCTACAAGTGAAGGGAAGTGACATGTATTGAATTACCAGGGAAAGGACTGGAACTTCCTTCATTGCAATATTTGAACTTTGGTTAAAGACCCGCGGAGGATACCTGGGGGTTAGAAGGCTGGGCAGCTCAGCTCTATTCGAGAATCCCTGTAATGAAATGTGTACAACTTTATCGCTGATCTCTATGTATTAGTGCGAGCACGGCCGAAGAATCGGGTGAATGTCATGAGACCGACACCCACGAGTCATGCAGCCCACGAGTCATACAGCCCACGAGTCATATAGCCCATGAGTCATACAGCTCATAAGTCCTACAGCCCACGATTCGTACAGCGCTTGAGTTCGACACTAAGCAAAGCAGGCCCGCGAGACCAACACATCAAGCAATGTCGACTCCAGGGCTGTCTTTGCCTAGTGTCGAGCTTAAAGACTCCCAACTTTGAAAACCATGATTGTCATTTGTACAGAGAGCCTACAGCGATATAGTAGTGGCAGGGTTTACCACAATGTGATGCCTCAATGATTTTATTTTTTGTTGTTACGATTTATACAGAGAGTCACACCGAAGCTCCGGCGATGTTCACCTGTCTGGGAGACGGTTCCACCATTCCCTGGTCAGCGGTTTGTGACAAGCGAGGCGACTGCGACGATTACTCCGACGAGTACGACTGCGATGGTATGTCACGTCAAGCATATAACCTTAAATGAGACAAGCGTGAGGACAGGTCATTCCCCTACATTGAATGTACTTAGGCCTAAATAATGCATGTTTGCTTTTCTTTTTCTGTAAAATGTGTGTATTATGTGGTCTGTATAGACAATGCGTGAATGTATTTTTGTCTGTAAATGATTACTGATGCCCTTTTCATTCCAGGGAGTAAGCACGTGACCACTGATGCCACCACAACCACAGAATCGTCGGCGAAGTCGTGGACGATGAGACCAAAGCTTGACCTTTCTCCAAAGATCGAAGTGCTAGACGGTGAGTACCAATCGTTTACAGCGACATAGGGTCCTACTAGTGGAACATGAACGAGAGAGTGTATCAAGAGAAACAATCCCATAATGTATGGCAGCAATCGCTGATTCCCGGACTACAAACAGCCGCGGTCACAAAATCTGATCATTCATGACACAGGTTGAACGTAAATCATACAGTCTGCTTACGTAATGGAGCATGATCTCGTGCACGAATGAATTTTGAAGTACACGATAATGACGATAATGACAATTTTTGGGGAAAAGGGGTGGGGCCGCACTGCACATGAAGCGTGTGTTGATTGCAATGTATTCTTGTTTTTCTTTCTCCATCTCGTAGAGGAAGACGAGATCGAGGAACTGTTCCGATGTCTGGACGGCAGCGCCGTGGTGCCCATGTCGGCCGTGTGCGACAAGAAGTGGGACTGCCTCGACTTCTCTGACGAAGACGAATGCGATGGTAAGATCAGGACGATGGTCACGACATTGAGCATTGAAGTGTCACCAGATAACCAACGATTTTTTTTTTTTTTGCAAGCACAACAACTATCCTTGGTCAAAATGTAGACGGAAAATTGTGTTGTTTCAATGGAATGATCTTTGTATATGAACTTTCCTTGAAGAAATGTTAATGGTTACAACGAAATGAATAATAATCGGACGTGTTAAAGAACATATATAATATTTTATGATCATGATGATATCAAACACCTTTTTCCATTGAGTGTGTTGAGTGATATTCCTGTAATTTTTGATTGAGGCTTGTTATTAATTATTTTCCATTCTGTGTTGAGTTAGTCTTTTTTTTTTTAATTTGTGCTTGTTATTCACTTGAAAATTGCGTCATTCTGTCCATGTGTTTGTTTTTCTTTCTCCTCAGCAAAAGGAAAGCTGAACATCACGAAGCCCGCCAAACAAAAACCTTCGATGTCTTGGGCGAAAACGGAATCAAGATTGCCCCTACCCGGCAGAGAAACAAATATGATCATTGAAGAAGTATCAGGTAATAGAGATGATATTTCTTTAAAACGATGCACATTTAATAGTTGGCTACATTCTTCCCTGGATCTCCACGTTAGATTGGGCTCTCTTGCAGTATATCAATCATAAGCTCAGGGCAATTTGCCAAATGTTTTGAAAAACAAGGGCGATTATACGCGTCATTTGATGTAGGTTGTGTGGGTACCTTAATGGAGGTCGGTAAAAAGGAAGTGCTTTATAATTGGACTATCCCTTTGTTTGATTGTCCTTATATTCATGTTGCTGGAAATTTTCGTTATGCTTGACTGACTGTGATTCGTATTTATGGGTCAATTGGTATTTGTAGAAGGGTGTTGACCATGTTGACAGTGATGTGATAGCGTAACTCATGTGTACATAATATGAAGAGTTTAATTGCATAATGGATTAAGCGCCATTTCTAAACATTTCAAAGTAAGCCTATCATCGAAAAGAACAAAATAAGACCTTTTCAGTGATGTATCATTTGTAACATAACAATGAATATCTTGAAGTTATGATTAAAATTATCCAATACTTTTTTTATTTCTTCTATGTTTTATAGAAGCTTGAATATCTCAAATCAACACGAATGGAATTGACTCCTTTTGCAATGAAACTCTCCATATGGCGCATTTGAACATGTAGTCACCTGTGTACTTGCTTCGTTTTGCACTCACAGAGGCTAAGGGGAGCTTGCCGGAGTACTGGCGGTGCGAGAACGGAAACTACATCTTCATCAGTTCCGTTTGCGACAAGAAGGATGACTGTGGTGATTTTCTGACGAAGATGACTGCATAGGTAAGGTTAACATGGAATTAAAGATTCAACAAATTATAATAAACGAGGCAACTCCTTTATATTGGACATCATTTCCATGTTGACGAAGATAACTGCATAGGTAAGGTTAACATGGAATTAAAGATTCAACAAATTATGATAAACGAGGCAACTCCTTCATATTGGACATCATTTCAATGTTTGCTCGATATCACAACATGACGTCTAATGCGTACGAATTGTAAAAATATTCCCAATAGGAAAACAGGAAAGGTCCCAACTACAGAGGCCCCTCCCATCACAGTGGCGACAACAATGAACGCTTCCATCCACGTAGAGAGCGGGACACTGGCCGTAACCACGCCCGTTTCGTCAACCGTCCAATCAACGCCTGCGCATCTGACCCTATTTCAGGGTGGCGACGTGAAGGCGTGGTCAGAAGAAGTCACGCCTATGATGGGTAAGGGTATTCTTAGATGATTTTTCGTTACTTCCAGTTTCGTTCAATTCTAGTTTGGTTTGGTGTAATAAGCGGTAATTAGGTTGCGCAAAGCATTAAGCATATTGTTGCTATAAATCTTAGTTCAGCTAAAAACTTACCCGGATGTAACATTCTCGCTCTGTGCGTATTTCAAGTTCAAGTATAAGAGGTGAAAGACAATATTAGCACCGTCAGCTTTGGTTACTGGTTAAAATTAACCGTTGAGACGATTTGGTCTAACACGGATTTGCCCGCTCAGACAACACCTGCCCGAGTAGTCTCGGGACTCGTCTTCAACGGGTTAACAATTGCTGGGTTCTTCCCCAAGATTCCAGCTAACAACAAGAAGAGAAATATTATCAAGATGCATTTCTTTATTATGATTGACATTCACAAGATATCTCTATCATAACATGGTGTTCTGCTATCCTAATTTCCTACGATCATCTCATTTTAAGAATACGTTGTAACATTGGCAGTGTCAGATATCGATCGGTGGTGATTATATTTATATTTATTAAAAGTGGGTTTGGTTGCGTAACTGAAGCTATCCTCTAACAGAAAGCAGCAGCGAAAGTTTTAGGGTAAAACTGCTCGTATGATGGCATTCACGTTTTCGTTGTTTGTCGATCAGACATTCTCCACGGCCAGCGCTTTCCGACAGCGATGTTCACGTGCAACGACGGTGAGGAGATCGAAGCCGTCAAGGTATGCGACTACGAGGTCGATTGCTTCGACGGCTCCGATGAGGACGACTGTTATGATGGTGAGTCGACAACGAGATCTTAATTGTTATCCCTCTCCGGAAGGATGCCTCTAACCAGCCTGACCCTCCTGAAAGTATCTCCCTTATCCAACCGTGTGAAGAAGCCCCCTCCCAGGCTTCCCCCTGTTATGGAGCCACCGGCGTCCAAGTCGACAAATCACTTCCTTAATAAGATGTGCAGTGTCATACAGAGGTGTCAATTCAATGTTGACAAGACGGTATTGCTTTTTGTGTATAATATAGATATCCAGTGTATAATGGGTTAAATCGCTCATCAAGCTTGAAGCTCCCCCAAAAGTCCAAACAAAAAGTATCTCAAGGGCCCAGACATTATCTATCAACACACTGCTCCTCGTTTGGATTCGGCTCTAACACAAGGAAGACTTACAGTAAATAGTTCACCTCAACCAGTCAGCCGTAATACAGTCTCTCCATTAGCTCTCTGGCTGGGAGCTATTCAGTGAAGATAACATGCGACTTAACTGCCAGTGTTTAATTATAGCAAAGTCCTCTATCCGCATTTAGGCATGTGGTGCAAGAATTAACACTATCAGCTGAGACTGACTGTCAGTTTAGCAGTCAGGGACTTAAATTTAATAGTGTAGACCAGCGATAGCACCACCCTTTTGTCAGATCTCAGGGGCAAACACGGGGATCTGAAATCAAAATATGAGCAGCGGTTCCTTGTTCGGAGGAGGGACCGTGGTTCTCTAGACATTAACAACTCACGCTCGGCCTTGGGTTTTTGGGGTGCTGGAAACTTTCTGGGGTCTTGCTGAAATAGAAAGTTGGCGATAATCCACGCGTTCAACAAGACCGCAAACAAGCTGTGATCATTAGGGGAGCAAATATTGAAACGGGTTATTTTCGCTAGGAAACCTCCGCCTTAAAGCACACACGCAAAATCCGCACATCACAACCTTCAGGTTCGCACCACGGAATGTAAACGGCCCGACACGGCTGGGGAACATGCTCGAGAATTTACTTAGGAAAATCAGCCTGTTGGTGACGAGTCAATAGCTGTCTCGCTAGACTGCGTAAACTTCAGAAACCGAAGACAAGATATTCCGTCATTCAGTGGGTGTGGTGAGCTTTCAAATGTTTATTCAAGTCAGATATGAAAAACTTCCAGAGCTGAAAAGACAACAGTCATGGGGCCCACTTATAAACCGAATTACGCTTCCAATAGGAAATGAATAGAATCATTGGCCGATTCATAACATAGGAACAATCAAAGGAACCGTATTCCGTCTGCTATTGTTTCTGTTTTCCACCAGTCTCCCTAGCAACCCATTTCGAATGAGAAAGTTGTCAAATGAGCGGGTGTTGCGTTTCGTCTCATGCAGAGAATGAATGAATTAAATGAATGGATGAATGAATGAATGAACGAACGAACGAATGAATGAATGAATGAATGAATGAATGAATGAATGAATTGAATGAACGAATGAATGAATGAATGAATGAATGAATGAATGAATGAATGAATGAATGAATGAATGAACAAATGAATGAATGAATGAACGAATGAATGAACGAATGAATGAATGAATAAATGAATGAATGCATGCATGAGTGGATGAATGAATGTATGAAATGACGAATAAAATGAATGTATGAATAAAATGAATGAACGAATTAATCAATTACATAAATTCATTAAATAATTCAAAATGAGAGAAAATGGGGGTGGGTGGGGGAAAATAAGCCTGAAGAAATCTTGATTGCGTTGATAAATGAATGAATAGGATTGGTTCGTGTCTAATTGTAATATCATACAATATACATAATGAGTAAAGATATCATAAGTAAACGAATTAGTAAATCAATATACATAATGAGTTTTGGAATTTGTTAAAGAGCGAAATGAAACTTAAGCTCCTGATTACTTGTTACTATTTCATGAAATCGTGTATTCGTCTTCTCATCATTGACCTGAAAATTTCGTCTTTATTCATCTTCCTTCCTCACAGGATGGGACGACGAACGTCATCTAAGATGTGAGTTTACGCCAGACCTTGTTAGCACGGTATTCACTGCCACTCAGAAAAAAAAAAATGTTACGGACGCATGGAACGAAAACTAGTCCCTTTAAAACTCTTCATCGATCCATAAGGACTACTACACCAAAACAATCTTAATCATTACAGGCGTTTGTTGTCTGATGATTTTTTTTTTGCCATGGTTAACAAAATACTTTTAAAGCATCTTTCCTATCATTTCGTTTAATATTATCAAGTTGATTGCAGTTATTATGTTTACCTTCATCAGTGCTATCATTGGCGTAAGATAATTGCTCGTAATCTTGGTAATCTTGCCATCATTTTCGCTGGTGTCTCTCTCGCTCGTTCCCTCCCCCGTTCTGTACTAGCACTGGTATGGAGAAAGAGGCAAACTTAAGTCATATACATCTTTCTTTATTACACCACACAAAAGACGTTTGCATTAGTATGTTGTGTCAACGCACTTTGCGGCCTATTTCTGTTCTTCTGAGGATGTCGACTTCGTAAATAGCTGCAGCTCCAACTTGACTCTAAAGCCCTCAGGGAAAATGTTATTATCGAGGCTTGTAACCAGGAATGTAGGTCGTGTTTGTTGACTAAAAACATGGATTTTCTTCTGTTTTCCGACAGTTGAGAGAGAAGTTGGCTCCGGAACAGGCTCTACCCCTATCGGTATGTAACGTACTTCTTCTTCTTCTTCTTCTTCTTCTTCTTCTTCTTCTTCTTCTTCTTCTTCTTCTACTACTACTACTACTACTACTTCTTCTTCTTCTTCTTCTTCTTCTTCTTCTTCTTCTTCTTCTTCTTCTTCTTCTTCTTTCACAGTCTGGTTTCAGCATTCATAGTCATATACTTTTTCTTTCTTTTTAAATGTCTCAATCATTATGGTTTGAAAGACGTAACAACAGAAATAGAATTATGTATTATAAGGTCTTTTGCTTTACCCCATGGCGGTAATAGTAGTGTAAAAGGTATCATCTGGAAATAGTTTTCGTCAGGAGATTAACGGAGACTCTCGGAGAAAAAGCCTTTGTTTCTGCAGCCCCATCTCTCTGGAACGCTCTTCCACTAAGGATCCGATCAGCAGAGACCATTGAAACATTTAAAAAGCTTTTGAAATCACATATGTTCGTATCTTGTTTCGATTGAATTTTCAACGAATTGTTCATTGGTGTGTATATCTCTACCTATCTCTTTCTTCTTTTTCAACCTTCTTATGTATAATTATGACTACGATGTATGCTATTCTTTTCATAATTACGTCCCTCTGCGCCTCAGAATAGGATACTAGATCGAAGGCGCATTACAAATGCTGTACTTATTATTATTATTATTAACGTCGCATATATGGGCTTCACTCTACAAAGTAATAAACAAAACTGAGAGAGACAGAGAGCTGCCACAAAAGGGACGTAAAATGAGACAAATGAAGATTTATCCGTTTATGTACGTACTCATGCAATGATTCATTCATGATTCATTCATATTTATTTATCTGTTTATTTAGCTATCGCTCCGTGTTTCTGTCGATTCAATCCTATTTACATATTTAAATGTCCTTTATGCCAGTCGAGCCATGTTGCTTCACAGTAATTAGTCTTTATAGTAGTAGTAGTAGTAGTAGTAGTAGTAGTAGTAGTAGTTTATTCTTTATTAAAAATCACACCCGTCACACGGACGGCCGGCCTAAAAAGGCCTATGAGTGATACATATACATCAAACATTATAAGTAATATAAAATATATAAATGTTTCATGTAAGACATACAGACAATAAAAAATAATTTAACATAACAAAAGAGAGAATATGGTGGGCTAAATAATACATAAAAGAGATATTCAGTTGTGGGAATATAATAAATTGTTACGGCACGTTAAAATAAGGTGGCTGTCTACTAGATTATGAATTACATAATATTACGCCATAGTTACATTGGGCTTCGTGTGGTGGCGTACAATCTTGTTTTCGACATTCTTGGTATGCTTCGCCTCTCACTGTCTACGTTTCATATGTTTTTTTTTTCCTGATTGTAGAATGCGGTACGGGATTTTTCCAGTGTAACGATGAAACCTGCATAGATGAGTCCCTGCTATGTAACGGTGTCTTTGACTGTCTTGAAGGGGAAGATGAATCAGATACGAACTGTGCTGGTGAGTGCATGTCTGTCCTTATCGGTCGCCACTTTCGACCAATTGGATGTTAATGGGCGCCATCACATGACTTTTTCTTTTCTTATCATTGATTGATAATCGAATAGAGAGAAAAGTTTAATGTTGTCTGTCATATGAAGAATGTACACTGTATCAATTACATGTTGGTAACAAGTTAGTGAATTGGTAGGTAGGCCTATATTCTAAAAACATAACTGTAATGACTTACTTGTCGATTTTGGAGCATTTCATTGAACTGTATTGATTTGTTTTAGTGACAGCCAAGGTAGCATTGGACTCTTGTTACCAAGCAACGACGGGATCGACGGCTTTAGATGCTGTCCTTGATAATGATAATTTATCTTCCTCATTTCAGAAATGGTCATCATTCCTTCCAAACCTTCGTCAGTCATTCCTAGAATAAATTATTAGTTTTGCATCTCATGAGTAAAACGTGTTAGAATATTTGGTGATCGACGAGATTAGAGCATGGAGATTTAAATGAAAAGCTAACTCCGCGATGCCACTTTATAATTGATCGCAGGTGCCTGTCCGTTCCCATCACTCAACGAACGGGTCATTCTAGCAGTCGGCTCCCAGGCGCAGTCCAGGTACCGGGACGGTACAAATCTCACGCTGGCCTGCACCCGGGGAAGCACCCTCCAGGGTTCGCTGATGATCACATGTATCAACGGCACGTTCACCGACGGCACCCAATGTCTACGTAAGTCTTTCACTGCGATATGCTTTGTAGTTTGGAAGAATCTAAAGGATGGTGGGAGATGATCCAAAAAATAAGAAAAAAGAAGAGAAAACTGGAATGAGTACGTAAGACACTGATTGAATCAGCTAATATTGATAGAATCCAATTACACGAAATTATGTAACTATCTCAATCGTTGTTACTATACTTCCATACCACCCTTTCTGTTATAGGGACTTTTGACAGTGTGTTTCATGTCATGACATTTTTTGTTTCATTAAGCACACAAAGGATTAAAGCATAAAGCTGAGAATAATGGGTTCTATGCGTCACTCGTCACAGCACGACACTTAAATGTCACCCTGATTGAATACTACCTGAACGTACTTGAACTTCAGTGCGATCTTTGCATGTCTCCGGACTACGAATTTCTCTTTGAATTCATCTTCATCCATCATGTCACCTGAAGTAATAATTGACTGTCTAACCTGGCTCACGGTTATGGATATGAAATGCTCTCCGCAGGTATGTGTCACATCGACCCAAACCGCAACGCCCTCACCTGTTCGTCCGACACCTACGAACACGGCACGAGTCCGAACTGCAGCTGCAGCGACGGCTACAACCTGGAAATCGCCAACGCCGACATCACATGCAACGACACGATGTTCATCCCGACCCATCCCCAGTGTGAAGGTTTGTTACTGTCTGTCGCTAAAACCAGGGATCTACTGCGGATCCTATCGTTATCTGTGTTGGGAAAGTTACCTAAAGTTTGAGAAGAAGAAGAAGAAGAAGAAGAAGAAGAAGAAGAAGAACAACAACAACAACTTCAACAACAACAACAACAACAAACAAAAAACAACAAAACGACAAAACAACAACAACAACAACAAGAAATTATGCTGAGTTTTAAGATTCGGAATAAAGTCTTTACACAGCAAGAAAGTGAAGAAAATGACACAATGCACTATGTAATGATATCTGAGAGTCCCATCAAAGGCAAGACTGGTGTAACGAAAGTGCTCATCACTCGAGACCTGAGGTTGAGTCCTGTCCGACTCTAATGTCTTTGCAAAGCATTCCTTTATTTTCACTCACTTGGTGCCTAGCACTGCTGATGAAATGATTGCTTCAAAGTCCCATTGGGCACGTTGGGGAGCGAAGCAGCAATTGGAGTGCATACATTACGCAGATAATACCATCGTTGCCATTGTTATCATGATGATGATATTATGTCTGTATTATTGCTGATTGCTAAGGTCTAGTATTGGTATCCACTCTGACTTCGACGGTTTAGTTGTTGTTATTGTTACTGTTGTTGAGATTAAGAGGCACGTCATTTACATCATTGTAGTCTCGAGTAAAGTCGTTGGTTAGGATGGGATTTAGATGTACGCCTCACTTGGGGGTCTCATTGAGAGGCTGAAGGGGTCTTAAAAAGAAATATTCTATGCTGATATGTACTCTCTAATCTTATTCATCTCTTTGCTTGTTGATTCCATAGAAACGAATGAGTGTCTTCTGCCAGTGTCCCCATGCGACATAAACGCAGAGTGCTTCAACATGCCACTTGGAAGTTTTCAGTGCGCGTGCTTCGATGGCTACTCTGGTGACGGGACAGTATGCTCGGGTAAGGAACCAATGTTGATGAATTATTTCAAAAGGATCGTCAGGAAAAGCACTTATGTTAAGTTAAAAGTAGCAGGAGAACTAGAAAATGTGATAAGGCATATATCTCTCAGTGCTTGTCTAACTCAAGTTTCAAATGCATCCGACATAACGTAGCAAAAGCAGACACGGAACAAAATATATCTACTATGCCTTTTTTTGTACTTCAGTGGGTACTGAAGAATGAAGACAGATTATATCTTCAGTGCTTGTTTTGCGAACATGGTTGCTGATTATCTTGCAGTCCTCTTTTTTTTTATGCCTATCTTGCTTTTCTTCTTTCCAGATATCAACGAATGTGTTCTTGGTACGGCCATCTGTGACCCGGATGCAAACTGCACGAATACAGAGGGGTCATACATTTGCACGTGTAACGAAGGATTAATCGGTGATGGCGTCACTTCCTGCGTGGGTAAGACAATACAGCTTCCCGTCCGCCATCTTGTCTTTCATATAAATGGCATTAATCCATCTTATCAGCTTAGTTTGTGTCTGCATGTTTATCTATCAAAAAAAAAAAAAGACTGACAGTCGTATCACAAAGACGTGACGTGAGAAAATTGGTAGAATCTGAATCAGCTAATTAAGTAAGAAACTTAACTGAAAATTGGTTTACATTCAGACTGGCGGAGAAATTATATTGATTTTTTGTCTTTTATACGTATCTACAGAAATATAGAACCTGTAAGCAGTAGGATTTAATACCTGTTCAACAGGATATAAACATAATACAAAATATCTGTAAAGATGGATTTGCCGTTGTCCATCTTAAATTAACTATTCATATCATAAACTATGAAACTTTCAATTTCATTTCTAAATACCTGCTATCATCATGGAAGTATCTCTTGGTAAACGTGATGAAGGCAACTCGCTGCTTGGTATTTGTAAGATTTACTTGATTGCTTCTTAGCTGTCATCCCTTGACGTTAAATCCTACGCTTTTTTTTTTTAAAGTGACACCAATTTTTCTATTTCGTCCTGTTAATTTTCTCAGAACCAATCTACTTTGACTACGGTATGACATACGGCGATGATGTCATATCCACTGCGATTGCGACCAAAATCGATGGATACGTGATATCGATACCTCTTCAGAGACGTCGACTTTTCCCCGTGGGAGACCAACTCTATCGATACTTTCATGTAAGTCAGTGGCGCCTTTAGCAAGTTTCTCGCGGCAGGTACTAATTATGCTTGGCTGGGACACCGTCGTCTCGGAGTGCGCTTCTTCACGCCTGCATTCAGAAATCCCATATTCGATGTTGTTTTGTGGCTACTGCGTTGTCTCTAAAAGTATATCGAAATCCATTTTGAATCCATCATTGAATACTGGTCTCCTCACCAGAAAATTTTGAATACAGTCAGGAACCGGAATTTCAAAATTATCTGAAGAATCTTAGACAGTCTCCAATCTTTTTAACAAGATAAAAGATATCGATACACTATCTGGGATGCGTTGCCTTCTTCTTCAATACGATCTCTATCAGTTTAAGCTCCATGAGAAATAGTTAGACAAAATGGACGTTACCATGGAATATAAGGCAGCACTTTTGACGAGTATAATGTTCCAAATGAAGTTCCTATTTTCTCCAGTACTGCTATCAATGAGACGTTTTTGTTTTGTTTTGTTTTGTTTTAATGTATACATTTCATGAATGTGTTTGGGTCACCCCTAGTCAGTTTCAACTTTGCAGCAGTACCCGACAGCTCATCAACGATTTTTTTCCTTGTTTTGTTTCTCCTCTTTGATTTCGCTTCAGATCACTAACACGGGTATGGTGGCCTTCAGTAATATAATGAGTGCTGACATGACCGAGTTCTCTCATCCCTCTACGTTCACGGACACGTCGGGACAGCCTGCCGTAGCCGTCTTCGGAATATCTTCCTACACAGGCGAAGCGGACTCTGACGTTTTCTACCAGGTATGTACCACGTGACAGACCACGTGACTCGTTACTTCAGGATGAAAAAAAAATGCATTGCAATTCAAACGCTGACGGGCCAGTATTTCATATCGATGTCATTATGATATCAATGTTGTAGAGCTTATTTTTCAGTCCTTGAATAATATCATCATTTCTATAACTAATTCGACTACTACCATCCAACACAGCTAATATTTCAAACCGAATCCCTTCTTGTCGCTTTTGTTGAAAAGTTTAACTGTCAAAATGTGTACATTCCTATATTTTCCACAGATTTACGAGGACACTGATACGTCCACCCAGGCACAGACTCTGTTGAGCGGCGTTGCCTCATTCATCAATAGTGCCGACACGGCTGACACGAGGCTCACCACGACTTACTCTGCGAAGTGGGCGGTGCTTATCACGTGGTCAAACCTTAGACGATGGGGAACCATACCTCAATCAGCCGAGGTGAGTAAGATAGTGGCGAGATGGCTCAGTGGGTAGCGTATGTGCCTTCAGGTAGAATGGATAGGGTTCGAGCGCGGGCTCGAACCAAAGTGAGTCTTAACTGAGCAATGCTATGTGTTATCATGCCGTCAACTCTATAGCACAGGCTCCATGTATGAGAGAGTCAAATCTACGCATTTAAAAGATCTCATTAAATTCATTCATCGCAAACTAAGAACAGGGTGCATAACCCGATGAAGTGGTCCACCCCAAGCATTCACAGCTGGACCCCATTGAAGACCAGTTAATGCAGCTTAAAAATGGGCTATAACAGCCGTCTGTATGAAATGAAAAAAAAAAAAACCCTCGGTTTGTGAAGTTCGTGTCTGTACTGGAGACAAGACAGTTCTATTTATTTGATCGCATGTAAATCCTGACGCTGACTGCGTTCGCCGATTTTGCTGATTAAATGCATCAAAATGTTCATCTGTTTCTCCCCCAGACAAACACATTCCAAGCTGTTCTGACTACAGACGGCATCCGAGGCTTCGCCCTCTTCCAATACCAAGAATTGTCCTTGTTGTGGGATGAGAGCCAGCTGACCACTGACGAGTTCCCTATCATCGGCTTCCGGTCAAACCTCGAGTTCTACGACCTCCAGTCGGACAACAGCTATTCGCGAGCCCAGATGTTCCGACCAGACCAACTCGAAGGAAATATTCCGATTGCCGACACGTCGGGCCGGAGGAAGCGCGCGACGGGATCGAACGAGCTCGGCAAGTTTGTCTACCGTCTTGATAGGAACGCGGATGATTTCATCAACCCAGCGGAGTACTGCGTCAGCTGGTACGACAACACGAGGACGCTGTCCCGAAACACACCGGGTGTGCTTCCCTGCCCTTGTACTCGACTGCAGGCTATGAACGACGAGCGTTTCAAGCAGTGTACCCCTTACACCTCAGGATTCGGACTTCCGGAGGTTGACCCGTATCCAGGTATTTTCATTTACCCTACTTAGCACATTTGTTATTCTATTGCCCTAGACAATTATACACACCCTGCAAAAAATTGCCATCATAGCTGTTGCCATTATCGTTGTTATCGACTTCTAATTCTGCAGTCAAGTCTGACCAAAATGTTGGCAGTGCTTCACAAACAGACCAGTGTCTTTGTCCCGAACTCTTGGATATGCCCAAGACAGTTATAGGTCCATTGTGAGTTTACGACGATGGTTCCAGAATAGATAATCATTTATATACTAGAAAGAAAATGAAGTCAATGTAACGTCGTAGTGAAATATACGTCAAAACCATTAAACTCGCTATATTGATTTTATTATAAGACACCTCGCATATACATGTATTCAATGAACACTTTCATGACTATACATTTCCATCGGAGGGTTTAACTGAGATGGGACAACACTCCACTGCAATATCTACTTGTAAATGATCACTGAACACTGATCTCTTCCCAAAATGCAGGACGAGATATTATTTGCTATCTTGAAAACGAATAGCTTGCATTGAGACTTAACTCGTGATCTCTGTCTTCTCCAAACGCCAGATTCCTTGACTAACAGCGACAGTTGCGTGCAGCAGGTGTTCCCTGCAATTGACGGCAGCGGCTCCCGCTGCGTCTACTACCGGAACGAGAGTCTGGTGGTGGGCTACAACACCATGTGGGAGAGCAGCCAGATGCAGAGCGTGCTTGTGTCTACCTGGTCCTTCTCGTTCCTCTTCCTACAGTGGGGAAGTGAGTTACCTTCCTTTAGCACACTCAGTAATGTATTTCATATGCCTTGATCTTGCAAGAGAATCTTTGAAGACGCGGTAGCATGGGGAACATGGCTGGTCAGATTAAATCGATCTGTATTCGCTGTTTACCGGATTACACTAAAAAAAACCACGGTATTGAAATGAATTCAATTATCTTTTAATTTGTCCCCTTACATAGACGCCTGGTACAGAAAGAAACAAACAAAGAAAAAACACCATAAACTAATAGCTACTGCCCTATCTTCCCGTTCATGGTCGAGAGTAAGCTTGTTAAGTTGAATCATAATCAAGCAGTTTGTATGTTAGCAATTTCAATGACGATATATCCATTCATTAACCATACTTCGATCATGTTGTCACATACTGCATTAGATATATACGGGTAAATGTTTATTGGTTCGACTACAGCGTAACCAAATACTCAAATGGTCTATTATGTCACCGATATCGTTGATTGTTTGTTTTCTCCACTCCAGTCGACGATGTCTTGCCCAGGTACTACTGTTGTAGCCAGTCGGCCGACCCATATTTCTGCGACCTTTACAACGACAGACGTCCCAGAAGATCGTGTAACTCCTACATTCCACCAGGGCTTGGTGAGCTGGCAGAATTTCTTATTCAACCTAGGGTGGAGGACAAGCTGGTGTACAGACATAGGAAATGAGACAAAGCAAAAGAAATAAAAAACATAGAAATGATTCAACAGTGATGAAAATTCTATTGTTACTGTAATAATTGAATCATTAATTATCATGTTACGAATCCATCATTGCCTTTATTATCATGAGCAGCAAAAGCATCATTATTGTTACTTAATTGTTATTGCTATCAACGTAAGATATGAAAACAGTGATTTTGAATACACGTCTACACAGCAGGCACAATTTCCAAAAAAAAAAATCGCATTCATGGCGCACATATTAGAAGTCGAAGAAACTGTTTGATGAGATTTTAAGATTGTTACTTAATCAATGTTCTGGGTAAATTGATTTGAATTGATTTGAATCGCTTGTTTTGTTGCTAAATAGATAATAATCATATCATTTATGATTATATTTGAAATGCCTCAAGAGAGGGCTAATATTTGTGGGACTAATGCAGTAAAGCAAAACGTAAAGAACGACAATAAAATCACAAACATTACTTCTGTGAGCTCACAGGGGCACGTAAATGTGCAAACACTAACCTCCTTAAGGAATGTGTAAGGTGCTATGTGATGCCAAACATTTAATGAGGTTGAACTTTCTCCCTTAATTAGCCTGGGGCCAAGGTGATCCGCATATCCGGACGCACGACTCCTTTTCCTATACGTTTAACGGTCTGGGCGAGTACACTATGGTGCGGATCCCATACACGGGCTTCGAGTTACAAGGTCGAACGGGAAAGGCGTTTGACAGCGATCTTCAAGTGACGGACACCGGTACTGTGTTTACTGGGTTCGCGGCCGAGTACGGCGTAACCAAGGTATGAACCACGCAACCACAACTTAAGCTGGTAATGAACCAGCCTCGTGATTCGCTGACAATATTGACTGACGCTCAACAAAGTTAGAAATTAGTTTTGTTCATGATGCCGCAATTGAATTATGGTCATACTGTTTCATTACTTGAGTAATGAATTCAAGTTGCAAACCATATGTGAAATGAAAAAAATAAATAGATTCCTAAGATCCTGTGATAAGATAACGACTCCGTCTTGTGTTTTGTTGATACATCCTGCTATAAGCATCGAATACAAAAAAAAGAGAAACGGATGAACTATATAATATAATCATTTATATCTATCCACTGTATTTCCATTTCTTTTCTACTTTGCTATGCATATCTCATTCATGGTAATGCGGTAAAAAGGGGAAAAACATAACTTCGTTTGTGGTATTACTATAGTTCCATAATACCATGCATACAATATTCTGTATGGACATTATTGCAAATAGTTGGAAACGCCAGGTTGTATCAAGCCTAACACCGTAGTGAAGACAATATCTTTGTCGATTGTTCCCTGATTTTGTGCTTCTTGTATCGTCTGCTTCAGGTCGAGTTCGTGCTCAATTCTGAGCGCGCCAATTTGACGATCATCATTAACGGAACTGAGGAGTTTCTTGCCAATGATCTGCTGGCTTGTGAGTAATGTTGTCATACAAACCAACAGATTGATATATTTTCAATGTTAAGATTCGACATTTTTTTCGTAAAATATAGTTATTATAATTATCATCTGCGCCCTGTTGCACAGAAAAGACGCAATTAAATGTCACGTCAGAAAATCAATCGTGAGTCAGATATCAGCCAACCAGAAATGAATATTCAAGGACTTATTTTTTATCTCAACCTTAGTACAGCAGTACCTTTTAGATTTCTACTTTTACTTTGAATGTTTTATGGGGATTAATTTCTTTAAAAATGATATTTTCATGTGTCATAGTACTATCTAAAGAAAAAAAAAGAAAAAGCACGTTGCATTTTCAACTTGGCTTGTCTAGATGATACATCAGAAAACATTTGTATTATCGTTATCAGTTCTTCGAACTACTAATTAGAGAATGCATGGTTGTGAAGCATACATGAATACTTTTACCATTAGAAAGTATCTGCAATGTGCACTGAAATAACGATATATGACTCATGTGTTGTCGTATCTTACATTCACCTTACAGCGCCGTTCGTTTCGGGGGATCCGTTGTTTGACTTGCGCTACGACGCCAGCGAAACGAACACCACGGGCGCCCGCTTCATCGCGACATTTCGTGAAGACTTGTCGAGTGCGAACGACGTGTCGCTGAACGTGGGCCTAAACCTGAGAATGTTAGACTTCGCCTTCTCGAAGTCTGAGGCCTATGTGAACAGAACGACAGGACTGTACGGTAAGAATTATGTCTCCCCCCCCCCCCCCCCCGACATCAACAACAATTTCGACGATATTGTCCAAACCAATTTGGGGATAAACAGAGAGACACAACCACAATTGGCTGGGTCTGTGATGAGGACGAATAGATAGTTTTTCAAATATTGAAATGAAAGGTAATACAAAGTCTAGTTTGCAAAGGATGTAAAGAATGTAAGAATTCTTACAAACACTCGCACGACGAAAAAAAGTATATAAGGGCCTATAAACGGCATTTTATTGATACGCAAGTCATCGCAGTGGTCATGATAGTGCCTCAAACAATTATATCGAACCGAACGTTCAATAGATTCATTTCACAGGTATCTGAATTCGTGTTAAAAGATCATTAGGCCTACTGTAAATAGCTGGTAAAACGTGATTACCAACATTCATTTCTCTACATGAATCTGATGGTGTGCAAGCCGAATGCAAACTGCCTAAGGACCTTTCTGAATCTTGATGTGTTGATTAGGTTGATGTATTCTTTTTTTAGTTTTTCTTTCAAAATGATGTCATTTATTCAGCATTTCTCGAAGCATGAAGCAAAGCAAGAATGGATAAATTGATACAAAATTGCATCAGCAGAAATATAAAAAAGTAATATTCATGTTCGCCATATTCATCTAAGAAGTAATATCCATGTTTGATTGGTGCATTATTTTGTATTGTTTTACATTTTCAACCTGCAGGAATCTGGAATGGCGACCCCACCGACGACATAGTGAACCCCAATGGCACGGTTGTTCCAAACGCCATGTCACTCACTGACGAAGAACTTTATACGTATGGTGAACTATGTAAGTAATGTGTTGAATATTGTCCGTGTGAGGTTAGTGTAAGCATGCATGTTATTGCAACACTGTTCGTTTTTCATTTTTACAAAATCATCGTTTTTTGGATGATGTCCATCTCTGCTTTTTTCTTTTTGTAGTTTTGTTATCGTATGATTATTATCATATGATTTTCCCTCCAAAATGTATGTCTTTTCATCAGAGTACATATGATTTTCTTTCGATATAAAATTATGTTTATAATTTGCACATCAACCAGAACGAATAAAACGTGTGTTACAATGCAAAGGAGGTGATTTCTGGTAATCAACACCACACACATCATTCCAATTGTGACAACAGATAATGACACGGTTGCATCACCACCGAACTTGTAAGAGGAATCGTCCAGAACCTATTCAATTTCTCTAGCGCCATGTATACGATCTCTGCCTCCCCAGATTTTTTTTCCCTTTACGTGAGATTTCTCTAGCGAATTCATTGGATTATGAATGCAATTAATTTGCATATATACATATTCATAAGTGTAATACATCTCCTCCCCTTTTTTCACTAACAGGGCGCGTCAACTCAAGCACGTCGCTCTTCACCTATGGGTCGAACGAGACGTGGGCAACGTACAACCCGACAAGCTTCACGCCCTTGTTCATCGAGTCGCTGAACCAAAGCGTTGCCCTGAGCAACCCGGGATTCTACAGCCAAGCCAAGGCGTCGTGCTCCGCGAGCCAAAACCACCTGTTCGATGCATGCATCTACGATGCGCTCGCCACTAATGACGTCACAATTGGCGAGAACACCATCATGATCGGGAACGCGCGGGAACAGGAGGCGCAGGACCTCGGTGAGTTCACAATAGAGTGATACAGTATATACAAATGATGCACAGGACAGAGTGGATCGGTGAGAATTGAATGCGCGAGTTTAACTTTAGAACTGTTCAAACCCACAAGCACGGCGAGTGGATTTTAGACTGTCTCCAAAATTAAACAAGAGCATCAAATTCTCAGTGATCGATAAAATGGACCTGTGCATCATTCGTTTTATAAAGTGGGCCCGTGAAGTCATGAAATTCAACCTTTTTTTTTTTATTACCATCATGCATCCGGTACACCTACAATACTATATAAGGCTTGAACCATGTGTTCGGATTTTAACGGACGCATGGCTCAGTGTGGATCAGTGAAAATCAATGCATGATGATTTACCAATCAGATTGCTGAGATTCTAAAGCCCATTTTCTAAAACTCAGTAGGTCCTAGTTGTTTTGTTTTAATCAGTTTTAGATGAACATGTTGTGATTTTCACATAAAGGCAGAAGAAATGATGTTTACAAGCGACAATCTGTTTTCTTTATATGATTGCATATTGCTCTTCATCCACTTCTGAAATATTCAGAGAATTTCCCGCCGATCCTCAACAACATCACGGAGATCAGCAGCGACGCAGATGTCCCTGCCATCAACGTGAACGGCGTTCTCAACTTGATCGTGAACAAGACCTACATGTTCCAGGCTTCGGGGGAAGACGCGAACGGCGATACTATCGAGTACAGTCTGCAGGGAGATGTGCCTCCAGAAGCAACTATCGATCCCTTGAGTAAGTATCGATAATACAAAAGTTTTCACCAGCATAGGAACGCAGTGCTGAAGGCAAGATGTGGAACGAGAAATAGGTGGCTACAGACACTCTTCTGATTGGTTTGGCATGATCACGTGCTTTCTATAGGAACTGCATGATAGTGCAGGGACAGAGGATAAGAACAATTCGTTACACAGTTAATTGGTTACAACTGGACAAAATAGCTTGATTTTTTTTTCTCTATGTCAGTATTTTGGGGCGTTCGAATTGACGAAGTTAATGGTAAAAACAAAAATTCCAGAAAGCAAAAACCAAAACTAAAGACTCAAATTGATCTGTAAAATGACACCAACAACAACTTTCAGTTGTCAGTTGTGCAATATCATGTTGGTTAGTATTCTTACAATACACAACGTCTCTGCCCTACTACTACTACTACTACTACTACTCACAGCCGGTGTGTTCACATACCAACCGTCGGGACTCAGCCAGATCTCGATTGGTATCCTGGCCAGTGATGGCGTGGTATCCCGATTCCTCCAGCTGCTTATCGTCCTCTGCCACTGTGAAAACAACGGAACGTGTGACTTCACCACCTTGACCGAAGGCTACAACCTCAACAACGACAAATTTGCCGTAAGATATCTCTTCGTTTTCTCATCTTTTATATTATTTCATTTTGTTTTATTTTGGCTGTAAACATTACATGAACAGAGCTTTGTGATGAGCGAGGTAGGCTGTGTGACTGTGATATCTTAAGTATTCTAGTAACTCGTTCAAGGTAAAGGTCAGATCACTTACGAAAACATTAAGGACAGAAAGGTAACAAAATGGAATAGAGGAAAGAGTCAAACTTTGAAGCAACGGGACACTTCTGCTACCAGTAAAATGTAAGTTTGTGCGAGCAATGTCGTTCGTGTTTTTATTCAAAGAAAAAAAAATCAAGAATGTGGTTTATTTCTTCTCACCTCCGTGTAATGGTCACTATTTATTTATTTATTTATTTATTTGGCCTGATCCAGATCGCCCAGTGCGACTGCGCCCAGGGCTGGACTGGTCAGCGGTGCAACAATGACTTTGATTCTTGTGAGCTGAACCCTTGCTACCCGGGCGTCACTTGCATCGACTATCCGGCCCCGAGTGTCACCCCTGCCTGCTCCTCGTGCCCTCCGAATCTTGCCGGAGATGGATACCAGTGCTGGGGTAGGTGATGTAGTCTAGCTTCCGTCCCTTTTACCTTGGTAGTTCTCGTCCTATCGCAGTCCTGTCGTGTTAAACCCTCTTACGGCTTGTCGCCTACATTGGATTCCCGCTCCCGTTAGTTAAAAGAGTCCAGAAGCTAGATTGGAGTAGGTAATGTAGTCGCGGTTCTCTTTTGGTGTCCAAAGAAATTCCACTTTGTTTGATGTTAGCTTTGTTAACATATAGTTTGATAGGTTTATCTTCTAATATACATGTGGGCTACGTAGTTCAGTTCATCATGCTCATTTTTAAAGCAACGACTGACAAAATTGAATAGTTTGTGAATGTAGATAAGGAGATTTGGAAGAGGGAAAGGAAGGTGATATGAGGGAGGAGAAGAAGAAATAAAGGGAATAGTGGTCATGATCAAAAAGAAGAAAAGTGAAAAGGAGAAGCCAAACGACGATGAGGAAATATTAGAGCTGTCAAGTCTTCTAGATTAGGAACTAAATACCTCTTAATGCATTTGAATGCATCATAGATTTTAAGCATCATTTTTGACAACTTGGATGTATAATTATATCAAACATTGGATGTATAATTATATCAAACACACAATTATTTCCCTGATTACTCATTGGAACGTCACAGCACCTGATGTTTGCATGTTGGTAGCCCTCAAGTACAGCCTAGGATCATCCCAATAATGGCAAAGGCATCCATATCCCTTTTACTATAAAACTGCACATAAGGACCAGTATTCACCGAATTCTTTCACACTTGTTGTTGCTCCATGTCTTTAGACTTGGATGAGTGTGCCGAAGGTCTTGACGAGTGTGAACAGATCTGCGGTAACACTTTGGGCTCGTACACGTGCAGCTGCCGGGGCGGATATGAGTTGACTCCTAACATGAAAGACTGCATCGGTGAGTGTACAGTTTGCACTATATGCACATATATTTTTTGATCAACCATTACGAGCACGGTATTCTAATAACAGTCTACCAGTAACAGTCTGTGGTGAACACAGTTAACAAGTAAAAGAATATGCTTAGTAACGTAGATAGGGCATGCGTAAAAGAAAGATTTTATAAAAGGAAAAAACCAGTGCAGAATTTAATTTTTGACAGAGCAAAGTGTTAATGTCGTAAGTTTTGCCGAGAGAAAAAAAATCATCCTTGCCATCCTTGCCAAGTGTACTCTTTTGGTGTTAGAGAGACATGCACGCTAAAGAATTGCGGTACTTTGCTGGACTTTGCTTAAATAGTATTTATTTATCTAGTTTTCAGAATTATGAGGCGATGTACACAGATGTATTATGGTCACAAATCTGGTCTGATCTTTCCCGAGAAAATACCATCCCATCAGACAAGCATCACACGCACGAAAACAACAACAACAAACAAACAAACAAACAAGCTTTGTGATACACCTGAGACCAGTCACATTTTCAGCGTTGATATCATGCCCTCTGAAAAAAACACCCCATGTTTGTTTGGTTGAGTCTTTTGGTTGCTGTCTAAATAAGGCCTATGAATAGCTAATGTAGCTGTGAAAAATGCGTGGAAGACCTTTTTTACACCATCTTGAATTCTTCGACCACAGACATCAACGAATGTGACCGTGCAACAGACGACTGCAGTGAGAACGCAGTGTGTAATAATACCATCGGCTCCTACACCTGTAGGTGTAACGACGGGTATCGGCTGACGGCCGACAACAGGACGTGTGTTGGTGAGCTTTTCATCCGTTTTCTGATTTTTGTTTCTTGAATTGTTGTTCCTTCCTTTCCTTTCATGAATCTTTTTCATCCTGACTAAGGTTATCCAGGCTTAACCCTTTCCTGCTTGATATTCAAACTTTGTAACCTTGAAGAGACAGTCTAGCTGCTTTAAATGGGAGTGAATATTCGATAAAACCTTGCTTTTATCTCTTGCTAACTAGCTTCATAATCCTTAGAAATTTCTCAATTTATCCAAGAGAGATGCTGTTACGATTTTATTCTGCTTCGTCTGTGTCTAACTAGACAGGAAAGAAGACAGGTAACAAGACAGGGAAGATTCATTTTGTGGCAATGACGGTATCTTAAAAAAGGCTTTAGATTGCAAAGAAGACACCTAACATCTGGTAGGAAGAAAATATTTATCCGCGGCTGTCTTTGTCTTTTATTCTTCGCACCAGACGTCGATGAATGCACAATCGAATTGCCGTGTGACACGAACGCAGACTGTGCCAACGTGGAGGGGTCGTACACCTGTTCCTGTCGCAGTGGATACCAGGGCACCGGCTTGGTCTGCGATGGTAATTATTTGATTGATGCGCCTTCTTAAGTAAAGTCGACGCGATTCAGATTCACCTCAGTGTACTGGAATCTCCTTAGTTTCGACTTAATGCATTCTTATTGATCTCTACCGCGTTACCAGTTACACTAATTAGCGCAATCATACTCGTCTGCATGTGCAAGACAAAATACTTGCCAATGGAAGTACTCCTTGCTATTTTCCTGTACACACTTCCCAGCCGTGAACAATACTCAGAACAACAAGCAACATGACGTTCGCAGATGCTTGTTCTAATACAGCAGTACTGGTACATTTCTATGTACGTAGGCCATACAACTGTGCACAAGCATTCATAGAAATCTAGCATAAAACTGTCCTGTTATCTTTACAACATTCTAAACTTAGCCATGTTATGCATCAAACACACTACTAGATCCTGTCACTTTTACTCTAACCGACTTAAGCTTTCAAGAAGCGCTCTTCCGGTGGATTCTATGGAGATAATATTAAGAATCCTCGTGCGAAAGAGACTCAAACATGAAACAAACAAACAAACAAAAAAAAAGCATTAGTGTTCCAAAATTGTCAATGAGCCGTCACACCACTGTCTGTGCTCAACCCTTTTCCGTGCTCCAGATATCAACGAGTGTTTCAACCCTATGCTGAACGACTGTGACGAACTGGCGGATTGCGTAAATATCGAAGGTTACTTCATCTGCAACTGTATCACGGGCTACGAGGTGAGACCCCAAATCCTGTTTTCGTGCCGTTTGATATCTTCCAAGAGGTGGTATGCAGTCCCGGTGCCGATGCGAGTTTCGTCACCCTCTATGATGGTTTCACAGATCAATGCAGAGCTGCTAAATTGGAGGCATTGTTTCCGTTGAGTTTGCGAGATGATCTCCTCCCAAAACGTGTCTCACACGGATGGGAATCACCGCAAGAATATAATTTTTCAGTAACCATTTTACTAATCATGATCAACGTACACACATCACTGTACCATAATAAAGTACAAATTAATGATATCACTAAAATAACCATCTTAAAGCGCCAGTACCCCGTGCTTACAATGTAATTGGAATTTGAGCCAAAAGATCCTTAGGAAGAAGTACTTAAACTGTAAAACTGCAAACCAAGCTTGGCATGATATGATTTAAATTTTTACTTTCGTCGGGACTAGCAGGGTTAATGATCTTCTGTTCCTATCCGCAGGGAACGGGGCTCAATTGTACCGATCGGAACGAGTGTCTGGAGGGCGTGTCGCAGTGTAGCATGAACGCAGAGTGTGTCAACGTGCCGGGCAGCTTCCAGTGCGGCTGCAACGCCGGCTACACCGGGGACGGTAACACGTGCATCGGTAAGTTGCGGCAGGACTGGTAGTCATACAGCAATCAGGCCAGTCATCTGGTGCAAGATTCATTTGGAGTCTTGTTATAAATAATGGTTATTATTAATTGACTTCATGCATATCACACTTATTTTTTGAAAAAAAATCCTTGTATAGAAAAATTATTCATGTTTTCAAGTGAGCAACATTTTGCATAATACACGAGATGACTTGACAACCACTAACATTTTAAGTTATGCGAACGAGATTCAAACTGATATTGGGGAAAAACACCCTGTAGTTTATGCTGGCATGTATTCTTCTATTATTTTTGCTTGCGTTAATAATTGACCAAATGAGAGAAAATTATGCATTTGCATATCACTAGTAAGCTTCGCTTGGCTGACTACATTGTGCGCATTTCTTTGAATGCCAACAATAGAAATGGATGGATTGCTAGGGTTCAGCAATAACTACCGTCAAAATGGAATCAGCCATGCATTCTATGTAATCTGTCGAGACCATCCATCCATATATGACTGTTAGTGTTAGACCAAATGGCGTTATTACCCTATGCCCATAACCGCATGGGAAAGGTACACTATACAACGGAGACACGAGTGATTACGAACAAGGAATCGCACGACAAGGATAAAGTGAGTTAACCGCAAATTTGTTGTCATACAAATCAATATTTGTACCATGATAATTGTTACGTCTGGGCAACCAGTAGGAACTGGTATGACTTTGTAGCTCGCACCATTGCGGAACTGTCAGGTTTGCTGGCGAAAGCTCGTCACCTATGATGGTTTATCCTCTAGAGATTATATACTCGTTCCCCATGTAAACCCGATGGTTGCAGCTGCAAGTGTTCAGTAGTCTACACACTGGTTCAACTGTAGACTCTTTTCTGTGTGTTTATATGGACGCTCTACAGTCAGAAACATCAAGAGGAAAACAAAAACACAGGTGACTTATGGATACTTCATTTAACCATCTTAGAGGATTTATACGCAGCAGACGCATACAGTCCTATGGTCATATCAAACATTCTCTAACAGACCACACACATTCGTTTCTTCCACACCCCCATTCCACTGTCCAGATTTCGACGAATGCTCCGACACTGTCTTCAACGACTGCGATGTTAACGCCGAATGCCAGAATGAAGTGGGAAGTTACACGTGCGCCTGTAACACAGGTTTCTCTGGCAACGGAACATCGTGTTCAGGTATGTACACACATGCCTCTTTTTTGTTTTATCTTCTTCAAAACATCTCATGATTTATGAAAAAAAAAATATTTACTTTGTCGTTTAAATAATCATGTCTTTATTGCGCATAGACAGTAACTTGACGCTGCTATGAAAATGCACTACTGAACGATCATAATGTTCATGAGAAAGTAATGTACCGGTGGTAGACCAGTCCCACTGGCTATGCCGTTACCATGGCGACAAGTCAAGTAACCATGGTAATCCATCTTTCCTCCCTTGACAGATATTGATGAGTGTGAGGGAGTCCCCGCCCCGTGCTCTCCTCAAGGATCCTGCACCAACACCGAGGGTACCTACCGGTGTGCCTGTAATGACGGTTACAGTGGCGATGGCTTCGTTTGCCAAGGTGAGTAGAAGGCGGCAAAAGTATTATAAGACGATCCCGTTATAACGAAATCCTTAGGACTGACGGTTCTTCTTTCGTTATAATATGTAAGTTTTGCTATAGCCAAACAAATAAAGTGTATAAAGATGCACAAATGATAAATTTGGGACATGAATTTTTGATTCGTTGTAACGATTTTTGTGTGTGTCTGTAAACATGTTCGTTGTAACAGGAGTGCCCTGTACTTGGTGCCAATAATAATTATCAACATATCACACACTTTCTCACGCACACGCACACATAGACATACACGCAGTCACACAATGCAGGCTCAGGCACATACGTACTCACCAGCTTTTGGACCACGGTTTAAAATTTTGCTCGAAGTCACCTGAAATTCCATCATTAAGAGCGTCTTGGATTTTACTTTAGAAGAGAAATCACTTTGACAACATTCACATTTTCATTCGTCAAAAACCAGCCAGTGGTCCAGACAAAGAGTATCTCATGTGTAGAAATCAGGGTCTGAGCAAGATGGTCAAAAGGATTCGTTTTTCGTGGAGAAATAAAAGTCGTATCAAGTTTTTCGTCACACCACCTCCCTCCATTGTTTAATGTAAACGTTTACACATCATCATCATGAGTAATTGTCGTCGCTGTTATGCTCGTCTTTTTCACAATATAGACATAAACGAGTGTAGCCAGAATATTGATGACTGCACACAGCGCTGTATCAACCTCGAGCCTGGCTACCAGTGTGGATGCGATCCGGGCTTCCAGCTCTCAGCCGACAATATCACGTGCGAAGGTAACCATGGAAACAATTTTATACTCTTTGACGCAATAAGACAGTCCATTTTTAGAATTCTTGCTATATAAGTTCTTTTCTCAAGCAAAGTTGGGAGAACAAAATGGAAAATCACCACATCTGTAAAAGATGACGAAGATAATGTTTTAATGTTCCATGCAAGATGTGGTATTCATCTCTCTGTCAGTCTGTTGGATGTGAATGCTTTTCAATGGAATCATTCATTATTTCGAATCTGATTTTCAAATATCGCGTTGGCCCAAATCCCAAGATATTCTCACATTTTATTGACATCAGATCAGACATCCTTTGATGGAGCTTCTCCCTCTTATTGGAAACGTGTACTTCGTTCTTCAAATAAATATTTGCGAAAAGATAATTGCAGAAGTGGAAAGATCTAAATCACACATACGGAAATCCGCTGCAATCTTTTTTAAACATAAAGATGAGAGATAAAGTTACAGTGTTGTGAATAATGGAGACATACAGCATCAGACTTTATTATTTTTCGGAATATTTACATCCCGCAGTGTACCTCTAATTCCTTTATCATCGATTTTTGACACAGTTTCCATATGTTTATATCGAACCTTTGTTGTCGTCAACCCCGCTCCCCAACAGTTGCTGCGGGCATGGAGTGTGACGCGGCCCTCGACCCCTGCACTGGAGGCGGGATGTGTCTGAACGCCACCGGCCTCATCACCTGTGTCTGTCCCCGCGGCTACAACAACTCCAACGCCACAAACTGTCAAGGTACGGCTTGGTTTATAGCATCCATTCTTTCTGTGCGCAGGCACCAAGCCAATTCTGAGCCGATGTGTCAAACAATATCCACAAATTTCACTTGCCAACCATATATATTAAATGATTATGGACTGGTAATTAAAATGACACGGAGAGGCTTAACAATCAGCCGATACTTCCCAGCCTGAGCGGAAAGCTACGTTCCATGACATGATAAGCTAGGGGTTTAGAATTAAGCGGCACTTTGTACGGAAGGCTTGCAAGATTATTTTTCTTCTTTTCAAGGTAAATCCAAGGAGTGTTTTTTTTTTCATTCAATCATGTGTTGTTTTTTTCCTCGCGTTTTTATTTATGTATGTTTATATGTATATATGTATGTATGCATGTATGCATGCATGTATGTGTGTGTGTGTGTGTTTTCTATTTGCGTGTATGTGCGTATATCTTTGTGTTTGTATTTGCTGCATTCCCGAGAACATGGGAAGAGGCTGTGGGGGAAGGGGCAGTATATTGCCTGTCTCCTGCCTAGAGGTGCTGCATAATCATGCAGTATTGTAAATTTCTGATCATGTGCCCTACATCACAGGGTTTTGTCTTTATTTGTGTGTGTGTTTTGGGGAATGATGAGCATGAACTGATGTTGACGATGACGATAACAATACAACAACATTTATAGCAATACAACTACATTGTTCTTAATATGCTTTCTTACGTCCCACCTTCGTACCGATTAACAGATATCGACGAGTGTCTAGAAATGACCGATAACTGTGACCCAACCGAGGGGGTGTGCTCCAACACGGAAGGGGGATACACCTGCTCATGCAGGAATGGCTACACCCTGGGCGCAGATCTGCGAAGCTGCTCGGGTAGGTGATCTTCGGAAAATCAGTCAAACAAAGAAACAAATGCCCAAACCAACCAAGCAACGTTCATACGAACGAATAATGAAGCAAACAAAACCACACACATAAGCATATAAGACATTCGAACTATATGCTTGAATGTTTGTTTAGAATCTCGTAAGTATGTTTGATGATCATAATTATTCTTAAGACAGTAGGAGTGAATTGTCTTACAGATTCTCCGATTACAAATCCAACTTTCGTCACCGTTGATGATAATGTTTGCAGGAAGAGAGAAAAAGAAAGGTCGATAAAATAAATTTCCATCTTTTACATTGTGGCATTTAGCATCGTTAGTTACAATACTAATGTTGGATTTTGTTATTTTTTGATACGTTTATCATGCAGATATCAATGAGTGTGAAACCGGAAACAATAATTGCTCGATCAACGCTGCGTGCAACAACACGGCAGGAGGATACGAATGCTCTTGTAATGTGGGCTACAGTGGAGACGGGATAACATGCTCGAGTAAGTATACCTCTTTCGCCCAACGCACCACTTTTTTTTTTCCACCATAGACATTGAAAGGTTGCAATACTCAGTATTCCGCCGTTGTCGAGCATGGATATTCATGACAACAACGCTCACAAAGCCAATGGATTCTCTCATATCAAAATACATTTGAACAGACAACCACTCGGTCACGTGTTATTGAGTCTGTGTTCTGTGGATGGTCAGTCAGTGCGTTAAGGGTAATACTCTGACATAGCTGAGAAAAACTGTTGTCTATATGTATGAAAATCCACTACTCAGAAAAAAACCCCAAATAGCAACCCAACTCACCGATGAAATCATGTAGATGATTAATTGACAGCGATGTTGCTTGACTTTTACGTCACAGAAAGCGTTTGCGTCACGCGGCAAAAAAAAAGTTTATAATTTCATCCTGAAACGTTAACTCTCTCAGGCTCACTAGTTTAAGTTACCATAATTGACATCGTTATGCCCCTGAAGTTGTGGATGGAATTGAAAGCATTAAGTTGAGTCTGTATGTCACTTTTTCAGATATCAACGAGTGTGACAGCTCACCGTGCGTGGCTAACTCAGATTGTACCGACACGGAAGGGTCATATGTCTGCACCTGCTCACCGGGATACGTCGGCGATCAGACCTTCGGGTGTTTCGGTGAGTTTCACGAGAAGTTCTCCCAGACATGTACGGCTTTACGTTTGGCGCGAGTGGAACCTGTAGAAATCGGGTCCCGGGCCACGCAGCAGCCGACGTGGAGATGGCTGATAGTTGATACAATTTACAAATTATGTGCCCTGTCATTATGAAGGACGACAACACCGACGTGCATAAAGACTGTCGTCAGTTCTATATGGCTTTTTATATTCAGTCCGCATAATTCATTACCCACCAAGAAAACCACATTAGGGTATAGTAAACCATTTGAAATTGACATACAAGATTAACTGAAATTCCATTTCCAGTGCAGGTTAGAACACTCCGCTTCGATATCACAATGATTATCATAACGCATACTTCACCAGCGGGACTGTTCAGATCGCAAATAACGTTAGACTGTTTCAAAGTGCAATCCCGTTCTTTGGTTTCTCCTACATACAGATATCAATGAATGTCTGTCGGTTCCATGCGACATCAACGCCGATTGCGTGAACTTTGAGGGTTCTTACAACTGCACGTGTCACTCCGGTTACTATGGTAACGGCACTGCGTGTTATGGTAAGTTCATACAGTCTAATTGATAACTGTTGTTAGTGTTGTTGTTTTTTTTTACATCATGGGAGGTAGAAAGAAATTAGAGGCCAAACCAGTAGAAATTAAAAACCAGGTAGCGTGGTGATACTGTGGAGTCGGAAGTGTAGCCAGGCTCGGATGTATTCGGGAATCATCGTAACGAATAACCCCGTGTACAGCTTCATCACCGACTCCTTTGTAATACACACACACAGCTGAAGAATTTCAGTTTTGGAATCAACCGTTACACACATCCATTTTATCAGTTTGCATTGCAAATGTATGAAAAATCTCTTTCTATCGATAATTGTCAAATACCACTTTTGCTGTCAGGTGTATGTGCTGACAAAGAAGCATTTATAAGGATTATATGAATAATCGTTAGGTTCTACATCACAGATGCTTATTCAAGTGATGCCGGTTGGTACGAATGACCTTTCTTTTTGCTCATGCGCAAAGTGGAATTGCAAACCGGCTTATAATAGCCATTGTTGCCATCTCCTTACCGGTTACGTAATCTTCCACTGTACAGACATCAAGGAATGTGAAGACCCAAATCTGTGCCCAGAAAACAGTTACTGCATGGAGCTCGGCGGCTCGTACACTTGCGTCTGTAACGAAGGCTACATGGGGGACGGGACCGAACCGTGCGTGGATATCGACGAGTGTTTTCAGAATCCGGAATACTGCCACGATGACGCCATTTGTACCAACTTTCCTGGCAACTACTCGTGCGATTGCATGATGGGCTACAGCGGAGACGGAGTCAACTGTACAGGTAAGACGATAGAGGGCGTGCTCCTTTTTCGTTTATGTATTCATTTATATATCTATTTACTTTATTCGTCTAACTATTTGTGTATGTTTAAGAATATGTTTATTGTCGTATGTTTTTCTTATTTTTAACAGACATGAAAGCAGGACAAAATAAAATAGTCTCAGAGATGTAGTTTTGTTGCGTGATTATTTTGGCAATATTATATTATTTGTCTTGATATGATGAGTTAGCTATTATAGATACTCAAAGTTGTGCCTTTCAATCACTCTAGTTTTTCTTGTTTTTGCCACGATCATTAGATGTCAATGAATGCGAGCTGGGGACGATAGACTGTGACGTCAACTCAAACTGCACGAATACTAAAGGTTCCTACACGTGTAACTGTCTGGATGGCTGGTTCGATAGCACGGGAAGTCGAGCGGAAGCCGGCTCGTGTCTAGGTACGTGCAAAGCTGTGAAGACTTGAAACGTGCAGCGAAAACTGCATTTACAGTACACAGGCCGCCCTCGTGGGCTCACATGCTCTCTGTTTAACACGCACAAACGTCAACACCAACAAACGCTGTCGTGAATTGATAATCCTACTACATTACAAGAGCACGGTTTTGTAATTCATAATTCAAATAATCCTGATTTAAAGTCAACATGACCTGATGAAAGCATCACAAAAGTCATTCTGATTGGGGACAGATATTTATATCATACCGTGAAATATTGTGCAAAGAAATCGACACGTTAGCATTTTGTTACTTTAATAGCGCAAGTAATTCTTGACGCTGTCTGTAATACTACACGTATCCTTAATCTTTGTTGTTGTTGTTTTCGTCAGTGGGTTGAAAGCTTCAGGATCATGATACAAAGGTGCTGACTTTAAAAAGATAGGACCTACTGATTGGCTTGTTTTAAACCGGCTCTGATAGCAAGATGTGTTCGAAGGAAATTGGCATTTTTTCATTTGAATGTTTGTTTAAGGACAGATACAACTCCAAACATACAAACATGCAAGCACAAGCTTTCTTTGTCTCAAATCTTCCCTGCTTTTTTCCCCTGTGATTTTGCAGACGTGGATGAATGCGCACTGCAAGTGGACTCGTGTGGCGCCAATTCCATGTGCGTCAACACGAATGGCAGCTATGAGTGTGTGTGCGACACTGGTTACATGGCCAGCTCAGCGAGAACCTGTGAAGGTGAGTGCTAGAGGATCGCATGTGCATTTTGTCTGTCTGCTATGATTATTTTAGAAGTCTATTCTACTCAGACCGCGTGCGGAATTTGTTTTTGCTTTAGTTGTTGGACATTCTCGTTGATTTCATTGCTACTGTGAGTCCATGTTATTTCGTTTTAAATGGGTTGATCTATACAAAAGAATCGATCAAGGTACTGTAATCAGTTTTGATTTTCAACGTATACTGTATTGATTTAATTTTTTCTTTACCTAAGATAAATCACTGTTGTTTCACGGGATTAAAATATTGATTGTACCATGCCGTAAAATAAAGCGTTTAGTAGGTGTATACTCTAAGCCTTACCGCTGCCAAATACTCGGAAGATCATACGTGTATCTCTGTCTTCATATTGTCATTCTTTAGTTTTGATATCATTATTTTCATGTCGCTTCTTATTATCTTGCCACTAGACATTGCCGAATGTTCGCAGACTCCCAATCCTTGTGATGACATCATGAACACGATCTGTCTCGAGGAGGACGGGGGTTATCAGTGCGTGTGTCAGGCGAGCACCTTCAACATCGACGGCATGTGTCAAGGTGGGTGTCCTGAATTACGTAACCGATAACGTCGCGTTGACGTCACAACTTTCAATGCGTAGAACGCGAGAGCGTTGTCCTTGACTCCGCATCAGGCTGTTTTGAAGGGCTACTTTAAGTTGTATTGAACTGTGATGCTCTCTGGCCAAGCAATTGATATCGATATTGGAAATTTACTCAAATTGAAAATGCTGATTATTCTGATATATGACTAAAATTTGGCAAAGACGTTGCTATGTCGAGGAATGTAAGGGGCTAAGCTACTTCATGGTTGGCATGTCGATTTACAATTACTGTCTGTTTGCGAGGAAATACACATGAATAGTTGTTGTAAACTGTCATGCATAAGAATACTTGCAAGATATGAGTTCTTTTTTATTTCCTTTTTTAGTTAGATTTTGCTCCCAGACGTAATGAAACGGCGATATTGAACGATAAACTCTGTATCTTTGTGTATTCATCTATTTCTTCTTCTTGTATTTCTAGTTGGAGGAAATGCAATCACAGTGATATTACTTTTTATCTTACAGCGGCCCACACTCTCTTCTTGATGGTCGAGTTCGTCGACATCCAGGGACTTGTGGTCGAGTTCTATTACAGCATAGTCAGCACTGACCAATACCTAGAAGCCCTGGCGAATGATGTGAGTTGCGCGCAGCTTTTTGTTCAAGAGTATAATTTAGTAGCTGACTCGTTTGTTCTAGTTCGTTCTTAATTCAGTAGCACATTGAGTGGGCGGGTTGTATTATACTATGACGTTTTCTGTGCCAATTCATATTCAAAGCATACAAATGGGGTTATCACAAAACGGCATGTAAGTGAATAGGGTGACGTAAACTCTGTTTTGTTGCTATTTAAGACAATTACATCCTAGCCCAATTAATCTGGACTGGCTCACTTCATTCTGTAAGCTACACGAGCTATGCTTCGTTTCTGTTTTTCTTTTTTATTGGTTGATTTGGCGGATTGTTCTTCTTTTTATGTAATTTTGTATTGATACACCTATTCTTACCATTGTCTTTATGATTCGAGAAAGGGTGAATAGATTACAGTCAAACCTGTCTTAGCGACCACCTCTCTATAGCGGCCACCTGCCGTATACGACCAGTAAGAACAATTCCGTCCGAGAGAGAGAGAGAGAGAGAGAGTGAAAAAAAATGTTAAAGAACTTGTCTGCAGCGGCCACCTGTTTATAACGGCCACGTTTTTCGTCTCCCTTTGGTGGCCGATATAGACAGGTTTGACTGTATAATTATCATTTGAAATATAACAAGATTTCTGCAACTCTTCTGTCCTTAGACCATGGTCATCCTGAGGGCATCGACCTTGTTCTCCGACGTCTTCGCCGTGTCCGTGCAGCAGATAACTCTGGCAGGGAACGGCACGAGGGCCGTGGTCATCTTCCGTGTCGACATCCCGCTCAGCAACGACGCGACTGAAGCCGAATTAGCCGAAACGTTCGACGACGCCCTGATCGGAACCCGAACTGACATTCTTCCGCCGGACAACCGTGTCTATGTCGAGACCGTCATTGAAGTCGGTAAGATTTTTTTTTTCTTTTTAGATTTTCATGTATTTCTCGTCTTGTCTCACCACGGAGGTAAATGAATGTGCTTCCAATTGCTCTACGTTGATATTATAATAATATAAAAATGTCGGGTTTCGCTATCATACATTACGTTCGCTAGCCCATCCCCTAAAATTCAAAGAAAGGGGGGGGGGGAATACACACGAAACATGCAAACACAAATACATCCAGACCAAAAAATAGGAAATGGATCTAAATCCTTTTTTTAATGAAAGGAAAAGGATCTAAATCCTAGTCGAACTCGATCCCCACAAAAGGTTCATAGAATGATTATAAGTAACCTCAATTCCTACCACGTGCTTGACAGAAATATCTGACAGGACTATGGCTACAACAATTATCATGATTGCTTGTTGTTAAAGGACAAGTTCACCCTCATAGACATGTGGGTTGAGTGAACACAGCAATATTAGTAGAGCACATCAGTGAGAGTTTGAGGAAAATCGGACAATCCGTTCAAAAGTTATGAATTTTTGAAGTTTCTGCTCACTCAAGGCTGGATGAGAAGACTACTATAGCTTGTGATGTCACATGAGTACAACGATATAAAGAAAGAATAAAGAAAATTTGACATATTTTCACTTTTCTCGCATAACAAAAGAACACTTGACTTCTCCCTTTCAGAAGGCAGGGGGAATAATTGTTATTACCCTTAACATATATGTCAGTAACAAGTCGAAGAAATGTGCACTTTATTCAAAAAGTAAAGTTTTGTGAAATGCTCTTTTTATTTTTCTTTATATGGTTGTACGCATATGACATCAAACACTGTAGCAGTCGTCTCATCCAGCAGTGACTACGCAGATATTTTAAAAATTCATAACTTTTGAAACGGATTGTCGGATTTCCCCCAAACTTTCACTGTTGTGTTCTATTGATATTGCTGCATTCACTCAATCCACATGTATATGAAGGTGGACTTGTCCTTTAAGTCCTATAAGGGGATGAATCCAAAGACTATTTTGATTTGCTTATTCTAACCTCTTTGTAGGTGGCTTTTGAAAGTGACTGGTAAAGTGATGTTCTTGCTATTTTAAGTACATTCTAATCAGAGATCGCCAGAGTTTGCATTTGTCTTTTTAGCGCAAGAGAAGAACCTAATATGTATCTGCCTGTTTTGATGTGTTTAATACTGTACACAGATATGAATGAGTGTAGTAACGCCTCCATCTGCCCGGTGAACTCCATGTGTATCAACAACGTGGGAAGCTACCGCTGTCAGTGTGATCCTGGCTACGAGTTTGTAACCAGCGCCAACAGGTCGTGCGGAGGTAAATCACTTGGCTTTTGACTTGGTGCGGTTTATAAGTGGTTCATTGGTTTGGTATACAGTACCTCACAAAGCAACTAAGAATTGATAGAAGTTACTGATTAAATACAGGGTAAAGACAACAATAATTTCATTTAATGACGACGATTACTTAATACTGAAATATTTGTCTTTAAAAAAGGACACAGCACGTATATTTGTTGACGTTTTGTCGTTGTTATTTCATCATGGCAGAAAGAGAGAAGATAGTATTAAATTTCCTAGATGAATTGCATATCACAAAGCATGACACCCATTATAGCGCCCCGAATATTCGTGGTATATTAGCAATAACAAATTGCAATACAACAAACAATCTGTGTATGTGTTTTATTGGGCACGGTACAAAGTTGTGAAAATGCATCAAAAACAATGTCTCATATACTGTTAATAAGCCATCCAGAAGGATGACCCAACCAGCTTTCCAACAGGGTAATACAAAGTGAATGCTTTGGCATTTTTGTATCTTGTTTTCCCCCAGATATTAATGAGTGTGAACTCGGAATTTGCAGTGTGAACGCACAGTGTAACAACAGTATTGGAGGATACTCGTGTGTGTGCAACGAGGGATACACTGGAAATGGCCTTACGTGTTCAGGTAAGCCTGGGAATTGGTATTTATTAAGAAGCCAATGTATTATTATCGAACGAATAAACATACCCTATTAATGCCACACTGGTCGTTTCAAAACAGTCAAGTACGCAAGGCAACTCCACAAAGCAATTAATGTATATCAAGCACGAGCAGGAATATTTCGCTCTCGAGTGTTGTTGGTGTTGTTTTTTGTTTTTAAACCATAATATATCCATCTTTGAAAAAAAGGATGGAAAACTTCCTTACAATCCGTACGCAAACATAGTATTACAATCAACGGCCACGACACAATAAAAAAAAAACAACAACATCGACTCTAACAATAAAAGGAGGCTAGTCAAAATTTCAGATTAAAGCGTTGGTATGATATGTGATGCGACATTATCATAAACCTATGTATTCTTTCACAAGATGTACCGGTATTTGATAGAGGAAGAGAAATAGTGTGACGCGCAATAGAGATTAAGGGTGCAACTTCAACAATGTCTTCTCTTTATACTACCTGCGTTAAACGTCACTCGTCCAGATATCAACGAATGCGACCTCGCCAACGTGTGCGGAGCCAACTCGGTGTGCAACAACACGGACGGAAGTTACAGCTGCTCATGTCAGACCGGCTTTACCGGGTCTCCGCCGGGGTCCGTCTGCACAGGTGAGCTTCATCGTTTCCTAGCCGCGCTTCATCGCGGAATCTTTATTAGCTTTTGGTTGTTCTATTTAAACTACCGTACGTTTCATAATGTTTTTTTTTTTTTTAAGGTCACCATCATCTCGATTGTAAAGTCGCATATCAAGTTTTCATAAACTTGTAAATTCTGGTTTAGTTTGTTCTCAATTTGAGTTTTATTTCCTATTATTTTTTTGTGGATTATCTTATGCATTTAATCATCTCATCCCTTTCAAAATCAATTTTAAAATCTTGTGTGCAAATTAAGTTGATTTGGTTACAATCATTTCAGTCGATTACATTTATGCATACATTTTTGGAAACAATGATACGTAGGGAGTGAACACATTCATACAAATGTCGAAATAAAATCATTCAACATGTTACATGCATATCAGTCACTTATCGATGATGGAATTTAACATGTTCTATGGCTGTAACAATTATTTTTGCTTCTGGTTGATTTTAGGATGAATGGGATCTCAGAAGTAGATACACCTGTATATCAAAAATTTGTGTGATTCTCTTCCATAAAGGATACATTGCCGCTAGAGTTCACAATGATTTCGAGTCTTCATGACGTAATTTTCAAAGTGACTCCGCACCATGACGTCACTATTTACTGAAGATCTCATATCCCTTCTTTACTTGCAGATATCGACGAGTGCGCAGATCCCACAGCCTGTACGGGAATGAATGAGGAATGTGTAAATACTGCTGGCAGCTATGAATGCGTCTGTATGGATGGAACAATACGGTATCTTGGCTACTGTCTATGTAAGTTTATGCTTGTTTTAGTTGTTGTTTTTATTGTTGTTGCTTTTTTTTTTTGTTTTGCTTTTCACCTTCTCTATTGAATAGTAAAGCAACAAAAGCAAACTTGGTACTCTAAAGCGGTATTTACCTCGAAATTGAATCTAAACTCATCAAAAACGCCCAGCGTTCCTAGCTTCTGTCTGTGCGTATGTATGGTAAAATCTGTGTTTTTTTTTTGTGGGTTGATTTTTGTGTGTAGTATCAAAGTTTTTGTAAAATTGGTTTGCTTTTCATTTCTTCGGTTTAATCTATCCTTATTTCGTGTTTTGTGAGCAAGGGTTTAAAGTTGAAATTGCCAAATGTCGACACGAACTAGAAGATATTGAGAGTGATACCAAAACTGATGACGGGTACTTTCATCTTTCATATTTTCTGCTTTTTTAATGTTTTCATCAATCAACTGGTCTATTATTCTGTTTTATCTTTTCACATAATACAGTCTTTGAGGAGCTGAGCGGTCAGATTCGCTACAATCGCATCAGCGGAACTCCTGTGGACTACAACAGTAGTCTAGCGGATCCTTCCTCTGCGTATTACCAATACCAAAGTGAAACAGTCTGTGCTGTGGTAAGAATCACAATTTATTTGCATCTTACTTTTTTACCCTCAATTTATTGTAGAGTTTATTTTTCATCCGACTTTTCATTGCTTTTGACGCTTCCCGTTGTAGGATAAATGACACAACAATCAAAACAATGAATTGTCAACTGGCATGGATTTGCATTATTTGAGTGTATTGTTTAAAAGAAAGATATTGAGCCGTTCAATAGAAGAGATAAAAGCAAGTCTATTAGCAGAAAATTAGTATTTATGCTTCTTCGCGGATTTTTCTCTGATTGCTTCGATATATCCAAAGTAAATGCTTTTTAATAATTTATGTGAGCAAGTTGCACGTATTGGACTTATTGCAGGACAAGCTAGAGAAACGCTCCATACAGACCAACCCATCTACCTGACTGCAAGTCGTATGTGTTAAAACCGGATTGTCAAGTTTAGCGAGCTTTTATATGGGGGTCAAATAATACAAAAATAACATCCTAGTTGTCCATTGACACAATTAGAAAAGGGAAAAAAGAAAGAAAATACCGCCACGCTTGAAGATGAATTTGACGTGTGAAAGGAAAAGTTTTCCCCACGCATACTCCTGCATGTGGCTTCCGCAAAATGCTAAGAGAAAAGAGAGAGCGATTCTGCAATATCAAATTACAATCTACTCTCTAACGAATATTTTGACTTTACTAGCTGTATTCATAGGAAGTGTTTACTGCATATCTCATTCTTCGATTCTTCATTGATGGTTCGGAAAACTTTAGCTTATAATTTCTTGCATATGAGCCCAGGATTTCGAGGATTTAAGTCCTTTTTGCATCATTGCATCTCCAACAGTTCTCATCCCAAATTGACGTATGGCTCAATTTGAACGTGCCGTACACCTACCTGAGCTGCAACGTCACAGGCTTTTCGGCGGGAAGCATCATAGCCTTCTTCTCGCTTAACGTCTTCGGCGAGTCGCAACCCGAAGCCCTGGAGAGAGCCGGCGTGATTTTTGACAACGGTTTCTCCTCAGCGGAGATGACGGAGTGGACGGGCACAGACGGGACCATTTTGTATCTGGAGTTCCTGTCATTCGAGGGTAGGTTTCCAGTTATTTACTTCCTAAACGAGTTCCAATGAGTAATACAATTTGGCCAGTGCCGTCTCTTATTTGACAGACTACAAGTCTTAGCAGAATGCGCAGGGATTTCGTTTTGCCCAAATCCAAAATTTGCAGGCAAAAAGAAAAAAAAAATCTTTTTTTGTTTTCCAACAGTGAGCTGCTATTTTAGTCTATGTTGTTTTTTTTCTTATGGGGGGGGGGGGGGGGGGGTATAATGGCAACATTATGATGCATTTCTGAAGCACACGTTTCCATGCTTTGAAGAATGGAGGCCTTATTTGTAAGTAATTCGTGTCGGCTAAACTTTCTTTTACCAGATCCCCGTTTTATCAAAAGATATAATCGATTTTAAATTTCCTGAACACACAGGCTGCCGAAGACTTATGATAAAAATCAACTATGTGATCAGTTATAACCTCTTCAGAAAACAGGGCCCAGAGGTCCGATAGTAATCTTACTCTATTTGATAATGGATAGCACCTTATTTGATTTTTACCTTAACACGTTTCACTTTGCAATTTTAAACCCGTGTATTCCAGATCCAGCTAACGCGTCGTGCAGTGTGAACCCCTGTCTTAATGGTGGCACGTGTCAGGTAGACTACGACGACGCGGTTACACGATGCGCGTAAGTATCCCTGACACGCTCCGATGGTGTTAATTCATTCTAAGCAATTTTTTGATCTGATAGATGTTCCTCTGAGTTCTTGTGAATTCACGTGAGGATTTGATTATGGCTTTCAGCTCAGTTTCTGCTTTAAAATGTCGACTTCCTGGATGTCATTTCATTTTCGGTCCATACTCAACCCATTTGTTTACCGATGTAACATGTAACTATACCTTACTAGGCCTGTTCCGTTTTACACTTTTTTTCTATTTGCTCCTTGAAGAGTTTTCTTCTGATTGAAGTAGTAAAGTTACTGCCATACCATGGCGTACCATGCTATGCAATTTACCAAGTAATCATAGTTAACTTTAGCCTTCTAAACTGTATCTGACTGTTACGAGAATGATACCCCTTCTATAACAGGCTGCAATAAAGTAATAATTCAGTAGGTTGAACGTGCGATATTGCGCTGCATGTCATTACGTATTGACGTTGAACATTTCTGTAAATGAAATATAGGCTATAATATATAGATATAAGTTGATGACTCTGCAATTTGATTGCCGTCAAGTGACTCTTGATTTGTCTCTTCATTTCAATTCCAGATGCCCACCGGGATTCAGTGGATCAATTTGTGAGAACAACAGTAAGTATCATTTTGTTTTGTTTTTTTTTTTTAATATCAAAGGAAGAACGTACACTATTCAAATATGAGTTTGCGAGACTTCCCTTCCCTTTATGAGGAATAATTGATACCTTTATAGTTCAGCACAGGGGACGCACATTGCGTATCATAGAGTGGGAAATAAAAATAGTACAAAAATAGACTTCTTGCAAGCTTTTTTTTTTTGTTTCTATAAAACGGAAGTGTTTGATCTTGCTCCTCATGACTTTGTTTTTTTTTTCTCGGTAACGATTGGACAAGGTGAAAAATTAAGCAAATATGTATCGTCTCCATCCAAACGTTTGAAAATATATCACTGGAACCTGTGTGTGAGTACAGTTAATTACAATTATCAATCATCTTAATTTCCTCAGCTGCCTGTTTGGGTCATGACTGTGTCAACGGCGGAGAGTGTCTGGTTGACGGCAATGGTAATCCGTACTGCAGGTGAGTGCATTCACAACTTACAGTTTGCCAAAATAGTATTTTCTCCGTATTTTCTACAATTTTATACATATTTCAAAGTTGTTCATTTTGGTATATTCGCCAAAACAATTAGTTTTGAGTTCATAGGAGTAGTTCAAACTTATATACAGGAGACAGAAGCAAATAACAATGATTTCCATCTCTTCCATTTCCTCTCTTTTTTCTCTCTCTTTATGTATGATAATTCTGTGTTATCTCTGATCATTGCTTTTCAACACAGACGAATTAAAGCCAGATGATGCGTTCAGAATATTATTGTCACAGCCTTTATATTGGATAAGACAAAAAATTATGTCATTGCCAGAAGCTATAGAGATGGACGCACTCTCCATGATTGTAAAAATTCCATAGTATCATGTCCTGCAGATGATTATTCAAAATCACCTGGTATAATATACATTATATTTTTTTATGGTTGTGCCTTACAGCTGCCCAGCGGATTATACAGGAACTTTCTGCGAGCTTTTAGGTAAGTACATCTGAAAAACATTCTGCCTTTGTGAATATCTCACCCTTTCTCTCTCACACAGGCACACTTTCTCTTTTTTTTTCTCTCCACCTATCTTTGTCACCCACAAACAGACTATGCTCACATAATTTATCTCTTTTCACACGCTCTCTTATACACAGACGCGCGCACACACACACAAACACACACACATACTCTCTCTCCCTATTGTTTCAAAGTCTTCTGTTTATTTCTTACAGTAATCTATTACGTCACAATGCAGTCACCACTGTATGATGAATAGCGTAGTTCTCTGACCTTACTTCGAAGCTGTACAAAGAATGATAAAAAAGTAGTGTTCATGTTTGCTCATGTAGTGCATAATTACGAATGGATTTTATGGACATAAATATTGATAATATCTCTGGTAAGAAGATGGTCCAAGTTATTATTTGATACCAATATGAACATAAACAGCTCGAAAGCCGTCTAATAATCACAACGCTATATATTTCATTTGTTTTTACCCCCAGTTGCTTGTGAGACGCTTGACTGTGTGAATAACGGAACCTGTGAACTGGACGATGAAACTGGTCAACCATATTGCCGGTAAATACCTCGCATTTACCACTCTGTTTACATGCCGATACTGACAATTATGACGTTATAATACTGTCGTGTCACGATAACAGTTTTTACACGACTGGACATTTTGCGTATTTCATTTTCGCTGTATTGGTGAATACTTACCAGTAATTCTTGCACGATGTTCCATTCTTGTTTGATCTAAAGTTTCATAGGTGTTAGGTAAAGCAGTAACATTTCTCAAAGGAGAATGAACATACCATCAGGATGTGGCAAAATAATCCTTTGATATACAAGAAAGATCTGTGGAATGATTTTCAGACCATGGAAAGGAAAAGAACATATTTTATAGAAAGAATATAGCTTTCAATAAAAACAGCTTCTTTACGAGTAGAGAATGATACAAACCCCTTTGATAAAAAATACAGATGTCCAGATGGATATACGGGCACAAGGTGTGAAAACATCGCGACTTCTGGTCTGTCCGTGGGCGCCATCGTGGGCATCGTGCTTGGCGTCGTCGGGTTCGTGCTCCTCGTTATCCTCCTGTGCTTCTGCTGCCTCATCCTCTTCGCGGCCCGCCGACGTCGACAACGGAAACTTGCTCTCTTCGAGGGCGAGGAGAATTGGGGCTACGCAGGCGCTCGTCGTCTCTACGCTCCGGCCGCCCCAGCGCCAACGCGGAGCTCCGTGGTCCGGAACGACCCGAGCGAATTCGCCAGCACGTCATCCGACGATTTCTATTACTATCAGAACACAAGAGGGCGTCCTTTTGCTGGTGCCCAGCCGAGACCAATCCTCGAGTTCGACGACGATGACGACGACACGATTGACAGCAGATTTTCCGGCATTGTCAAAAACATGTGGAACATGGTATGCCGTTTTCTCTGAAATTTTATTTTTGATGATAAGAATTTCTTTTCTTACTTTTAGCAAAACAGTTACAACAAAATCTGTAGAAATATTGCAGCAAGCGTCTTGATGCTTTTGCTGGGTAAAAGGTACAAACAATCCCTCTTTGCAAGCGGACTTTGATATCACCACTCTTGAGCTTAATAAAGATACTGAAAAGGAGGTAATGATATCGAGATGTGTCGATGGAAATGGAGATACATCAGATCGCTACCGACATGTTCTGTGTCATCTACATACCACATCGAAACAAGAAGATGAAAAATTGTAAACTAAAGAAACTAAAACAATAAACAAGATGTAGAACAGATCTTTGTAATAATTGCAGGAGAAACAATGCTGTTTGAAAAAAAAAACATATATTCTCTACCCACTGTGCCTTTCTATGAGTCGCTTATTTACGTGTCTTCTTCTGTTTACCAGCACGCTGATCAGAGGCCCACGACCTTTGACCCCAGGGAGCTACCAACGAGCTCGAACTTCCTGGCTTCAGGTGGAATTCCTCGTGCGTCCGTTCAGGTGAGTGACAACGCATTCAGTCAGTTTACTCCAGACATAATTTTCTCAACCTGTTTGAATGGCAGAAGTACTGTCAGAGCCATTGTGATGCAAAGTTGAAATAAAAAAGTATTTCAATTATTGGGAATAGTACTGATTATTTGAGCTGAAAGGAAAGAAATCCAACTTTGGTAACATGGACCGTAGTACATGAAATACATACGATTTCTTTTTTCTTGTTTCGACTGGTTGAGTCTTACTGGAATCTAGTATCCTTTTAACACTTTGAATGACAAAATGTCGCCAAGACAGAATAATCCCAGAGCACCTAAGCACTAATATTGTTCGCGCTAGTATGACGTTATGAAGCGCCTTTTGTTTTGTCTCTGAACATTATGATTTCATCGCTATTACTCTACCGACTAGAACAGCTGGTTATGATGTCATAATCACGTATTGTGCGAGTTTCGTGTATGAAGAGAGAAATTTGGTACTCTCAAGGTGTCCAATACACTCAGCAGATGCAATGAACTCTTACCATTTGTTTTTGTTTTGTTTTTTACTTTGCAGGCTCGAGCACTTTACCCAGAACTCAGCAGTGGGTTTGAACGACCGTACGTCGCAGACGGAACAGAAAGCAATGCCTATTCCGTAAGTTGATAGGGTGTATTACATCTGCTTGAGCTCTATTGTACCTTGCAGTTTGTCCGAGAGCATTTGCGTATTGCAACTGAGATTTTGATATTAGAATATGAAGTGCTGGAGGAAATATATACCATATCATTATTTACTGGAATATATACCAAGACCATTCTCATATGATTTTATGTCAAGTATCCATAATGATGTAGGACGTAGGACATGTCGAAGGCGACGGGCCTGCATCAATTACTCATCAATATGTCATAAAATTGCTTAACTTAGGCATTATGCATTGAGCAAACATTTTTTTTAATGTTGTCTGTCCGCATGTGCACAGCGTAGCAAGGGTGTTTGCTCTTGGAAATTTCCTGCTGGAAAGAACACGGTGCCACACAGTGTGCTCACAGTTTTTCTTTTCACATAGTCAGCTATTAATGTGAAGATGCTAGAATTGAAAATAACAGTGTGTAGATGACTTCACACTGTGGTGTGGTTTCACAGTGTCTTCACATTGAAATGTTTTGTTTCACACTGTGAACTGATGACCCACTAAGTGTTCATAATGTTAAAACGCTCGAATTTAACAATGTCAAGAGATTTAGCACTGTGTTTCCAATTTTCTCACTGTGTGTGTCACATAGTGCTTCACACTGTGGGACATGGGATTTTATTTTTTCCAACAGGGAAAATGCACACAGCATTCTGTTTGACAGTTTGGTACTTTATAAATGTGGCAGATGAACCAAAATTTTACTATTGTCCGTAACTTGTAAAAATTTCTAACTTTAGTTGATATTATCTCATGTTTTCATGTTTCCTTACATTTTCTGCAGGAGGAGACGGAAGAATTTAGATCATATCGTGGCAGACCGGGACGAGATAAAGGAATGTCAAGAGGATTCGAACCGTATAACTACTTTTAAAACTTTTAGTCATACTTTACTGCCAAGGTGTCTGTTAAATTGATATTTTTTATATTTAATTAAAAAAACTGTAGATATGGATACTTTATACACCTGGGATGATCGACATGATGTTCCATTCATCCTGGATACCCGTTTTAAACGCAAAGCAGTTTCTTTTTAAATGTATGTGGAATGTAATTATGCAAATAGATGTACTCATGTCCGTTAATGTGTGCCTAATTTCGTATTTATTACACGTATATGTTTATTCACTCACTTATTTTTTGTAGTGTTTCTGCATCGAAACTTTCGATCGCTTCTTTTTACTTTGAAACACGTGTCCAGAGTGAAAGGTAATACTCTTACCTTGATGGGTATTTGAATTTTGAATGAAGGTAAAAACGGAATTTAGTTTATGGGCCTGATTATAAATGAGAAAATGATATATCAGTACTTTGTGGTTAACGTGAGTAGAGACAAAAATGGACTAACAATTTACTTACTGTCGCCATCTTTAAAATGCTAGTTATGTATGAGGCAATTCTGCTCATGACAAAAAAAAAAAGAAAGAAATCAAACGGGTTAGTCCACTGGAAGCTATGCTTCAACTGATTTATTCATGTCTAAAAACTTATGAAAGATGAGATTGTAGGCATGAATGGAATATATGTATAATTGATATTTATAATAGGCTGATTGTGTACATGGACGCTGATCAAGAGACGATAAATTCCTAACATTCAGAACATTATTATGTATTCCTGGAGAATAATCTTTGTACTTGCATAATCGCAAAAGTTTTAATGACAATGGTTTTATCACTCAATTATTGCCAAGCAGAAAGTCTTTCTTTTATATACATGAATATATATATTTATGACTGTATTCGTTCATCAGTACTGTCATTTTGAAGTAAGTGAATTTGATAAGTGCGTCTGTACTTTACACACAGCTCTCTGGTATATGTATGTCAGCTGCAACACGCCTGAATGTTGGCGTAAATCTGTATTTAGTCTTCATTGACGCATGTACTAAGAAATGCAAATTTTCCAGAGATGCTGAAGATTATGAGTTTGATTTATTTGAAACGCAATTCATTTTTCTTTAATTCAATCTATCTTGCTCCCGCTGTCTTTTCAATGTTTGTATGTATTTTATACGAACAAACGTACTTGTGTATGTTCGTTTGTATGTTTGTCTCAATCTGCCCAAGTTGTTTTATTCTGACTGGACACATTAATAACCCAGTGTTACGAGGTATCGTTTAAGACCCGGGGCCCGTTTCATAAAACTTGTTATCAGTGACAACTGCCACATTTCTATGACAAATTTGCTCTCAGCCAATCAGATGCAAGGATTTCAGTGGCTTGTCACATCTATGACAACTTTTCACTGATGACAAGTTTTATGAAACGGCCCCACGGAGTGGCCAGGCTTGTCGGATACTGCGTCATTCTACGTCGATAAACCTGTCAGTCCTTTTTTTTTCTTTTCAAGGAATATTATCATAGTATACGTTTTATGGACAAAGATTTGATAATACCAGGATCAAAGAAGAAAATACAGAGAAAACGTAGGCCTATATATATTACAGAGATCACATGCTTTTTGCTAATGATTTATACTGTGTTAAATTGTGAAGAATGTTTAGAGTACACGATTTCCAAATGATTAAGTAGTAATTCAGTAACTGTAAATGAGCAAACTGCTTACTTATACCTTGATATGGCCTCGTGTGAAATGTAAAGTAGAGTATATAATTGCGAAAGTATACATGTGTAGGTCACGCTTTTGTTGTAACTGTAATGAAATGAACACTTCTGACACTAGTACACAAGTGCGTAATATGTGGTTATCACAATGTCGTCAGTATCGGGTGGTTAGCAGGGGCGGATCCAGGAATTTCGTAAGGGGGGGGGGGGGGGGCGGTGCAAACAATATTTTCTGGTGCTAATTCCGGGTTTCGTTTCATTTTTTCCTTTTTTATTTCTTTTATTTTAACAACAAATAAAGAGGGGGCGCGCGCCCGGTGCACCCCCTCTGGATCCGCCACAGGTTAGAGATCAGTTAACACCTAGTATTTTTCCGTCGTTATGTCGACTTTTCACCCTTGATATGCGTAATTTATCAAAAGCAAAAATACTCTTGAACCCTTTTCATACTTTGCTTTCGTGCCTCTATTTTTGACAATCACAAGAACGCACATAAAAATCCGGACCAGAGGGGAAAAATGTTGATAAATTTGTTTTAAAAATTGCTAAGCTCAGGAAATGACGTATTTTTTGTTTTCTTTCCATCCTTCGTTTTATCTTCACGAATATATTGAATCTCGATAGCTTATTGATTGGGAAAGTTCTACCGTATGTTAAAAATATGTGATACCATAGAACAACCCTTTCTGGTTTATATGAATTCGCTTTGTGGTGTAACATGCCAATGTCTTTTATGGAATTGATCAGGAATATTGCTCGGTGCCAGAAATGGGGAAGAATTCATTCCTCAATATCAGGAATTGCGATTAAGGACAATTTATAGGGTGTCAGAGGTTGGAAGCTGCTCTTTGACGTCACAATCAATATTCAACCCCACTGGCTTTTTCCGGCGCTCACCCTTGCGATACTTGAGATTTCTATCATAATCATGTATCTGTTCGAAAATGCACGTGAGTCGTGATAAACAAATATGAATCACACGGAGTGCTGAAATAATTATGTATAAGCTGAATGAAATCATTAATACTGGTGACTTTGTTATGGACAGGTATCAAAATATTATTTTCACGGCATATAATTCCTTGTAATTACTTCCATTATCAACAACTCATCCACACAGTTCAGTTACCAGGTAAACAGTTTTGAATACGAGTCTTTCTTGGTAGATGGAAGAGACAGGTATACTCTATTTACAGGGAAATCAATTCATTGAAATGCTTGTCAACAATGTCTTAAAAGCAAGTCTGATAGCTCTCGCTTTTTTTCAGTAAATATCGTTTCTATTTTTATTCGTAACTTCCTCTGTGTTCAGGGCCTTGTCTTATAAAACTTGTGATAGAAATCAATCAATCGCAAATCTCTTGAAAGCTACAATCAATCGCAACCTGTGATTGATTGATTGCAGTTCTCAGTCTTAATTTCAATCATAACTTTTTTATAAGATGGATTTGCATGCAATAGTAAAGTTGTGATTGATTTGAATCAATCACAAGTGTTTATAAGACGGGGTCCAGATGATACTGATAAGGAAACTATAGTTGTACTTCATCTCATAGTATAATTATATCAAACGCATTGTGCTTTGATGCAATCCTATACATAGTCCATTTGTTTAGTTTTTCCCCAATTCACTCGAACTATTATAGAATTGTTAGATGAGAAGGAAATGGACGTCTTCTTCAGCTATTGCCTATTTTCTGCCAAATACATTTCTTTTGTCATCTGATTATTGGACTTATAAAACTTTTAGAAAAAATATTGAGCAGTCATGGAGTGCAAAAGTACATTGGCGCAAGGATTTGTTTCGTTTGAGTTGTTTAAATTGCTGTCAAAATTGAATGCTATTGGGTCCCGTAGTCAACGTATAATGCGTTACAAAATTAATGTTTATGCCTACGCAGTCTTTCAAGCATCCACTTATTATACTTCAGGAATAGTTTCGTTTATCAGTGGTCGAAAGGTTTGCTAGAAGGATATGATTTTAAATATGCAATTTGATTTCTTAAACGGTTTTGATTTTAAATCTTATACTTCATTACCTGGGATGTGTATAGTTGAAAGGAGAAATACTACCAGTCAGTAGCGTAAAATGGCAAGATTCCATTAACGTTTAACTCTGGTTTACTAATATTTTTATATAACTTTGCAGGCCGCATTCATGGTCCCAATGTAGGAAACTTTCCTAGCTGTGGATAGTTAAATCAAGATATCGTTTCAATCACTTATTGTTTTATTTTTGGGCCCTTGTATTGATGATTTGTTGTTTATTGCGTTGTATTGGCTTGACAAAATGGCGGAATACATCGGATTGTGATTTCGATAGTTTTATATTTCAGAGTCAAAATGGAGTATGCCACTTATTTTAAGGATGCGGTCTTTAACTTATCCGTGCCTTATTATGTATGATCTGTCGGGATTAATAAAATTACGTAGAAATCAATTGATCACTTCTTTCGTGTGATTTACTTGTGTTGATTTCTGCACAATTTTGTGAAATATTCATACCCACAAGCAATATCCAGTTCTATACAGTCTCAATAGACGTAGGGGTGATTTCAACCGTACATTTATTTGAGAGAGTGCAACAGGTGCGGTTAGCAGGGCAATGCTGTTTCAAATTGCAAAATACAAACCAAGTCCTGAATTGACTTTCTGAAAGAAAATAAACGCTTCGAAATTAATCATTCAATTTCAGACAGTATCATATTACAATAAGATTGTTGGATTCTTTTGCGAGCACTTTTTTCGGGTGCTCTCAACTTTCAAGGGCAACAGAGCACTATGGATATACAGTTTTTCAATCGAAATCCCCATTTCTCAATTATATAAATGATGGGATCTAGTCATCATTACACCTGCAGCGTTAAGAACCTCTTTCATAAGTAATTTGGCCCTTACTAAAAATATTTCATGTACCCACTTGTAGTTGGTTTGGTTATGGAAAGAATTATTATACATGGAGCCTATACATGTACATAACTACCGTATGTAATGTATATATATATATATATATATATATATATATATGCCTGGGTGTGGGTGTGTGTGTGTGTGTGTGTGTGTGTGTGTGTGTGTGTTCAAGGAACCTACAAATGACGTCACTAGACACACCGAAACAAAGACCCAAGAAACATACATTACATTTTCGATGGATAAAATAACTGCTTAATCAACCCCTAAATACTTAAAAGAGAAATTTGATCTTAGAGACACTTCAAATGATTAAGGAAGTTTCACATTATCCGGTATAAGCACACACTTTAAATAAATTGAAGACACAGTTAACTGTGGCACTAAATATTTATTATGGATTTTCTTGTCACCATCAATAATTTTGTGGTCATTAAATCACTTTTTATTGTTTCAAAAAGAGACAACATCAACATTTTAAGATAAGAATTTTGACAGAGGTCATGGCAGAAAAACGTAGAATATGGTGAATATCAAGACGGCAATACTGATTATTGAAATTTTATTCTTACCTAAATCATATCTACGTGTCATAATCCTGTGTTTTTGCTGGAATTAATCATTTGTGCTTTTTCTTCTTTTCTATGATTTCGTATGACCATACTACTTTTTGAAACGATGTTATTGTATCTTTGTTTTATCTTGTTATCTGACTGTGCTGTACGGACATGCTAAAGAAGAGCTTTATGGACTAAAACTTGTACATGTGCTGGAATGAAATGAATGAGTGAATGAATGAATGAATGAATGAATGAATGAATGAATGAATGAATGAACGTCAGTGAGGCGGTGCATTCAAGTGCGATCAAGGATTTCCACCTCTCCTAAACAAAAATATCAAAGCAAATGAACATTATAGCTTCTCTTGTACAGATAGAATAAGCCCTAAGACAACGTTAAGGTGAGCGTTTTCATACACTATTTGATAAAGCAATAAAAACTTTATGTACTAATCTCACTTACAAGCTAACCTATCATGTTAGTTGTAATAATCATCGAATTTTTATGGTAATGCTCACTTTATTTCAAGGATGTGCATTAGGGAAACGTATTTATTTGAAATTTTACTGAAGGCAATGTTACCCTGGTAACAACAAATGGAGAGTGTAAACCTTGAAATGGGTGACTTCAACGTGTACAATTACTTTTAAATGGTATATCATGTATGTTATTCATTAAAAAAATTGCGTCATCATATAGTGGAATCAGGAAAAGTGCCTCTGCTTAGAAAGGCTACAAAACTTTGGAATATTTCAAACGAACTGTATCTTATCCTCAATACACCTCTACAGGTATACAGAATTATCATGAACTTATTTGTGCTCGCTTCCACGGTTGACACTCTCATTTTGGTGCTCTGATTTCCATGTCATTTTCTCATAACTAACTGTTAATTTTAGTCTGCATTTGTTACCATCCGTCAGCACCATTTGTTTGAGATTTGTCACATGTTACCATCGTAATTTTGTGTGTGTGTGTGCGTCGTGTCTTTATATTTTTGTTCGTACAGAGCACTTAAATAGTCTGTTTTTATCATTATGATTGTAAACGTGTGCAATTCAGCCTTTGGCTGCGCAAGAGATATACTGATATAATAAAAACCTGTTTAATTCAAAACAACAAAGTTGTATGTTTCGGAAAGCGGACCTTCATGGACCTTATTTCATTTTCGGATTAACAAACATCCCCAAATTTTGCCACCCACCTTAATTGACCAATGCGGTGACAAAGTATCCCCATGAATGACCTACATCTGGGAGGCATTGGATAAAGAGAGGAATCTCGTAACAAATATTGAGCGAATTTGTGCGTATCTACAGGTTCAATAGCATGACAATTGAATGCTTAGGATTTCACTGGTTTTGATGTTCCGTGCTCCCAAGTCGTTCTCCCATAGACTTTGGATATGGAGACCAGCAAATAGGTTGTTGATTTTAACAATTTCAAGATTTCTTTCGAAGAAATGTGGAAATCCTGTATGGAACTTGGTAGCAATCTTACACATAGCAATTACTTTAAGTTTGTCTTCAATTCTCTTTGTCATTAACACATGACTGAAAAGAAGTATTAGTATCTCTTAGAAATGTTAACATTTAACCATCGTGCGCACATTTATACATAATATTGCTCGCCAGGTTCAGCACTTGAATATTAAATCTTTCGAATCAAGTAATTAGCTAATGCGTATTTCTTCGATCGTACTTAGAAGCGTTTTACGGTTAAAGAAGTACAACTGTTACTAATTTTCCTTTGCGTGTTCTATGTATTCTTTGCACACTAAGCAATTGCTGCCGGAAATATTGAAGGGGACAGGGAATTGGTCCTGGCTAGGTATGCTGTAATCTAATAATGATGCATATTTATATGACAAACTGAAGTGCTGTCATTTGTCAACTTAAGCAATACATTAACACGTGCGATACGGAGAGCGCATAACTTCTCAGCGACACGGATCATTGGTATCGTATTCAAAGGAAATATTTTTTTTTCTTCTCCTTGTCTTGTGTAACACCTCCCTGCATCCATTTGTGATGCAGACGAAAAGCAGTTCTGTTTTGAATGCAGTCTATAAACCTTTACACCGAAAGCACCCAACTATTACACATCACAATAAGAGTGACCTAGTTTACCAATTCACACAGAAACCAAACTAACCTTTACTCTTCATGCTTTATCCTTTAAAAGATATATGGTATCAACGACATTTGGACGCTTTTGTTACACTTCCTACTGTGGACTGAAATATCCCAGTCTCCACTAGCGACGAATCTGGGGCATACGCACGTAAAAAGACAACAACAAACAAACAAGAAAAAAGGCATTGAACTTTCCTTGCGATCAGCGTCAATCATTCATACATATCACAAAGGTGAATGTAATATTTAATGTAATATAATATTTCTCTTAGAGCATGTAGAATTTTGCTTTAAAAAAAAAAAGGGTTTATGTAGTTTCAGCTTACTTGAACTAGGCCTATACTGAAAGTTCGATTCCTAACTTTGATTAACAAAAAGAAAATGTCTCTTTTTTAATTCCCACTAGAATTATCAATTAGCAATATCGTTTAGATGACAGGCAAAGTTACAATGATGAATGTGAATTTCAGAAATTCTGGTCTCCTCGGAAAGTATTTTATTACTTCCAACTTACTTCCAACTTATTTTCTTTTTAAATCAAAGTCGCTTTTAAGTTGAGGCTGATGAACATGGATGAATAGGACCAAGAAGGAATGAAAGAGAGGTGAAACAGTAAGTATTGACTTTTTTTTTTTAAATATAATATAGTGCCACTGCCGTGAAAACAAAAAAATAAGTAGGTCTACAATGTCTCCGAAAAATCCTTCTATTATTGAAAGACTTGTTGTAGATTAATGTGTTTCAAACTCATACAATATAATCTATATCTAATGCGTATTCTGGTCACTACGCTGTTATTATTAGGTTCATTGCCATATTTGCTCTGATTCCCAGCTTTTTCTCCTAGCTATTCTAACTACAGTCCGACAGTCATTGTAAAGGGTCAAAGTTGAGGAGTAGACGTTATTACGGAACTCAAATGACAATCATTTCAGCAATGAAATTATAATCATGTACGTGAGAGCGTTTAACTGTTACATGATTTATATAAATATCGGCAGTAAAGTAGAAATGACTTGCGTAGCGACAAGAGCCATTAAAATACTGGTACTGCCGATTAACTCAATGTGGCCGTAATAAAACGAAACCTTTATCAATTTACTGCTTTCCGAAGAGTTCTAGTTTCTCCATGCCACGTGAAATACCTCACCAGATAACCTAAAAAAAGAAGAAAATACTAAATTTTTTGGTGAACTATTTTATACATGAATGAAAAAAAAAAATCGGTAATATTTCCATTTTTACTTTTCCATTCTAGCTTCAATAAATCGCAAACACAGACACACACGCACATAATATAAATAAATAAATGAATGAAAACGAAATATTGATCAGGAAATGTCATTTCGAAGTCATGTAACTCATATTCAGCGGAATGTTCGATATCAGTTGCGTAATTTAAGTTTTATAAGGAAATATTTGTCTAAATCTGCAACTGAGATACTTATTCATGCTTTGATTTCATCTCGGTTGGATTTTTCGAATTCATTGTTGTGTAATCTTCCAAACAAAGATGTCACAAAACTTCAACGGTTGCAAAATTCTGCTGCCCGATTGTTAACTTTTACTAATAAGTTTGATTCCATATCACCAGTTCTCCGTTCCTTACATTGGTTACCTGTAGAAAAAAAGGATTATTTTCAAGATTCTGTTATCAGTACATCATTCACTTCATTCTTTTCCCCCCATATACATAAGTAATTATGTTCAAAAATACAATCCGACACGAAGGCTACGTTCATCATCAGATGCATTCTTACTCCAAACGTAGAGTAAAACATGGTTATGGTGATCGTGCTTTTTCCGTTATGGGACCAAAATTGTGGAATCAGTTACCTCTTCAGTTAAGGGAACTGTCATCTACTGAGTCATTAAAATCCAAACTTAAAACTTATCTGTTCCTTTCATACTGAGGACTGTAATTGCTGTATGTCGTTAATGTTGGATCAATATTGTATTTTTAATTGGTTTATGTTGTATTCTTTATTTGGTATATTTGTTTTTGTTTACCATTTTCTTCTTTGTTGAAACGTTTGAATATGTATGTGCATGTAAATATATGATATCTTTTCATTTTTGAAGCGCCATGAGCACTGAAAAGTGGACCTGTGCGCTATACAAGTAGCCACTATTATTATTATTATTATCATTATTGTTTGTTTATCTATGCGTTTATGTATGCAATTATAATTTATAATACACACACACATACACACACATATGTATTACAGACACAATATATAATTACATGTCTGTAGATAGATAAAGAATGATAATCGCAACATCTTTACCTCCCGCTTTAAATGACGAACTGTAAAAGAAATAGCTTTGTCTTATTCAAGCAATATTCCACATGAATAGATGCATGAAGGTAGCTATAGCCGTATATGTATTATTATGCCTATATTATGCATTTGTTAAACTGTTTGTCTGTCTATCTGTCTACTTTCTCCCTAAATGCTCTAACTCAGGAATAATTGTCATATCAATGGGAAAGCGTCAGATGTATCCGTTTGCTTTGTTCTAACGCCATTGCGAGATATACTCTTAACTCTTCTTATTGCGAGAAGTGCTTTTCTTAACCTATTTTTTTCGCTATCATTACATACCTTCGTTTTACCATGTGCATTCCTGCACTCGACCTGGATGTTCTGCCAATGCTTAATCTTGTTGTTAATATCATCTCCCGTTTTCAAGTTCGGTGTGTATCTTTTTATTTCAGAACCGTTAGAAGAAAAAAAAAACAGCAACAAAAAAAGAAACACCTCAAACTGAACAAGAGATCCTAAATTATCTGACACTATGCAAATCGTTATTGTCGCTATTGATTTTCCTTGCTACTCAACGATGCCATATGAAGCTTGCCGGAATACTGTAAGCGAGTAGAGAAACTACATTTTCATAAGTTATGTGTGCGACCCAAGAGTGCATGATTATACAATATTATGCTAAACACAAACTATACATTAACGCGGGACGCAACATTGAAGAGCCGCCATATTGCATATCGCCATCTCTGGCAAATTTGGTTACAACTACCCGTAGTCTCGGTACTCCCGGCAGCTACCTTTGGTTTATTCATGGAGCAGCTTCATGGTTTGCCATTGATATTTTCCCCACTAGTAAAATCTTGACTGGCTATTTAAGCCGTGAATAAATAGACCTTGACTAGAGTCTGTTTATGGCTTTATAATTGATATTATTATTTTTATTATTACTATTATTATCATTATTATTACTTTTTTAAATTATTATTATCACTATGATTATTATTATTACTACCATTATTCTTATTATCATCATCATTATTATTATTATCATTACTACTACTACTACTACTACTACTATCATTTTTATGCACTATTATTATTATTATCATGATTATCATTATCATCACCATTATCCTACAAACTCAGATTCTGAAAGAGAACGAACAAGCCATTGTGTGCATATGAATTAAAAGAAAAACAAAATGTGCCAAGAAAATTATTGCTCGCAGAAAAAACATTATTCAAAAAAATCGTGCCGCAGACAAAAACAGAAATATTTCATACACTGCAGCAATTATTATGCAAGGTAATATCCATTAAATTACGATGCGATATTCTATCACAATACCTTGATGTTTCTAGTGGTCATGTTGATAAATTGATTGGAAAATTGATTTAGTTTTACCAAGAGGATTAAAAAGGGTTTTTGTTTTTGTTTTTTGCTTTGTCAGGGTTTGATATGGATGGTTTCATTGCAGATATTCGACTTGTTGATCACACCTTATTTCTTTAAAAAAGAGGTTTAAAATCTGATGATTTAATTGAAGCAAGCTGATTTACATGGATACCCGCCGGTGAGAAAATAGATTTATTTTTTTAATAATTATTGCACATTGTTGTTGTGTCGGTGTTTTTTTCAAGCAAAAATATCAAAAGTCTAAATGGGATACGCGTGCGAGATCTCGGCCGCAACGCCCTTTACTGACGTTGTTGTATCATCTCATTGGACAGCTAAAGAAGAAGAAGAAGAAGAAGAAGAAGAAGAAGAAGAAGAAGAAGAAGAAAAAAAAAACTAAGAAGAAGAGGGAGGAGGAGAAGAAGATAAAGAAGAGGAGGGAGGAGGAAGAAGAAGAAAAAAGCACTAAAGAGAAATGAGCGCCTGAGACATGGAATCTTCCACGCAGAGAGTCGCTGCGTATTGCGTATTTAAAGGGGATGGCTAGTACTAAGTAACTGATCAGTTGGAATTTGTAGGATTCATTAAGAGTACATTATACATCTATTGTTGTGTGAAAATTCTTTGCTTCAGAACGGTCTCATATTCAAGTAATGTGCAGTTTAATGGTTCCAGGCTAGCATGCCTGTACAATGACGGGGCATTAAACTGCACATTACTTGAATATGAGACCGTTCTGAAGCAAATAATTTTCACAAAACAATAGATATATAATGTACTCTTAAATGAATCCCACAAGAATTTGAACAATCATCCCCCAGCATTCCCACTGATTCCCACTGATCAGTTACTAGCCATCCCCTTTAAGCACGTCTGTCTTGTCAACCACCCAACACAATAATGTCGGGGAAAGTATAGCTGTTTACAACGAGAACATGCTGACATTCTCCACAGCATCACGATTAAGGTCATAACATATTCCAGTTTCGATTTTTAAAGTATTTTCGAACTCATCTACAGATAAGTAACGATATATTACATGAGTGATATTTAAAACGCTTCGGACATCGACTATTCCCTTCTATTACAGCTTTATTCTTCCACATGTCAGGAGTTACAGCTGAGTTTCAGGCGTCGGGTTGAGTCTTTTCCCCAAGTGTACAAAGTACACCTGTTGAATGCAATCAAAGCCAAACAATAACCTGACCTCTGGCAGTAAGAAGATCGAAGTGATTGGATCCAGAGGATATGAACTAATTAATGTGATGTTGATTCATGACGTTGAGTCTGGAATGAGTTGTAGCGAAGGCCTGGAGTGTCACCTGAGTGGAGCAAAGGAATTATCGCGTGCCATTGTATTTTCTTATACTGTGCATTGTTTCATTTTTTAATATATATATAATTATATGCGCACAAACATACACACACTCTCTCCCTCTCACTCTCTCCCCTTTCACTCCCACCTCGAGAGAGATCATTCCCTTTCTTTTTGCAGGTACTCTCTAAAAAAAAAAATCGAATGAAAATATTCACTCTTGAAGGAGTGAATACAAAAAAGAATGAATTTATAGAGAAATTGGAGTGACTTTTTAGAGTGATCTCAGGGATCATTCCAAAATCTTCGAGTGATCCCTGAGGTCACTCCAAAATGAGTGAAAATGAAAATTTTTACTCAAAATTCACTCCAATTTCACCGTAAATTCACTCTTTTTTTGTATTCACTCCTTCAAGAGTGAATATTTTCACTCGATTTTTTTTTAGAGAGTAGTTTGGTTTCCAGACCCTTTGTCAACTTTAGTCCCCTCCACACACACAAAAAAAATTCTATACAGGCCTACTTCGTAACGTCCTGTGTTCAAATTTTTTTTCAAGAACTCTTGCCGATCTCAAGCAAAACAGGCTATGAGATACAACCCTGGTTAAGTTCCTCCTGCATGTCATTGTCCAAGTCTAACATTCTGGAACATTGCTTACTGGAATACAGGAACTATTAAAGCTGGAATACTCTGATAAATCATGGTTAAAAAGAATGGAATCTTATATTTGCGAGCATTGTTTCCCCAATTTTTGGAAATGTGTCATAAACATGGTGAAAGTATCATGGCATGCGGATATAATTTCTTTGGATATTTGAGACTGGTCAAGCAAGTCAAACTTTCCATTTACGACGAGGCTTTCGTCAAGGATGCAATGTAAATCCGGTAATATACCATATATGTTTCTTTTGGTATCTTACAAACTTAAGTGGGTAAAAGTACAAGTGTGTTTAAAAAAAAAAATGCTCACCCTTTTGGGCCTTAGAGGTATAACCACCCGACGAAATGTCGGGTTTTATGTCCTTTAGCTTAGTCTGATTACGTTTTCAAAACAATTCTAATTCATGAATCATGCATGTTTATAGTGGTTGGTTAGATGAGGTATGGGTAACTGCTAAGGGTCTTTATTAGGAAATTCAAACATATCACCCACATTATCTTATAGCAATCGACATATCAGGATTAGCCTTGAATTAAGCTGTTAAAATATAGTTAGAAAGATATGTTGTTAAGCAACTTATGCGAATTAGGTCAACCAATTCCTTTTACACTCATTTCCGATATACATACTTGTCAGATGAAGGCTATCGTTAGCAATTTTCAGATTTAATGAAAGCTACGAGAAAAGAATGGCGAACTTTAAAGGCTTACGTATTTACTAATATTTTCTGTCAATTAAAGCAATTACAACCTCGTATGAAAAAAAAAGAAAATTGATGGAAAATCTATGAATGATTATGAAATGAAAATAAAAGGAAATGCAATATTTTTTTTTTATAAAGTAACCAAAATATATCCATATGTATTTAGACAATTATGCGATTTTCAACCACCTGAATCTGAACAAAAATGGGTGAAAATATACAATGAAAATTTAGACTTATGCCAAAGGAAAAAAAAAATACTTCCTATAAAACTACTCTGAATCAGACACTTTGTAAAGTTTGATATGAAATCCTACATAGAACTACTGAGGGTTTCTCTGTTTTCATGACTTTTACTCTCTTAATAAAATCGAGTGAAAATATTTACTCTTAAAGGAGTGAATACAAAAAAGAGTGAATTTAGAGTGAAATTGGAGTTGATTTTTAGTGAAAATGTTCGTTTTCACTCCAAAATCACTCCAACATCTTCGAGTGATCCTTGAGGTCACTCCAAAATGAGTGAAAATGAGCATTTTCACTCATTATTAACTCCAATTTCACTCATAATTCATTTCATTCATATTTTTTTTTGTATTCACTCCTTTAAGAGTAAATATTTTCACTCGATTTTTTTTAGAGAGTATGTCGTGCCGTTGGAGCGTCTCGACCTGAACCTATGTACATCTTTTTTTTTTTTCGAGTTTCCCAGAAGGAATTTCTCAGTTGTTTTCTTAGATGGAACGTTACGCAAAATGAGTTACGAAGTGTAATTGCCTATATCACTAGAGCGTCTGACGATAGCATCCCTTCTTGTGACAATCTCTTTGATTTATTCTTTGACTTATTCAACTCTTAGATTGCAATCCATACGTTTTACAGGTGTCAAGGAATGGAATTCTATTGACGGTGACCTTAAATCTAGTACTACATTTTGTAGGTTTAAAGTTCTATATAAACAGGGTGTGCTAAGACAGAATATTGATGGTATCCATGTCTGACTAGACTTCCTTTCCTCCTCTGCCTTTCTTTCTCTGTCTTAGGAAGTATGTATGTATGAATGTATGTGTGTGTCTGCCAACAAATTAAGCTAAGGTATGTCTTTGTCTTTGAAAACAGATGGATTAGGTACACATATGTGTTACTTCAATTTAGATTAATCTTCTGTATGCATTGGTCCATTTTACCTTTTGTGTTTGAGGGCTCACCAGCCAAAAGCACACAATTGCTTCTTAGGTGTCATGGCATGTATTTGTTTCTTTGTAACGAATGACCTGGAAATTGTATATTGTTTTATATTTTGCCAAAATGAATGAATGAATGAATGAATGAATGAATGAATGAATGAATGAATGAATGAATGAATGAATGAATGAATGAATGAATCTCTGCAAATCAGTAAAAAAGGAGCCAAAATTTCCGTTGCTGCATGTGTGGTAATCATGAGTGTCTATACGCCCATACGCCGAATAAGTGAAAAACAAAGCCTTGTTATAGCAAGAACGATGGACAGTTCGTTATTCCGAAGATTTGTTCTTATTAAAATGATTCGTTGGTCTGACTGTTCTTAATTCCGAAATTGAAACAAGGTTCGTTATATCGGAGGTACGTTAATCCGTAAACGAAGCAAAGTTCCTAATTCCGAAGGTTCGTTTGAAAATATTATATATATATATTTTTTTTTTTTGTTATTTGTTTGTTTTTGTATTTTCTGATGTGTTCATTTTCGGCTAGACGTACTGTAGTATGTTGACCCCTTTGTGAAAGCTTAACGTGCAGTACCTACATCCACCACCTGCGGTCCTGCACCCACTTCCACTAACATTGACACACACACACACACACACACACACACACATACTCACACGCAAACACACACACACACACACACACACACACATTCGTTTTAACTCTATTCACTATTCCTATGTACTAATGAATAGTAGATGAATACATGCGAACGAAAACTTTCAGATACGGGCAATAAAACTGAATTCAACGTCAATTGATTTCATTTGAATGGATGTTTTTGCTACCATGACATCAATCTGTTTTGCAGTTTCCCTGTACTTTGCGTCTCTTGGTTAAACCTAAACGTAGCTTGTGTGCACACACCAGATTGCTTTCTGCTAATGCTGGCGCAGACAGGTATCATCTTAAACGTATTTGTTAATGAATACAGCTTCTCTATTAATTCCTGTAATCCATATTGTTTCAACATGGTCGACTGAGCTACAAAGCTGCACCTGAGTTTTAGCTTGAAATGAAATAGATAAAAAACGGGAAAATGGCAAAGAAAAAAGACTATCGCCTAAGAACGCAGTCACTGCTTATTTGATGCGAAGGACACAATTGACATTATGTTTTATGAAAACCAAGAAGGCCTGACATAACAGCTACGATCAAAAAGTAAACGTACACATTGAAGACACCCATACCAAAGTTTGTACTCTCCAATCTGTGGTTTCAGTGTCTTCAGTGTGGTTTCAAATATTCATTCCCCTATATAGCTCATACATGAAGAGAGTTTGTTCGCAAAAACCGATAAGTCCATATTTGCCAAATGGAGATATTTGCGATTAAAGGTCATGAAGAATGAAGAGAATAATAAGAAAATTTTTGCTACTTTTGATCATAACTTCAAAATTGTACCTTTATATGTATTGAGCAATATATCATTTAAAAGGTATTATTTTGTATTATATACCTCATAAGTGAGATTCGTATCACTGATTGGTCAAAAGTATATCACGTGACAAGGTGTAGTCCCGTCTATCTTGCCTTAGGGCTTTCATGTAAGTGATAGAAAGGCAAAACCCTCGTGATAGAAAGGCAAAACCCTCGTGATAGAATTCGTAAACCCTCCGCGACTTTTGTGCACATTTAAGTACACTAGACTTCGCGCGCGGTGTCCGCAACCCCTCCACCCAAAGACGTTCACTACGCGCGTCGTATAAACACATGCAAAATCACTGCACATAGCGCACAGCAAGCATGTTTCAACGTGGCATGGTGATCGAGCGCTCCTCCGTGATTTGAAGTGAGCTGGATCAAAGATCGTACACTTTGCAATTACGATTTCTTAGTCGATCCCGAAGCAGAGACAAATCTCAGCATGTTGGAAATATCAAATTAAAACACGAGCGACGGGAAACTGGATGTATACTGTAATCTTCTGCCACGATTTTATGCAGGAGCTCGCCGAAGGCCGTGTGAGTGAGTACAATGTACCGTGCGTACTGGGTAGTGTACGAAATGCACGAAAACCATGCAAGCAAGCGCAGGCTGTGGCCTGATTTTAGGGCTAACGTTTAGGCCTAACAGTTAGAATATACTTCGCATTTGTCTAGCCCTAGATCTTGGTTAAGTCTTAAACGATGAGGTATATAAAACAAATATTAACTGCTCTGTATTCGGATGGTGGAGGAAATTATCAGTCCCTCGGTGCTTTTCATACCGACCCTTCCATCACCCCTCGGCTAACGCCTCGGGGTGATAGAAGGGTCGGTATGAAAAGCACCTCGGGAATGATAATTTCCACCATCATCCTCATGAGCAGTCAATATTTGTATACTATATGACAAAGACCGTACTTCAAAATCTTCAAAAATGGACTTATCGGTTTTTGCGAACAAACTCTTCACATGTTCTTGAAATACAATAAGGATTGCTAAACATATTCAGTGAGTAGTAACATTATATATATCAGAGTGCATATAAGATTAGTTTATTGATTTCATATCGCTTCACCAAAAGCTGATGAACACAAAAAAACAAACAAAAAGCATTAGATTTTAACAACAATATATTGCAAGAAACGTGTCTACATTAAACACTTGGACACTCTGAAACGTGAAATAAACTCCATTTGTAGGAATAACCATTCACAGTGCCAATACCCGTTTAGAAAGGATGTAAAAATATCAACTAACTATTAAAAAAAAATCAAGAGAGTGTTTTCACTTTCAATGTCTGAAATTCGCGAAGAGTTTTCACTCTCTTGTCTCAGTGTTGTACCAAAGCAAAATAAGAGTGGAGCTAGAGAAGAATTTTTTTCCTGATTTTCCGTTTGAACGAATGCAAACCATTGATGGGATTTTTTTTTTATTTTACAAGGAAACGCGAGAGGAACAAATAAAGATCTGCTTGCATTTTATCAATTAACTTCAAGTTAGAGTTAGGATGTCCCGATGATTCCGTACCCCAGAGTTCTTAGAACTTTATTTCCGCTTTTGCAATCTCCTGATCTAAACGAACTTCTTGAAGCATATCCTGAATCTTATTTTTCTTGACACAACAGAAATCTAAGGCTTATTATTTTGTCATCTTTTTCGGTCGTAAACCGTCTTTGTACTGTGGTAATAGATTGATGCGGCAATTGCAAATATTATTTTTTAATAGGGCAATTCATGTCGTACCGTTTATGGCTAATTACTTTTTGTTATACGAAATGTTCTCAAGAGGCTCAAATAAAACTGGAAAGTACTTCAATACTTTAAAAGTATGGTACAGTTTTGGTTGAGATGTAGATTCGAGTTTTAACTTCGTGCGAGATAATTAGAAACCACTTTTAATATGAAGCATGAAAGCATGAAAGTTGATCTGATGAAAATCGGTTTTGAAATGGCTGAGATATCAAAAGACAAAGGGGTCGTTTCATTAGAACCTCTTTCTTTTTGTATATCTCAGTCATTTCAAAACTAATTTTCATCAAATAAACTTTGAATTTCTATTGGAATTACATGCTCTTTGGTATTTACTGTAAAGAGGTTTCTAAAGAGGTTTGTAAAGAGTTTTCTCATTATCCCACAAAAAGTTGGAAACCTGAAGCTCCATCTCAGCCAAAACTATATGTCACCACTTTAATGAACGATCAAGAACTGTTAAGCCATGAACAAATACTAGCAAGTTTGAAATAATTGTGTACCTATGATCAGTAACGTCATGGTACGGCCGATGGAAAAAAATGCTAATAATGATAAAATGAACCAACCAAATAAACAAAATGTCTGTAATGTACTGCTCTGTCTTAACTTCGGTGGATTTCATTAAGGTTACTTTTATGACCTGGAAAGAGATTAACAAGTGGTACCAAAAATAGGATCTAACATATCTCATTTGCCTCAATTGGATATCCACGACATTTCTGTATTCAATGTTTTTAATAAATTTGCTAAATCCTTGTTGTAGGGTTTGTAATATTCCTTTAATGTATTCCTGACGGATTCATCTATATCTGGATGCTCCCTCCCTTTCGATTTCCCCATGCATAAGTTGAACGGACTCAACAAGCACGTAAACCCTTTAGTGTCGTTAAAGTAAAAGTTTTCCGACGAAAAGTAAGGTTGGATGCCTAAAAATTCTTCAACCTTCTGTAGTGCGGGAACTGGATCTATAACAAACGCCTCACCGTCTAGAACCAGGAATTGGTGAGCTGGAAAAAGTTCCATCCACTGGCGTATGAACTTGGCGTAGAGTCCCGAGAATATCAATCGGTTCTCCTCGCGTACGCTTCCGTCCGGGTTGAGCACCGATTCCTCGAATGTGGGTAGAATTTTGTAGGATGATCTATCGGCTTGGATAATCTCGCGGGTCCCACCTGGAGTTGTGCTGTTTTTGTACATAATATGCACGTAGTTTGACATAGCGCGTTTGATTGGGTCTCGAAGGATGATAATCAGTTTAGTCTTGGGTAGGACCGCTTTCAACTTCTTCCCATACCCTACGGTGATAAGATATCCTGCAGTCTTCTCGGCAGGCAGTTGCTGGGATGTGGTGTAGGGCATCAATTCCTCGTATCCCTCGAGAGGATTCTTCAGCCTGTTCAGGATGTGGAGCTCGTCTTTCGGAAACACAAGCTCTGGATGAAGACTGAGGTAATATTTCAGCGCACTCGTGCCGCTCTTCATCGACCCAGGAATGATGACAGCCGGTGGACGCCGTTCGCAGTTCCTCTTCTCAAAGACTGCTTTGCTGATTCGCCTGAACTCTATGGCTTGGGTTGAATCTTTGAAATGAACGCAATAACATCCATGATCGAGTTCATTATCCCGACAGTACTGACTGGTATTGACCCCATATTTCCCTGACGTAGCTCTTATGAAGTCTTGACTGATGGCTGGGGGTATAAAACCGCCGCTGTATATGGGTCTGATTGACACAAATCTTAATGCGATGATCATTAATAGAAAGCAGAAAGGCACGGTGAAGAGGACAAACACGTGTTTCACCTTACTATACATCATTGTCCAAGAACATTCACTCAGGAAGGAAGAGTCCTGCAGGTGATTTCCAACTTCTCACACGAGAGCCCCTCCAGATGTCAAGACAGACGTTGTCTGAAACAGCGATCATCGTTGATTTACGAGTAATATCTCAACTATGTGTCAACTGTCACTGATGTCGTCTGCGCAGTACGTACCTCGATCCGTCGCAGAACTTCCCGCTCTATTCTATGATAATGGCAGTGTAGTGCTCTGGAGCTCCGCCAACGGTTGAGCGGGGCATGGTACGACATCACGCATAACATCATTAAAATCATTTCGGGCTCTCACTGCTTCGTGCACAATGACGTGTCACAAACGGACTGATGTATCTGGAAGTTGTGTAATTGATTATGTCACAGACAGCTGACGTGTAATTTCCTTAGAGCCGAAGAAACGATTTGCTTCTTCGCCTTCACCGCACACTTCAAGGTGCTAAACTTTTATAGATCCTGCCATTATCCATTGTTTCATAAGACATGTACTATTCTGTGCAAAGTTGTAGTCCTACTTGAGTACACACTCACACCTCCAAACGTAATCATCAATATATATATATTTATGTATATATATATATATATATTACATGTATATATTACATAATATAATATGATATACTAACATATGATAATATGTAAAATATAAATATTTGTGTATAAATTAGTACATCTCATTATTTGTCTTGTTTGTACAAACTGTACATTAACACGCACGCACCCCCACCCACACACACACACACATATATATATATATATATATATATATATAGGGGCCTACATGTGTGTGTGTGTGTGCGTGTGTGTGTCTAGAGAAAGAGGGAGAGACGGAGAGAGGGAGGGACGGAGTGATAGAAAAATTTATCAGTTTGTATATGGGTGCGTGTTTATGTGCGTTCGTGATCACGGTGATAGTGTGTTGCGTGCCAATGGAATGATAAACAAATGTTCACTCCCATGGCCAAATTATAACACATCAAAAGTATTGAACACAGCTGGATCTATACGTAACAGAAGTAACGTTAGTATATGTCTCAACGTGTAGTTTATCCTGAGTTCGCTTAAATTATGATTGCAATAAAGAAATGTAAGTGGAATTTATCACTATCAAAATGCCAACACACAAGCTGTTTACGTTTACACACGCAGTTCGATCCTATACACCTTTAAATGACTCTCTGCACTATAGATGCATGTGTAAACATTATTTACCATTTGCAGATGACACAAAAACCCAGCTTTAGTGCTTTAAAATGATTCTAAAATGTGAGTCAGGAATAAAAACAACCAATGTAAAATGTTAATCAGCATTGGTTGAATGATTGACTGTTTGATTGATTGATTGATTGATTGAACTTATTCCCACTTATTGCTATTTATACTAGTAAGCAATGGTATAATCAATGGTATAATCAAAATGTGAACAATAGTTTTAGTAAAAAAAAAATTCCAGAATAAAAACGTCTACACTAATAGTTTATTGAGAAAGAAATAGTGGCATGTCCGTATTTTTTTTTTTTTGGCTTTATTGGGAAATGTTTATGATTTATGATAGGATGTCTTGTGATACAACTGACCTATACACATATGCCTATGCGTCAATAATGTGATAACTCGAACATTTTTTAAACTATTACTTTCAGTGGTAAACGATACCTTTAAAGGCTGTCAAAACCAAAGAGAAATGTGGACTGAGTGAAAGTAGTGTCTGTAAAGATGAAAGTGATTATCGGAAGTTTCATGACTTCATAATAACAGGATGTAGCAACTATTAGGGTTTTTCGGGTCCGTATCACATGGGTTCACAGAAATGTCACAATTCTTTTTTCTAACACTGAATTCTACAAAACTGACTAACTAGTTATCCATCAAATATGGTCGAGTAAGGGAGATTTGTGACTTTACAGTTAAGGGAGATTTAAAGAATGCGTTATTTGGAACCTGGTCAACTTAAAAAGTTTCGTGTCCGCATCATTGAATAGATATTGTGTCAAATCATTACTACTTGCATGTTGCCTGATGTCACCTTCAAATTTACAATAATTGTTTTTAAAGAACGTTTGATAGCAGGGTAGACTGATTTAATACAAAATTTTGTCCCTATATTTTTTTCTCAATTTGAATACCTATGTGACAAGGTCACCGTGACCTGGATCTCTGCATCACATATTTGTAGGGCCTATATTCTATTTCTGAATATTATCAGTTGCTTGGAAAAAAAAAGGACTCTACTTAATTAATGTTTGTTCATTATTCCTAAACTTTGATAGTGAAATAATCAAAGAATGTTATTTTAGCACAAGAAAATACACACAAACCTCTCCTCTTGTTTTTTTTTTTTTTTTTTTTTTTGCCATGTCAAATATATGTACCTATATGTAATGCGGAAATATTGGTGTCCGCATCACATAGGTTCATTTGCACGTCAATCATGGCCTGGTTACTGCAGATGGTACACTGAGGGTTTCTCAGCTTGTATTTGTCAGCAGTTGCTTCAAGTATAATGCATTTTATGGACAGAAAAAAAAAAACATTTGTAGGTCTCCTCACCTGAGAACAGTACCAGTGTGATGGAGACATCAATTAATTCCTGGTCACCTCACCGTTCTGATAGCCTTACATTATAGCTCTGTTCATGACACTCTTTGCACTATGTCACTTCTATTCAAGTCTTTAAGACTGAATAGCTGTTGGAACAATAACGTTATTACAATAACAATTAATCCATTACTATATAAAGACTAATAGAAGAAAACTCATCTTTATCAAAACTTGCATAATTGAAATTTGTTCACTCTGATTCATGCAAAATGTATGGCGCAAAATTATAACATCATTTTTGTCATTTGTAGTTAATTTTGATACCTAGTAAGCTTGAGGAGCACCAGAGATACTACCTTGACAAGTTCATCTCAGTATTTAACTAAAAACAAAGAAGTTACTCTTAAAAATTGCGTCTAACTAGAATGCTATATTTATTAAAGAAAAAATCCACTCCAAAAATAGATAAACGTCAAATAAAAGAGAACAATATTCCCAACAGAATGATACAAAAATGACAAAAATTGGATAAGAAACAAGGAAGACATGACATTTTGAAATTTCACAGATTTTTTTTTTTTCCGAGAACATTTCTTGACCAGTCCTAATGAATATTCAAATGAGCGAGTTGACAATGTCATACCCTCACAATTTTTCATGTTTATTTGATATATGTAATTCAGAAAATTTGTTATATTTTGCTCATACAAGTAAAAGTATGTGCCCATACCAAGATATATCAAAGTTAACATTTGTTCTTTTTAATATTTGGTGGCTTTTAAGGCAAGTTTTATATTTAATTGATACGAAATTGTGAGGGCATGACATCGTCAACTTGCTGATTTGAATATTCATAAAGACTCGTCAACAACAACAACAAAATGTTTTCCGAAAACATGTCAAATTTCAAAATGTCACGTCTTCCTTATTTCTTATCCGATTTTTTTCATTTTTGTATCGTTTTGTCGGGAATATTTTTCTGTTTCTTTTTAAGTTTGTTTATTTTTGGGGTGGATTTCCTCTTTAAATTTATCTCGATCGATCTCATGCACATGTGACATTTAGAATATATTTTTTCTTTAAACAGTGATGATTAGTTCTTTGGAAAACGAGTTTGAAAGTGATTACAGTTTCTGAAAATGGAGTGTTATCACAAAATCTTTAAACTTTAAGATAAGAAATCAACTTTTCTCGGTAGGATATTGTCTACCATGCATAAATAACATATTTTCGGCTACAGAAATTACACCATTACTCACGTAGAAATGAAAGCGTTAATTGCAATCTTGTTTTCACATACAAAAATGTTTCATTTAATACGTATTCGTTCTTTAGACACTTAAAGGGTGTGTACAGTTCTGGTCTAGGTGAAGATTTAGCTTTTAACGTTTTGTGAGATATTCAGAAACCACTGTATGAGATGTCAAAGAGCATGCGGTTCTAAGGGGTATCAAAAGTTTATTCGATGAAAATCGGTTTTGAAATGGCTGAGATATCCAAAAACAAGGTGAAACAAAGAGATACCAATAAAGTTGGGGCATGTCGCCTTTTATTATTAGCACTTTTTTGGATATCTCAGCCATCTGAAAACCAATTTTCATCAAATAAACGTTGAATCCTTCTTAAAATTACATGCTCTTTCATATTTCATAAGAGGCTTTTCATTATCTCACTTAGGAATGTTCAAAACATGAATCCCTACCTCAACCAGTACTGTACATTCCCTTTAAGTTAGATCAATTTCTGAGAGCGCCGCATGGCGCTTCAATGGAAATTACAAACATTGATTAGTTCGTTTAAAACGGGTATTGATAGTTTACATAGGGTTATACTCTGTCAAAGTGGAACATTCACATATGTTGATAGTTGATAAATATGTTGATAGTGTTGGTTAGAAAGTAAGCAAAATAACTAGATTTTTACAAAAGCCTAAAAATTTAATCAGTTAGCATAGTATAAAACGAATAATTTTCCGTTATCAGATCATCGTGTATAAGTTATATATACAGATACAAAAAAAAAAGATACACTTATGTCATATGCCATATCAAACTAATCTACTTACAATGTAAACTGGACCATTCATCAAACAGCAGTTTTAGGATGGCTATTCGGTGAAACTATCTGGTCGTGTTTATCATGTTTATCACTTGTAACTTTATCACATAGGCCTAGTTAGTTTCCGTGATTGCTTTTTTTCTTTTTCTATGGAAATACATAACAACTAACCAACTAGCAAAGGAAACAGCAGAACGGAGGATTTGTGAAACTTGTTTATTCAAACACAGAGTGGGGGAATCGCTATCATTTTTTTTTCTTATCTAGAAAGAATAAAATTGATGGAAACCATATGCAAATTAAATGATATGATGATGTCATCACTTTACATCTCAACAACCTATACATAGTTCGTATAAACATTAACAAAAACTCATGAAACTGATACAATGTTATTGTAAGCAAATACAAACTTCTTTCCTTAAAGTTACCAGTGCAGGAGAATTCCAACTCTGACGTCATTTGCTTGATTTTGTAGTCAAATATAAATTAGGGCCTATAGTAAAGATGTTTTCAAAGCCAAGAATTGTGAAATTTAAATAAATTTTGTGAAGATTATCACCTGTTTGGTCACAACACGTATTATTTCAAAGATTCTATCATTCCTTTTATCTTACAAGAATTTGCAATTAAACTTGTTGGCTTGATTCCTTTTGTTTGATTCATTTGGTTTTCAGAGTCAGACCTTGAACGTGCGGTGCCCCTTTGCGTGCAAACTGAAGGCTCGGTGAATGTTTCAGAGCAATTTTGTAACAGCAGCGCGCGTCATGTTGCCACCTGCTTATATACTTCAAACACCTAAGCCGCTCTTATTTTCGCCTCTACCGGAAATTCATGATTTGCTATAAACTATACATGACTTGCATAAACTATATACATAACGATGAAATGTGTCGCGAATGATTGCTATGATGGATTACAGACGGGTGCCAGTTCATAGGACAAAACACACTTTGGCAGGGATACTTGGCTGCAAACCGACAGACGCATGTTTTGGGCGAACCTCCCGTGATACTCTGCACCAAAACAAATTTCTCAGCCCACACAAAATTTACAAACTTATTTTTTTCTCCATTTCTAGATATCTTTTCTCATTACTCAGTAGAGGGGAGCCTTGCTAAATGACAGGTTCACATTCTTACATATGAACTAAGAGAATGCAGCAATATTGATAGAATACATCAGTGAAAGTTTTAGGAAAATCGGACAATTCTTTCAAAAATTATGGATCTTTGAAGTTTCAGTACCGCTATATCCGGATAAAAAGAATACTACACAGACACACAGACAAACATACACGCACACACACACACCACACATATAATACATATATATATATATATATATATATATATATGTACATAATGTAAATCGGTATCTACATTGAGCACTGTAACTTGGTTTAATGGGGCATCCGGACGATTTTCATAATTTCACATCACATCGATAGTTCCATGTACAGATTTGTGGAATTTATTGTGGTCCTTGAGTAGAGAAACCAATAATACCAATTCATTGCAATTTGTTATATTTTTTTAAAAACATTCATATTCCTCATCCCAATCACTATATGAATTTTGAAACTCTGTACTAATTAACTAATTTATAGTTGTTCAAATGCGAAAGTCTGAAAATCATGTGGAGATCTCCTCTAGGACAGTACGTCGATCGACGAGCATACAATTAGCGCCACTCTCACCTACCCTCCTCCACAGGTAACGTCAAGAACCTTCTTGCATCCATTAGACTTGAGCTGATGTGTCATCCAATTAATTTTTTTTTTTTCGTTCTCAGATGATCGCGTCCGCAGGGCGCCAAAAGTAGGGAGCTTTAGATTTTAGACGCGCGGACGTTCAAAGGAAAAAAAAAAACATGGTCTGAGCGTGCGCAGTAGCGCACGTCAAGTTACTGCGCACGCTCAGACCATGTTTTTTTTTCCCCTTTGAACGTCCGCGCGTCTAAAATCTAAAGCTCCCTAGTTTCTGTTTCTAGGTCAGCGAGTAGGTTTCCTGTCCTTTTCTTTGGAGCTTTTCTTTCTTCTCAATGGAGCTACGTTCATAATGTCATGTCTGTGTTTGTGGACTATCAGTTGAGCGCAGGTTGCCCCGAGTGCGTTGCTGAAACTTATTGTTAAACATTGTTTACTGAATGAGCCAACCATTACAATATTTTTGAGTAATTATCGGTTTTAAACAACACAAATACGGGATAGAAACATTGACATTATGGTCAATTAAATCTGAATTTTTCCCCAAAGTTTCGGTTATCGTGCAGACATTTCAAAATTATACTCTTTGTTACAATAGGGTTGTCATCATTATCATAATGAGGTGTACGTCTATCGTGCACTTTTTATATTATTCGTAATTTTGAACGGATCGTTTGATCTCCCTCATCAAAAACCTTCACTGATAATAATGTGCTCTTCTAATATAATATGCAATCACTGAAGACACAGAGCACGGACCCTAGTACGTCGCTGGAGTGAATTGCCCGGGCCTCGATCATCCGAAAATTAGTGACTGGCGGGAGGGGAACGCGAGAGGGCGTTAGTTACAAAAGAAAATCCTTCAAGATTCTGATGTCTGGACGATTCGAAGGCGAATCGGATTTCATTTTGTTTTCCCACGGTGCATATCAAACCAACGGATCACACTCCAGTGGTTACACAAAAGATATGCAAAGACGATACCAGATTGACTCGGATTAAAGAATTAGCTTTGCATGCTTTAAAATTCGCTTTGATTCACTTTGGCGTATTTTTTAAAAAGAAACTCCCATGGACAAAAATAGGAAAGGGGTAATTTCAGGCGCAGCTGTGAAATACACCTTGTAATATTGTGCTCATGTATACGAGCAATGGACAGTATCTCACCAACGGAGACGTCTCTGCGACGACTCCAACTTATCAGTCGCAGCAGTCGCGGAGACGTCTCCAACATAAAAATGTCTTGCGGTCTCACCAAGGAGACGTCTCTGAGACGAGTTATGGCAGGTGCCAAAAAATTTCAAATATGAGGGAGCTGTTGCAGGATCACCTGACTTGATTTAGGCAGGATGTCAGCACGCAGATAGGTCACGTGGTTTTTAAAGTAGGTCAAACATCGTCAAATAGAGTCGCGGAGACGTCGCGGAGACGTCTCCGCGACCTCTCACCAGTTTTCTGGTCTCCAGCAGGTCTCGCCGACGTCTCTGAGACGTCTCTGGGACATCGCGGAGACGTCGCGGAGACTTCGCGAAATATTGAACGTGTTTAAATTTATTGCGACTAACTGGCGACTAATCGGAGCCTCTGTAATTTTCAGGAGACGTCTCGGAGACGTCGCGGAGACGTCTCTGCAACTAGCAAAATCTAGAGTCGCGAACTAGTCGCGAAATAGTTTCAAACCCGGTGAGATACCCCTTTTAGGTCCATGATACGGGTAACAGGCAAATGCAGTACTAGTATTTAGAAATAGCGTTACTCCTGTTGACAGTGATTACGTAACATCCGCAAGCACAAGTTTCGTGACAATGCAAGTCTGTTACGTCATTCTTGCTGTCATTACTTCAGACAGGGAGGTATTACAAAAAGGAGTGGAATCCCTTCGCAATTTGAGCAATTTAAGATCTTTAAATAGCGAATTGAAAGCTTTGCATTTCACTGGCTTTGATTTTCTCTGCCCCAAGCGGCTCTTCCAGAGAATCCAAAGAATTTTAGACGTTCTCGATTTTAACCATTTTAAGCTGTACCGCATGTGTTTCACAAGAAATTTTGACATTCTATATGGATCGTCTTGGTAATATGTTAAGGAACAAATCCTTTCATTTCTTTTCTTCAAATCTTCGCGCTATAAACTTTTAAGGAATGAAAAATAAAAGGAATTTTAGTATCGCAGAAAACGTTCAAATTTATTCATCTTTGGCACATTTACTACATAAATGTTAAATCTTAGTTGGCTAATGTTTGTTTCTGCATGTTAAGTAGCATTTTACAGTTCAAGACGAGCAATGTTTACTGATTTTTTTTTGTTCGCGTGTCCTGTTCTCTACACACCATTTTTGATTGCTGCCGAAAATGTTGAAAGGGACACACTGCAAAAAGTCCGGTGTTAAATAGTGAACACCGAACTGGTATTAAATTTTCGGTGCTCATTTATGGTGTTAAATTAACACCTCCGGGTGTCATTTCCAAATATAAAACTGTTTTTTGAAGAGTTTCTTAGTAATTGCACTTCTTGTTGATTTTTAATTTAAACAAGACGATCAAGAATTTTACAGTAAAATACTAGATTTTTGAAAAAAATGTGGCACACCACAGTAACACCAGCTGGTGTGGTCCTTTATTGAAGCTGGACGGGTGTTAAACCATTGATATTAACACCAACAAATATCAAATCAACACCATGTGGTGTCATTTTTGAATTAACACCAGTACAGTGTCAAAATAACACCAGGTACAGTGTCAAATTAACACCACGAAGTGTCAGGTGAACACTTTTCAACACCATCGCAGTGCATTTTCTACACCTGTGGGTGTGGTCCTCTATTGAAGTTTGATCGGTGTTAGATTTAACACCCGTGGTGTTAAATCTAACACCGCTGTTTTTACAGTGCAGCAAACGTACTGCTGATCGCTCGGTTTTCATATCGCTATTGAGGAATGATGTAGGATGATGCTGCCTTTTGTCAAATCACTTTATCAAGATATAGAAATAGAACACATAACTTCTCTTCTTTAGCTGGTTAAATATATGAAAGTTACGACACCCTATGGAATCCCATTTCCTTTGCTCAATTTTCCAATAAAGCTACGACTCTAGTACACTTTAAAGGGGTGGTATACGTTTGGTTGAGGATGGTTAAGAACCACGTTTATGAAACATTAAAGAGCATGCAATTCTAAAAGGAAATCCAAGTTCATTTGGTGAAAAGTGATTTTGAAATGACTGAGATATCCGAAAGAGATCCTGATAAGAGGACTGAACCATCTTTTATTAGGACCACTTTGTTTGTTGCTTTTTTTATATCTCAGTCGATTCAAGACAAATATTGCTCAAATAAAGTTTAAATTCCTCTTAGAATTATGTGCTTTTTAATATTTTATATAAGTGGTTCTTAATTTTCTCGCAAAGAGTTTCAACTTGAATACCTATCTTAGCCAAAACTATCTACCATCCCATTAACCAAACAAAAGAAAGGGGAGGTGTATTTAAAAGGGGTCCTTCATAGTGAAGTACTTTTGCTGTGATTTTGGCTTAGTACATTGGTAGTCCGTCTGCCTCTCAATCCAAATGGCCAGGGTTCTATCTCCGAGTCTAACTGAGCCTTGTTGTTTGCAATCATACTGTTCCCTAAAGCAAAAGGTAGAATACTCTGTGTCTTGGAATGGGACATTAAACGGAGGTCCCATGCGTGAGAGAGTCATTGTTCATGCACATAAAAGATCCCACTTCATCTATTATTTCGTTGTAAAGGGCAAGGGTGCTAACTCGGTTGAAGGGATGGTATAGTATTTGTGGAGATGAGGTTTGGGCTTTTAACTTTTTCTGTGAGATATCAAGAGACCACTTGTGAAATAGTACAGAGTATACCATTCTAAGACGAATTCAAAGTTTATTTGATGAAAATCAGTTCTGGAATGGTGGAGACATCCAAAAACAAAGTAAAAGAAAAGGTGGGTCCCACCTTTTAATAGGATTGCTCTGGTTTGGATATCTCGGCCATTTCAAAACCAATTTTCATTAAATAAACATTGAATCCTTCTTGGAATTACATGCTCTTTCATATTTCATAAGAGGTTTCTCGCTATCTCACCAACAATGATAAATACCTGAAGCTAAGTCTCAACGAAAACTATACGATCTCTTTAAACAGAGGTCCCATGCTTGAGAGAGTCATAGCTCATGCACATAAAAGATCCCACATTATCTATTCGTTGCAAAGGGCAGGTTGCTATATAACCCGGTTTGGCCCATTTATACCTATACCCACAAAAGATCATCTTCGTGATATAGGCTGCACTTTTCTTTGAAGAATTAAGAAAGAATTTTAGGAAGAAGAGTTATGGAGAGAAAGGTCGCCATCTTTGTTGCACGGGAAATGTCTGACGTCTTATATAATAACTTCAGCAAATAGTCAATTGTGATTTGACGTGGCGCTCGAATAATCAGATAGTCTCCCGCAACGTGTTTGTAGCTATGGTCACTAGAGCTTCAAGCAATTAAAGGAGACCTCCGGATGATTTCATATTTTTACATTTGAACCACTATAAATTAGTTATACTGAGGACAGAGTTTCAATATTCATGATAATTGGGATGAAAAATAAGAATATCTTCGAAATTTATAACAAATTGCAATGAACAAAGATGATGACATGGCAGGTTCCCATTAGAATGCATGACTTGGGGCTCTTGGAAGCAGAACAAAAGAAGAAGGCAGGCGTAGATTATACACAAGTGAACTCACAAGCAAGCGGTATTGTAATGGAATTACACTGCTACATTTCTGGAATATGTGAACCTCCTATGCCATCATCCTTGGTCAGTGCAATTCGTTTAAGGTTTTTCAAAGTATTGTTTCTCTGCTCAAGAACCACAATAATTTCCACAAATCTATACATGAAGCTGTTGATTTACAGATGTGAAATTATGAAAATCGCCTGGAATGTCCCTTTAAACCTGAAGAAACCTCAGCAGGTGGGGGGAAACAACAAACTTTCTGTTGCTATGTATGTGGTAATCATGAACAGCTTTTCCGCCACATTTTTGTAATAAATAAGTGGGGAAAAAATGAAACTCGAACAAGTACCATACTTAAGTACCACATTTGGCATGACAGTATTTTCAACGAGGTAATAGCAAGTCACATGTAGTAATGTCTAGCAATACAAGAGTGTCTCCCTTTGGTACAGCAATGGGAATTTAGTCTTTTATCCCCCATTTGCGGAGCTTGAGCCATACCATGCATGGCGGAAGATATTTAGTAGTGGGTGATTTCATGGTACATGTTACATCATGTATTTCTTTTATTTTTTTCTCAATGAGAGGGGTCCTGAAAAGAACGTTACTTAACTCATTCTCGACGTTTCGGTGAAGAGCGTTGTAATCGTCCTCGGTAGAAAGCGCAATATTTGCCCATGGAGAGAGATTGCCCATGGAGAGAGATTAGCTGCTCCCACAAAATCCCTATTGTGTCACGCGCCATGCCTGGTGGGCTGGGGAGAAGCTCACTGCTACGTCTGAATGGGCTAGCTCTAGAAGATTTCATGGATTACGAAACCTAATGAAAAACCCTTGGCATGTCAAGATTAGAGGCTGGACACGTCAAGGGTTAATCCAGGTGAAAGCCTTCAAAATGCCAATCGTTTATTGCTTATCCACATGCAATGACAAATGTAGGACGTATAGGACTATGTACAGCACGTACATTACGACGTTATAATGCACTTATCAGGCAAATGTATGGAAACACGTTGGCCTCCATGCTCCTTTATTTTTTCTATTCATCATCTTGCAAAAGAATGGAAACACTTTATTATTATTATGGTCCATCATAGACTATGCGTTTTATTCCAAACTTACGGACATCACTGAACTTCGATTGGTAATTCTGCGACTCACTATTGTAATATGCGTGAGTCAATTGGCGTTGACTGTACAGCAAATTCAAATATTACTTTATTCGGAATGATGGCAATTGTTTGGAAATACAGTATAGAATGCTTACAAAATGTAACAGGTACAATTCAGTGAGAACCAGAGGCTTATCAAAATAGACCAGTTATCGAACGTACGCGCAGATCACTCTTTATTATACATGATATTAATGCAATTTAAACATCTAAGTACCAAATGATGTATAAAAGGAGCACAGGTAGAATATAACATGGTATAACAGGCACGAAAACAAAAGGATGGACGTTACCGAGAATATAAAAGGAACATGAAGAAAATAAAACACACAAAAAGGCACGATTCTGCGGCTCGTCAAGTGCCTACGTCAATTGTTTTGCCACAAGTTCAACCCTTTTGTATATTGTGTACCGCTGGAAGAAAAAAACAACCTGACAATATTTCAGTAACACAATAATATTTTGGAAGTCATGAAAAAGCTTTCAAATGTCGTTGAGAAAAAACACGTTCGAGCACAGAGTGCATCATGGCACATAGAATATCATAGTGCTGTTGAAACGTATATAGATTTTGTCTCATGAATCTCTTATAAATATGAATAAATAATACAAAATAGGGAACATTTCAACAATGAAATTATGTAGCTGCACGAATAACAACAGTTTGTGATAAACAACTATCAAATGTCGAAGAGGGTAAAAGTTAAAAGTAAATTATACAAAATAGATTTATCATAAATAATACACGGTACAGCAAATCCACAAAAATGTTTGTAGTAATAGCTCAGACATTGATTTAGTTCAGTTATACTTAAAAGTTGCTTTCATGTGTGTGTGTTTTTTTTACTAATTACGTTAAATTATCATCTTATATACAGAGTTGTATCTATTCAGAATTTCAGGAAACGTTTCTCCGTAGAAAGTCACAAAGAAGGGGAACATGAAATTCTGACACATGATGGGGCTGCCAGCAGCACGAAAGATTAAAACTACAAGATGTAAATTACCAAATTACCATGACGCACAATTCTGCTACTCCACACCTTATGAATGGAGATGGCAACATGATTGTGTGTGTGTGTGTGTGTGTGTGTGTGTGTGTGTGTGTGTGTGTGTGTTATCATGGTAATCTTCAGCAATGTATTTTAAATTCATGTCGCAACAGGACAACTTAAGCTATTTGTAAATTAAGTATTTCGAAATCCTTTTTAAACAATATTGAACTATTGACAGCTTGCATACCTCTGATATTTCAACATACAATTTCTATTCTCTGGCTTGTATGGAGGGATACTTTTCCTCATTGCGGGGAAACTTAGGGACTGCTGTCTGACGTAATTTCTCAATTATAGCTTTCAGGGTGGAGAATCTAACATATTCTGCATAACTCTTTGAACCGTCAGTTGATGGTTCAAAGAGTTATAATATTGCATTGCACATTGCACAGAATTGAACTGAACAAGAACAGATACACTGTCTTTACGAAATGATTAAAACAACAAAAATAACAATAATAGCACCAACAAGTACTCCTAGAATCAAGAGCGTAACCTTAGCAGCTGCAATCTTTCTTCATTATGATATTTTCAACTCGTCGCCTTTGTCTTTTAAAAACACTCGCGTTGCCTTTATCTCAACTCGCTCTCAGGCATCATTGTGATTGATCTGGCATCGATTTTGTTGTTCTCGTCAAAGGAGAGTTTCATTTAAAGAATTCTTATGGTTTGAAAGCTGGCAGATCATATTCTCGCTCATTGCGTTACATCTGCATCTGATCGATCAGAGATCCATGACATGTGTGTATTCATAGCTTCCAATAAATTTGCTAAGTCCTTGTTGTGGGGTCTGTAATAATCCTCTAATTTGTTTCTTACGGATTCATTTATCTCTGGATGCTTCCTCCCTTTCGCTTCGCCCATGCATATTTTGAACGGCCTCAACAAACACATAAACCCTTTCGTATCATTTAAGTAGAAGTTTTCAGACGAAAAGTAAGGCTGAATGCCTAAAAATTTTTCAACCTTCTGTAATACGGGAACTGGATCTATAACGAAGGCCTCGCCATCTAGGACCAGGACCTGGTGCGCTGGAAAAAGTTCCAACCACTGGCGTAACAGCTTGGCATACAGTCCGGAGAAGATCAGGCGGTTCGTCTCGCGAACATTTCCGTCTGGACTGAGCACCGATTCCTCGAATGTTGGTAGAATTTTGTAGGATGATAATCCATTACCGTGGAGTATCCCATCTGGCGTTGTGCTGTTCTTCTGCATGAGGTGCACGTAGTTTGACATGGCGCGTTTGATTGGGTCTCGAAGGATGATAATCAGTTTAGTCTTTGGCAAGATTGCTCTCAGCTTCTTCCCATACCCCACGGTGACAAAATATCCTGCAGTCTTCTCAGCTGGTATTTGCTGAGGCGTGGTATATGGCATCATTTCCTGGTATATCTCAAGTGGATTCTCCCCCCTGCTCAAAGCATGGAGTTCGTATGTACTGAAGGCAAGCTCTGGATGGAGGCTGAGATAAAATTTGAGTGCCGTCGTGCCGCTCTTCATGGCGCCTGGAATAATGACAGCCGGAGGGTGCCGTTTGCAGCCTCGCTGTTCAAAGACTGCTTTGCTAATTTGTCTCAACCCTACAAAAGAAGTTGCATTTCTTATCATGTGTATGCAGTAGCATCCATGGTCGAGTTCATTATCCCAACAGGGCTGACTGGTATTTACGCCATATTTCACTGGTGTACCTCGGCGGAAGCCCTGATTAATTGCAGGGACTATAAATCTCCCGTTATATATCGTGTGTTTGACTGACACAAATTTGAAAGTGGCGATCATCAATAAAAAGCATGTAGACACCGTGAGCAGTATGAAAACACGTTTCACTTTTAAATACATAATGTTGTCAAAGAACAACAACTCAAAGATATGTTGAACAAACAGAAAAGACTGGTGCTATACAGTTATGTTCCAAATTCTCACCAGAAGAGGACTAGCCGTAGACCAGACCGGCATCGTCTCAAGCTGCTGCATTATCCATGACAAAATGTCCAAAGTGCACCAACTATCACTTCCTCATGGAATTTGTTCACGCAGTTTGTCGTTGTTCTGCCGAAGAACTTCCTTCACTGACTCTGTGATAATCCTGGTGTAGGAAGCCTTAAAAGAGCACCGTCACTGGCCAGGCAGGCAAGGTTTAAGCCGTAGCACCAGACGTGAAACTTTGTGTCACCTTCCTATAACATTCGATCGTTTCACCTTCGCTTTAAATGCGGATCCGTGCATCTGGGAGCTAGATAATCTACTTTCTTCCGTCATGTCAGTCGAATCAAATATCTGTTTCGCCACCTTCCCGAGACAATTCATAGGTCCTGAACCCCCTGTATCCACGATCTTCCATCCTTCGTTGTCCTGTTAGAGTACCAATTTGCACTAATGCTTAACATGCTTTTGCCTGGACGTCGACAAGAAAATTGATCCACGCGAGTAGACGCTCCGTTCACTTACACGTGTCTGGTTTGTCGTACATGTATTCGCTCGAGTAACCCTAGCTGACAGACAAAAGTATTAAAGGGAGGGATCATTCTATTGTATAAAATAGGGGTGACAAGATCGTGACTGTCGTTACGCAAGCCCCTCTCATAATGTTCAACACATAATTTATTAGCCTTGTAGTTCATATAAATGTGGATTCATTTCTAGACTTCAGTCATTTCAGTCGACTTGCGATTTAACAACACATAAGATTCTTCTGATCAAAAGTAACTTTTGTTTAATTCTCGTGTCCTTTTTTATACAGTATAGCTGAATGGAGACTTGTGAGAATCAATCGTAATAATAATTACGCAATTAATTTTGTCACTGAGCTGCATTATTTTGACGCTGAGCTCCAAATCAAACACACGTCTTGTCAGCTCCTCACTTACAGTTTAAAACGTTAAGTTGCCTGCAATATGGAAAGTGACATTTGATTTTTTTTTTCGAGATGCGTTTAAACGCAAAGTTCCCGGCAACTGGCCCAGGTGAGATAAGAAAAAAAAAATAACCGGAAGTGTGCTACTCAACCGGAAGCGTTTTTTTTTTAGACGGCACAGATTGGGGCATGGTGCGTATTAAACCTATGGGAAACACGTTTGATTAGGGTTAGGGTTAGGTCCCCAATCTGTGCCGTCTAAAAAAACACGCCAACCGGAAGCTAGACCCGCTTACCTCACAGTTTTTTTCCCATTCTTATTCCTAGTACATGTACATGTAAAATATACTTCAGTTGACTCTCTCCCTGCCCCCTCACTTTCTCCTTCTGTCCTTCCCTCTCTCTCTCTCTTCTTTCTCTACTCCCTCTCCTCCCTCATCGTGATTTTTGTTCTATTCAAAATAATTTCGGCAGCATCTTTCCAACTAAATAACATTAAGACATTGCTATAGAGCAGCATATTTGTTGCGACTGGAACTCACATTTCAGTCAAAGTAGAGTCACCTTACGGTACAGTACGTATTTTTTCTGCATAATTTTCCATCTTTCCAAAACAGATTTATATTCCAAGCTGATTTTTTTTTTCTGTAAAATGTCTGACGCTTGATGTACCAAGCTTCGGTGATCTTTGACCTCGTGAGATACTGCCCAATCTTTCAGAGGAACACATCTGCATTCCCTATAGCAATCTCACATCAAATATGGTGAAAATAGATAATGTCTATGAGTTGGGAACGGCTGATTCACGCTAAAAAAAAACCACATGATGAACCCAGAACCTTTTGGCGGAGGTGATTTAAAAGAAGAAAAATAACGTATGTCAACCCTTTACTGGTACATTTTTTTTTAATGATAGTAGGACTTATATGAGTATCAGGTTAATCTATATTCACGGCATGAGCTCATCGAAGACTTGTAGAAATATATCATCCAACTTAAAGGAGATGGCTAGTAACTGATCAGTGGGAATCAATGGGAATGCTGGAGGATGATTGTTCCAATCCTTGTGGGATTCATTTAAGAGTACATTATATATCTATTGTTGTGTGAAAATCATTTGCTTCAGAATGGTCTCATATTCAAGTAATGTGCAGTTTAATGTTTCCAGGTTAGCGTGCCTGGTCAGTGACGGGGCATTAATTTGCACATTACTTGAACATGAGACCGTTCTGAAGCAAATGATTTTCACACAATAGTAGATATATAATGTACTCTTAAATGAATCCCACAAGGACTGGAACAATCATCCCTGAGCATTCCCACTGATTCCCACTGATCGGTTACTAGCCATTCCCTTTAAGGTAGTAAGTAATCGTTTCACGTTTGACTACGAATATCTTTACTGGCCAAAGAATAGTAGGCCTATATTGTATTGATAAGTAACGTCTACTGTAAGAGAAGATAGCTCGAATCTGTTATCGACACCACGGCTGACTAATTAACATCGACATTAAATTGACGGTTCGACATTTGACGGTATGACAACGAAATGGTCCTCTTAATAAGGCTGAAGGCCAATTTTGCGCTGAAACGTGACAACAAAGACAATGGAGTCAGCCACGCCGCTACCACAGACGTTACATCAATGTCCACGCTGGTGGCGCCATTCAAATAAGTCGACATATAAGTGGTTTGAGTGTATGTTTTCACAGCGTCATTTCTTGTAACACCATCTATCGCACAACTGTGAAAGAAATAAGAAATGGTCTTGTCGTTGCTTTTCAGTATCATTCTCCTTACGAGTCAATGGGTCAGTCACCAGTGGGTATCAAGCTTATGGAATCAACTTATAGCATGACAAAGAAAGATACAATGAAAAGAGCCTGAATAGGTGGAATTCTTACTTTAATGTAACTTTGCATACAAACGAAACACGTAACTCACAGTATTAGTATTGACGAAGAGATCAATTTACATTCATGACGTCATAATGCCCTGAGAAATGTTAGTCCGCACGATTAATTATAAGCTTGTAATCTTTATTCAAACAGGTACATGGACGAAATACTGTTAGTGAGGTATCACACAAGAGCCAAAACATGATTGCAAAACGCGATTAAAATCACGATTATTCTCAAATGACACTATACCGTCGAGACATTTGAAGACCTGAATATAAGAACGACCCAAGTCCAATTTTTGGCCAAATTCAGTTTGACATGGGAAATCGTAGCTTATGCATGAACTCATCTTGTGTATACATGATAAATCCTAATTACGCCCGAAAGTGCCTGAAATGAATGAGTTAAATCTTATATGAATGTAAGAATGTGCCCTCTCTCATCCTTCTCTCATCTCTATAGCAGAATATCATGTATATGATTCAAAGAACGACCAAAGTCCATCACACAAAATGGCCTCTCCACAATTAATGTAAACGTTAATTGTCATAATAATATCATAATAATAATAGGCAACATTGTATATACAAATCAGAACATATTATGTTCTAATTTGTATATACAATGTTGCCTTCCCATCACAGTTAAATAGAATATTATTGGACAAATAAAAAAGATATGAAGTTTTTTTTAGTTTACTCGAGATGGTTTTCACTGGACTTGGGTCGTTCTTATATTCAGATACTCATTTTCAAGTAGTCTTCTGCAAAAGGACTGTAATTCTACAGTCATTGGGAGTATCATCGTGACTGCAAACACATCTTAACCGTCGTGTGAAAACGGCGTCATACGCAAACACTCATTCAAATGTCGCTTCAGCACAACATCCTACCTTTATCAACTTCTTTTTAGACTCCACTGTACATGCGTGGAAAACCTGGATTCTGATGCGCAATATGCAGACACATTGTTTGGAACATTTCTTCATTCCTTCTTGGACCTGCAAGCCACATTATTCATTAACATTGTTGCATCATTTCATATTGTCTTCTATTTTTCCCGCTGCTTCACATGTTACAAGTCTAACCACCGCTTTTTCATTAAATGTTTAATGTAACTTTGTATCAAATTAATCTAGCGAGGTCGAAGGACAAAAATTTGAATGTAGAGAAAGTCCATTCCTCCACAGTCATTATACATGTATGACAAAGTTACGTTTGATGATACAAGCTGGTTATTACTATTTTGGATCACGTTTACTTGATTCATGTTTGCAATGTACATGTACTGTGAATTAGAATCATTTTTCCCACGTGACCTCAGTCTAGTTTCATAAAGTAACGCAGAAACCACCGGTTTGCCGTAGGCTAAAGGCCATGCGTTTCATGCGTAAGGTGTGAAGATTTTAGTCAATGAAACAAGACAGAATCAATTACCTCTTTTAATTTCCTGTAACCACATGCGTTACGCCTTATACGAATAAATAGAACAAAACAGTTGGATGGCTCCTTTACATTCTTCTCTTTTTATGCATTGTATAGACATGTATTCTTATAATCATTTCAAGGAAACTGTTATTTGTTTCTTGTCATCTTATGCTCTCATACGCTCTCATTTCATTGAAAAAAAAGTTGTAAGGGAACATAGTATACACATTCTTCACTGAATAGCAATACCTGTATCACGAAACATAATGTTCTAGACATCCATATATATTTTGACGCAATCGATTATACCGGCATGAGTACTGATCTTAAGCGGATTCGCTATACAATGCATTACCACGTGACCGAGCAATCAAATACACAATGAACTTATTACGCAATATGATTTTCAGCGCTTATAATGATGATATCATTACGTTAAATGAGGATGCCAATTAGAATGAAAGAAAGGACCTGGAATATAATTATCTACATTAGGCTACTTTGTACATGAAATAGGGTCTGAACTTTGGCACTACAAGAGCCGGAATTCAGGCTTTTGCCTGAAACTATGCCCCTGGCATCCTTGCTAAAGTGCGACACACTTCGACGGAAAAGGGGATATTTAAGTGATCAGGGCCCCGTTTTATCGAAAGATAACATTCATTTGAACTATATAATCAATTTCAACTCTTCATAAAACAGGCCCCTGGATGAATTATCAGACGGGTAACGTCACCTTACAAAGCAGAAACTCAAGATGTCCGCCACTCCATTTGGAATAAAATTCTAAGAATGTAAAGACATTCGAACTTGTATCTTATGAATTTCCTTAGCCTTCTTCTACGATATAAATTGAATCTCGTATAAGACTGTATTCATGGTGTGCTATGTGTACTCGAAGTTTCCGTGGCTGGTTTTAAGAAAATATAAAAGAGGTAAAATGTATATCACAACATATCATATTGAAATTATAGGCAAGCGTTCAGAATGTTCGAGTATTTCGAATGGGGTGTCATGCAAGAGTTAGAGCATCAGTGTTCGTCTTCCTTATCAGAATTACATTTAGAAAGCAATTCATCTTTCCTTTTTTTTCATGAGGAAATTGATCACAAAAATAAAACGTATTCATGTTCCACCTTAACGCACGTTACCTTTGACAACGAGTGTTTAAAAGAGTAGTGATAAAATGATGATTACATTATAACAATAATGATAACGAAACATATAAGTATCAGTATCTTAGTTCTAACAAAGAAGACAGATAGGATTTATGGATATAAGTTCAACATGTTCAACAGCGATGCACGTTTATGAGGTAAAATTGAAGAAATATACAATTCTTTCCTTCCATTTGTGTTTCCTCGCTTCACATTGCGACATACGCCACATCTATGAGGTAAAATTGAGGAAATATAGTTCTTTGTTCCGACTGTGTTTCTCCGCTGCACATTACGACATTAAACTATAAGCCCGTTTATTATTGCTTCGCTGTAATCCAATGCACGTAAAAGTAAGAAAGCCCAGCTTTGAGCAGTGACTGCACGTTGCTACAGAAAGCAGTAGACGGATGATGGTAAGACAACATGCACATGTTACAAGCACACATTAATGTATAATGTTTCCATCGCGGGGCGAGCCAGATGTTCACTCATTCTCTACGGAAAGCAAACACGGTATATTGCACAAATTCTTCTTCGGATACCGAGAGAAAGTTATAGTGCGTTGACCTTGCACGGCTGCTGCTGTGTGGTACGCTGTATGTACTTCTCAGGGAGGCATAATACACCTATACACACATATTGACTACTAAGTATTCAAGTGACCTTGTTCATTACCATGAAAAGGTCATGTTCAACAGCTTTTCTAATGCTATATTATGCGGGTGGTAATACTGTCGTAGTGTCGCTAGAGTGTTCTCGCTTACCTCAGGATGCGGTCTGCCTTTACCTTTAGACATACACGTATTGAGAGGCTTCTTTAGACAATAGAATCGTTTTTCCTCGGCGTAGTAAAAATGGTCCGCAGTGAAGTATGGTTTGACACCAAGGAATCTCTCTACTCTGCTTATAGTGGGAGATGGGTTCTTGACGAATTCCTCGCCATCGAGTACCAAGAACTGGTCCGGCGGAAATAGCTCCAGCCACCGACGGAAGTACTTGACGTAGATGCCCGAGTCGACGAGACAATTGTACTCCCGGACGGATCCGTTTGGGAACAGGACGGACTCTGCAAACGAGTTCATGAGCTCGTAACGTGGACTCATAAGGAGTAGTTTACCCCTACGGACGAGTTTTGCACCATTAGGTGAGTTATCATCGACATGACTCATATGGACGTAGTCTGATATGGCGCGCTTTACGGGGTCTCGGAGAATGACGATGAACTTGGTTTCCGGCATTCGTCGGTGGAGGCGCTCTGCTGTAACCGTGCGAATTAAGTAGCCTGGAGTCTTTTCCATGGGAAGCTGCTGTGGAGTGGAGAAAGGCATGACGTCGCGGTAGTCGTCCAGGTTGGTCAGCGGGTTCCTGTTGACGAATTTGAGCTCGCGCTGGGCAAACGATATCTCCGGATGGAAGCTGAGGAAATTTTTCAGGGTGGTCGTACCGCTTTTCTTGGACCCAATAATGATTGCTTTGGGTTCTCTTCGCGAGCAATTCCGCCGCGTCAACTCGGAGACCCCCATCAGCGAGAACTTTGGGCGCTCGCCCTCCGTGACGCGGTAACAACCGTGCTCGATGACCGTCTGGGGAGGAGCGCATGCTGTATCCGCCGACCCTGTCACGTTCCCACATCTCGACTGCTGCCCTCTATCGGTAGCTGACACTACAACCGTATTCTGTCTCGCGTAGTATGTTGATCCCACTGCGTCATTGCAGAAGACAATAAAAGTCGCTGCGAACACGAAAGTGAGCAGTAGCAGCAGGCCGTTTTTTGAAAACGACCTGGATAAAGATGGTGAAAGGAGAATAACACTTTTGCAAACATTCATGGTAACAGGCTTCATGGGATCTCTTTCAATTAAATCGTCATCGGGTGGTATAAGGTGTCTTATACTGTTACGATGCTGAGCTTTTGAAGTTCTTCTCTCTGCGTAACACAACGTCCAACTCCTAATGGTGTCATGTCCGCGAAGGTCACATCGAAAACAAAAGGGGAAAAATAGTCTCGTCTAGTTGTAATAAGCGGTTATAAGCGTTCTCAGGTTGATGCCATGCCACATGATCCGGCGTTCTCTATGGACAGGTAACAAGAACAGGTACAGGAACTGCGCCCTCTCTCGTTGGATTTGCCACCTCGGGCGTCGATCGCGCATGTACAGCTGCCTCTTCCCACCTCCCTGCTCAGACTCACCCTCGGTCATCACAACGGGAGGTTTGCTGAAAGTACACAGAGAGAGAGAGAGAGAGAGAGAGAGAGAGAGAGAGAGAGAGAGAAGGCAAGATTAAAAAGTATTTGATTGCGATATCAAAATATAAAATGACACGTGATGAACACAAAATTCTTCATGTAATATCCTCTCAGTTTCTCATGACATGGCTTTGCTGGGAGGGTTAAACGCTCTTGTGGTAAAACTTTTATAGAGAGCAACTCGGGTAAGTTAATATTGGCAGGCTGCCTATAATGCTATGTGAGGAAATTTATATACATTTTTAGGCACATCTTTCTTTATAATCAGGAGATAAGACCTTTTTTTTTTTCAATTTTCCTATTCCACACAAAAAGTCTTCTACGAAACTATAATCCCCTACGATTGTCCGCCGAGAAATTGAAACAAAATGACGACAATAACCTTCAATTCTATTCAGACTGATCTTATTGTTGAATTTTCCATGAAAATCATGCACAAAGTAAGCAGCACTTGTATCTGAATGAAGATGTACAGAATAAATTCATATGTAATGACCAATTTCAATTAACTCAGCAGCCATTTATTTTGCTATGTTGTTCACGTATCAATTATTTCAAGTACACCAGCTTGGCATAACGACTACAATATCACAACAAAAAGAGTGTACGAGATAGTAATTGTACGTACAGCGTACTTTCAAACAGATAATAGCCTTAATCAAGAACGCATCACACATAAAAAAATTCAAGATAATTATGATGATACGTGGTAGAGCCATTCCTCTAAGTATGTAATCACTGATTTTCCGTCATTATATTTTTCATAACAAACAAGGACAATTAACGGAATGATAAGGAAAACATTACACACTAAGTCTTGATCTATGTGCGAGACGAGATTCTGCTTCATGTTAGTTCTTTTTCGTTGTTGTCTTTTTTAAAGACGTGAAATCTTGTTGATGTTGAGATAGATAAAGAAAACGTAGTAGGCCTACGCCGAAGAATACACTTTTTTTTTCACAATGATGTTTGTAGATATGGCCTTTAACTCTGTATTCCATGTTTTGCACTGGATTTACGCTGCATGAGTTCATTGCTTTACTAATTTACTGATCATAAAGTGAGGTAACAAAATGGGGCGAAGCGACAAGAAATCCTGTAACGTTCGTATTTGCGAGGAAGATCTATTTTCATAGAATGTTGTGACCGTTTTGTTTTTTTCGAGCAACTTCAGGAAACAGCCGCTTAAATTGAACGTTCTGAAATAGCTACAAGTGAGGCATCGCACACTAATAGAGACAGTATGTATTTGGCTTTCATATCTCGCAGACAGCGAAATGGGGGCGTATGACCTATACAAGTGCCTGCCTGTCAGTATAAAAGAGAAATAGACCCCAGTCCCCAACCGACGTCACGATTTCCCATTCATGATGGCGGTTTGGAAAAGATATCGGTGAGTCACGCTGTCTTCTGCAGATCTCCCGCCAAACAGACGGCATTCTTTGCGTGCGAACTTCGAATTATCGTAGCGGCTCGTAATGGCCGTTTTGTCTGTCATTTATTAGCCGATTGGTTTGCACACACATACGCACCCACACACACACACGCACACACACACACACACACACACACACACACACACACACACACACAGTGACACACACCTACACACACACAGGCACGTCACATCACACATCATCGTTGTACATGTAGCATCTGATCAAGGAGGTCGTACCTCCTTGATCTGACTCATTTCAGTTGAATTGTATCCCTGGCAATTGTGAGCTTATGAGCTTTGCCTTAATGGACAGAGACACTTATCTGTGTGGTAATTACATGGACAGAAAGACACTCGTCAAGAAAACTGATGGACTGATATGAGCCAAACCTACAACCATACCCACAAATCATACATACGCACATTATATACATTCATTGTGCATACATACATACATACATACATACATACATAATCTTATTATACATACATCCTCATTCAATCACGGAGGTACAAACAAATTTGTTTGTGTACATCCATGATTCAATCAAGAGATGGGGCAAAATGTGTGTCGCTTTATGGACAAAAAGTACTGGCAAAACTAGTTACGAACATGAAGAATCTAATAGATAGTAAACGTTGTCAAGGGCAATGGTCTTTCACTGTCATAATGATCACCTTTAATACGAGAACACGAAAAAATAGACAGATATTGCAACTGATTGACAAATTGCCCTATATCGACGTAAATTTGAATGATAGACAGATAGTTGGATACATAGATAGACTAATAGATAAAAGGCCGAGGATACATAGCCAGAGGAAGAGGAAGTATATAGACAGAATCTAATTATTAAAAAAACAATTCTGATTATTAACAGTTAATTAGTCAGAATTGTGTTTCACCTAGCGCAACTTCTTCTGACTTATATTAGAGATGTCCGATAAACGACGACGGCACCTTCGGTAACAGCATGTAACGAGGTATCCCCATGGTCACCATCAACATAACAAAAAAGAAGGCGACGACTACTTACGAAAGAAAAGGCAAGAGAACGTAAAAGAGAGAAAGACGGACAGACAGACAAAAAGACAAGCAGCAGAGACGGACAGCGTGAAAGAACCTAGATTTGGAGCCCACATCGTTGAACGAGTTTGGATAGTTCATAATACAGCATCCCTGCTATGCTGTGCAGCTACGATATTGGGACGCGTATACCACCAAGGGGAAGTACTAAGCAAGCCTCACGAGTCTGGCATACCTCGCAAGATATCATCGCTCTGAAGTACAGCGAGGGTCTTCTGCTCTCGATGTATCAAGCATGCAAAACAAAAAGAAAGAAACAAAGAAATGATCCGACTTACAGGAAAGGGCGATGGAGACAAATAAGTCCTTCTGTTGACGCCAACAAATTCGGCATTTATCAAACAAACAGATAGACCTGCAAACGAGCCGACCATGAAATCAGACGAATCAGGAAAGCAAAGGAATTTCCGGGTTTCTCATGTTAATTGTTTTCACATAAGGTTTGATGTCGTTTTATCATATCCCATATCTCACAGCTACGGTAATAACACGATAATCGAACCTCACATTTTCAAGTTGGCTAGGGGCCAGCGTTTACCCAACTTCCGTTCCATTTTAATTGCAACGAAAATACCAAAGTCCACTTAAATCCTTGACAATTGCTCCTCTCAAAGTTCGTCCTGAATTTTGTCTTTATCTAAATAAATGTAATGAGAGCTCATCACCTCCACTCCTTTTTGTAGCTTTCAACGCTGAGAACGAAAACTAGTTAGAAAAATGTGAGGAAAATCAGGCTTGTTCGGGGGCCCTGCCAAGATTGGCAAACGCAGAGAGACTTCGAAATGCTCGACAAGCTCATTGCCGTCAGAATCTAGTTTATGTTCACTGCCAAGCTGAAGCTGTTACACGAACGGTCCTCTTTGTATGGAAGCTAATATAAGCGTTACCGAGAACACGCGTTAATTCTTCGTCTCTTTTCGACCTTTGTTGGTCCGAGAAGACAGAAAGGCTACATATCAGGCGGGTGCTATTTCATAAAGAGTTACAATTGATCTTACCCTTGATTTTTCGGCGTAACTCAGCGACTCTAGCGTAAGATCAATCCTAAAGTCTGTTTCAAAAAGATACTAAAGCTTGATTAAAAACACACATTTGATTTCACGTAGAGCGTATAACTTGTTTTGAATTGATTCAATCGTAAGATCAATCTTTTCTTTTTTTATCGTATCAATCGTAAGATCAATCTTACGATCGATCTTAATGAAACAGGTCCCTAAATCTCGACTTCTCGACCTTTTGCCTCCGAGAAAGCGAAAAATCGAGATATCAGCTCTTCTTGACTTCTCGGGTCTGAGATGACGAGAAATAGAAACGAGAAGTCGAGAACACGAGATTTCGGACCCGAGGAGGTCGGAAAAGCAAGTAATTTATCTCGTCTACTCGGCGGCACTTATAAAATAAAGCTCCAATACCTTCGAGCCCCGTTGCATCCCTCTACTGACTTCTTTATGTGTGAAGATATATGTGTGAAGAGTACCAGCATGAACTATAGCAGAATAAACGTAGCAAATAATAAGGAATGCCACAGCTTAAAAGTGAAAACACGGATTGGGGGCTCTCTGCTATACCTTTAGATAGACATGAAATTTTGATATAGAGTCAGACATGCCATCAACATAGGTAGAAAAGGCGTAACGAAAGTTGTCTATAAAGTCACGTGACATGACTTACTCTCTACAAAGAGAAGAGTGACAATGTTCACTCTTGAAGGAGTGAATAACAGAAAAGGGTAAGTTTCGAGTGGAATTGGAGTGAACTTTGAGTAAACATGTTCATTTTCATTAATTTTGGAGTGACCTCAGGGATCACCCCAAAATCTTCGAGTGATTCCCTGAGGTCACTCCCAAATCGCACCAAAATTAGTGAAAATGAACATTTTCACTCAAAATTCAGTCCACTTCCACTCGAAACTCACTCTTTTCTGTCATTCACTCCTTCAAGGTGTATTGTAAGAGCATTGCCATATATCGACGTGGCAGTAGTCACCCCCAAAGTTTTAGTTCAATTGTTGCCAATCATTTCGTCTCAAGTTAAAGGGTGTGTACAGTTCTGGTTGAGGTGAGGATTTAGCTTTTAACGTTTTGCGAGATATTCAGAAACCACTCTATGACATGTCAAAGAGCATGCAATTCTAAGGGGTATCAAATGTTTATTTGATGAAAATCGATTTTGAAATGGCTGAGATATCCAAAAACAAGATGAAACAAAGATCCTAATAAAAGGCGTGGCCTGTCGCCTTTCATTATCACTTTTTTTTTGGATATCTCACCTATTTGAAAACCAGTTCCCATCAGATAAATGTTGAATACTTCATGAAATTACATGCTCTTTCATATTTCATAAGAGGTTTCTCATTATCTCACTTAGGAATGTTCAAAACATGAATCCCCATCTCAACCAGTACTGTACAATCCCTTTAACATTAATCAGCCAATCACATTTCTTTGCTCATAAAATGCTAGCACACCCAACTGATTGATCTCGACTTTTCAGCAAAATGGACTAAATGATTTATAGCAGGATCTCCTACATGACATCAATGAAATTTGATGCGGTGGCAGACAGACGTGTCCACTACAGGAATGATCAGCTAAAGTTTAGTGACCGAAATACAGTGTGTGAGACAAACAAACAAACAAACAGACAGACCAAAACATGCTGACATTCTCATTGTGTATTACTCTACAAGACAATGTGACAAGAAAGTTAAAAGAAAGTCACTGTCTTTGGCACCGACTCAACTTTTAAATGTCGACAGAGTTCACGACAACAGTTATAGACAAGAACATGGGAAGGGGATAATCTTTCCAGTCTGCTGCTCCGAGGATATTGTCCACAATATTGTTCAGTTTGTACTCGACGCTCTGTACGCGTTCTCAAGAGCGTTCTTTTCAATGCATGCTCCAGTTCGCTGTTACCAGGGAGGATAAAAACAAAAACATTTTTGTCAATACAAGCTTGTATACCTTGGTTAATGCTGAGAAAGCAAACAGACAAAACCAGTCATGACTCAGTAACTTCATCACAATTTAATATGAGGGGTCCGTCTATATAAAGGTGTTCGTTCGTTGGTTTGTTCGTTTGTTTTGGGGTCTTTTTGCGTGTTTTAACAGTGGAACGGAACAATCAAAGCCAGAGTATGTAATCTCATAACAGTGTGACACGGTATGACTATGAGGGTGGCACACCTACTTTTCCTCGAATTCACCTCGAACTTATCCGTAGACTCAACAAATGCACAAATATTATAATAATGACCCATCGGTGAAGTGTGAGAATATCTGACGATCCGTTCAAAACATGGATCTCTAAAGAGTGTTGTTAAAATCCATGTGCCGTCGTCTCTGGCGACTGGCTATTGAAGACTACAACTCGTATAATCATAATGTCACAGTTAATCAACAATAAACTGAAATTACATAAAGATAATTTCACAAAATGTCACTTTGTTTGAAGCGAGGTTCACATTCCTTCGCCTTGTTGAACGTAATTATTATCCCCTGTATTATGAAAGAGGTCAGTTACGTCCTCTTTCTATGCTACAAAATGAAAATAGTTGACATGTACCTTCAAACACACGAGACACATGGTGCTAACACCATGAGCTTTACACTTGTTGGCAACCTTCTATTACATCACATCGCACTTATTATGACGACATCCGCCCCGGGACGGTAATGACTTATAGACGGTCACTGTCAGCCCAAAATAGACCAATAACCATGATGAAATTATATCGAGGTTGCCGACACCAGAACTCGTTTGGTGTAACAAGCTATAAAGAGGCAACTGCATGATGTTTTTGGCAAAGAGTTGAGCCAACGAACCTGACTCAAACTAATTTTCCATTTCCACCAACAAGAACTGACACTCCACTGCTACAAATTTAGAATGAAAATGTCAGCTCGTTATTCATCTTTAATAACAAATAACGACCACCGAAGCACCTATTTTGATTACTCATTATATTTTTAATGTTAGGTGATTTTTTTTAAAGATATAATCTACGCGACATGACTACGAGGAAACAAGAAAACATTATATTGACAATGACGCGAGAGAATGAAGAGAGACAGATAATTGCGAACTGGAAAAAAAAAGAGAGAAATTTGGGAAGGCATGTCAACAACGATCCTTGACATTTTCAGAGTCAAATATACACTGTTTAAACGAAAAAAAAAGAGAGAAAATTCCGGGCATGTTTAAAATTAGTGTGAGAAGAAAGAGTACAACATGACACAATAGTAAACATTTGAGCGAATAGGGACACAATTTAGGGACGTAATGAAATTGGGAAGTTTCGCAAACTTTCACAAATCAATTCTTGAATAGTAAATATGAATATGCAAATGAGATTGAGAGAGTCAATCATGTCATCGCCTCACAATTTACCATAATATAGTTTGATCTTGATGTTTTAGTTTCTTTGTTCAAACGCAATTATACCCCAGTCTCGATTCCTGATAAACGTAGTATCTCTTTGATAATTATTTTGAAACTATTCAGTCGGGAATAGCATGAAATTTTTACATTTTTTTAGCAGAAAATTTTAATATTCCTCAGCTTTGTTTTATACACAATCAATGGAAATTGTGAGATAGTTTAATATGATATTATCACCTCCCTCCTTTGCATACTCATATCAAGAACTGTTTTGTGAAAACAAGCGAAACTTCACAATTTCAGAAGTTGGCTATCAGAATCTTTACTTGTTTACTACACACCACCTCCCGGGACATTTCGTCAGCTGAAATTCTCAATTACAGCTTTACACTACAGACTGTACAGGCGTGTCGACGATGATTTCTTCAAAGACAAATTCAAGAGATCATGTCTTTATAGGCCTACATTTTCCACCTGAAACCATTTAAATGATGGGCTTGAGTAAAGGAGGAAGTGTTTTATGACAACTTGACGCCATCTTGGAAGTCCACAATCAAGGTGCATTATTTCGGGTGTTGGTCGGTTTACATCAAATAACGTTTACCCATCTCATCATTTAGCGTGGCAAGGAGAAGTAAAGGTTTGGAGATCAGACTAATGAAGTGCGTTTACTTGTGATGACAGATATCGAAGGTATATACTATCACCCCAAGGGAGTCACAACTATCCCCCTGGTCCCACACACCTTCCTGCATAGACGCAGAGGCCAATATCCCAAGCCCACAGTCTCGGCTGCTCGTGCTTTGCACTTTCGACGGCTTTTAGCGAGAGGAGCGAAGGAACTCGGTCACCCTCCATGACCTTTGCAGTATTTGCAGAGAAAACATTTGACAGATAAATTGGTAGACAAGCAGGATAGCTGTTCATCCAATGTCGCACATTAATAGAAAATCCATCATCCACAAACCTTACATGATTAAATTTCTCTGAAGATAACATTAAGTTAATTGAACATTATTGGGATATGTGTCAGCTAGATCTACTCACCGATAATTCAGATCGTTTTCGTGTGTGTGTGTGTGTCTTTCTTCTTCTTCTTCTTCTTCTTCTTCTTCTTCTTCTTCTTCTTCTTCTTTGAGTGTGATTGCATGCATCGTATAGAATGCCGTCTGTAGCGTCCCATACCCAGCACAACATTATTCTGTATGAGTACATCATGATATTTCGAAATGGCCAACACTTACATACAATAATAAATTGATTTTAACTCATATGGATACATCGTATTCAATTGAGCTCTCTTCTAGTATACCGTTCAACCTATACGATCATTCGAGACAATATCACTAATATATGTCGCATGAGTAAAGTGAATAAATAACTTGCAGTGACAGTGAACATACATGAAGCCAGCAGAAATATTTCAGAGATGAAATTTGACTCAGAGACCTGTACACAAACATCTCGCATAATTTGAGGTGGCATCAGGTCAATCCCGGGAAATCTGTGTCTGTCTGTGTGTGTGTGTGTGTGTGTGTGTGTGTGTGTGTGTGCGCGCGCGCGGGGGGGGGGGGGGTGATTGACGGCTGTTCAAGTCGAAATTATTGTGGACACATTAGGTTCACTTAAACTCTTCTACTTCGTGACAATGTAGACTAATGTGTAACCTGTCCGTGACTCACCACCGAAGCCGATGATTGTGCTAAATCGTTTCCCGAAGGTGGGACACTCTCACAGGACAGACACCGCAAGCATGGTAAGTGTGTGACCAACCCTGGACTGACTGCACTGTTACCTGCACACTACGGAAATTCGAACCGTGGAAGGGTTCCAAGTCTCTTCCCACCTCTCTGGTCTGACACTCCGTTTTATACTAGGCATTAGCAGTTCCAGCAGGGGGCTCCTGTCGTCATGAAGTGCTCTGAACTCCAGTTTGAACAGAATCGGGCTTGGAAGCGCCATATAAAGTTGCGCCCAACTTTGTGTTTGGGGTATCATGGAAAACAGTTGAAGATTAAAGTTGATGGGCGGAAATATAACTGAGATGTACTGCCTGCATAAAACATACACGTACATAACATAAAAACAACAAAACGGAAAAAGAATCAACCTTGCATCGTTACTGCACGAACAGATTCGGGTTATCTTTACTCGCAATCTAAACCACAAAAGTACAGTCATCATATCTACAGTTTACAAAAAAGTTAGGCAAGGACGCAAATGCTGAGTTCTGCACAACTAACAACAATCATAAAAGCATAGTAATGGTTTTTGCCTTACAAAAAAACACAACAACCAAGGCTACAATATTCCATGGGAATACGATTTTCTTTAATCAGGTGCACGATAAAACGTATAACTTTCCCTCTACTAGCCACCCTACCCCCCCCCCCCCCCTCCACTCTTTGTGACCTTTTCCAGCCGGATGTGGAGAAAAAAGTGCACCAAACGCGAGATAGTCTATCGTGTGACATCCATCGGCCACTTCGACAACCTACACTGTATATGATGTGACATTAAAAAGTGCATTCGTCGTCTACAAATTGTTGTGTTTCATCAATCGAAGGTAGATCTTCTGTCCTTTGGTTTGTGTCACCTAACACAGACATACAGTTTCCTACGAGACGAAATTGGTAGACACTCACCCGAGACTTAAATGTTTGACAACCTGCTCATAGTTTTTTCACAATACTTAATCTCTCTCCCTCTATTTCGTTCTTTCTTGTTGTTGCCAGAATAAACATCCCTGATATCACAGACACGCAAAACTATCAAGCAAATATTGACTTCAGCAAGAATTCTCCTCTTCAAGGGTCGAGCAGAGTAATTATTACAAATTTAGCACACAAAGAATGATCTCCATCATACAAGAACATTCTACAGTAGAGTTTTAACAATCAAATTGAACTTATTATACGTTCATCAGTTATTGTGAAACCAAAATTCCGCATAAGGACAAACTCTCTCTGAGCAGAGGCTTCGATTCTGGGGGGTGGCAAGGAGGGGGACAAACATCCCCCCCCCGCCCCCCAAAAAATAAATGAAAAAATATTTAAAACATAATATAATTCCCGAGATATGGATGGGATGCTTTTTTGATTGAAAATCTTTCAAAACATTTCACCCAAAGTGTGCACCAGATTGTTGAATTTCACTTCTGAAAAGTTCAAAAATGAATTCCACCAAAAGAGCGGTGAATTTAAATTCTAAAAATACAAAATGCTCCAATACACGGAGGGGGATGGGGGATCAATCCCCCCTCCAACCTTCCCCTTGCTCGGTCCCGTCCATAGACTTAGTACACTTTGGGCATTGCAAATTTTCCGAATGATCCATAAAAAGTGCGCATTAGTTCGTTTTATTTAAAATCGAAAAGTGCAAAAGCTCCCTCGTGTGGGAAGGGTATCTACCCCCTTCCGCCTTGTCTATCAAGCACAGTGATGATACAGAGCTGAGATACCGCGATTTCAGCTCTACATGTCCCCAAATATTTATTTTTCTTACGTATTTGGTAGATGAAAAAATTCCAAATAGATTTGTCACCAAAAAGTGTGCACCAGATCGCTGAGCGTAAGGCCTGAAAACGCACAACTTCCCTCATGTTGGAGGGGGATACCCCCTCCCACTCCATAGACACCCTCCCAAAGCTCGGTTTCTTAGTTCCCTCGCACAGATCTTCCAAGTTTTGAAAACAATTAGACGCCCTCTACTGTATTTCAGAAGGCCACATGTACTCTGCAGGAACTTTAAAGGGATGATGCAGTTTTGGTTTTGGTGGGGCTTCATGTTTACAACGTTTTTGATGATGATTTTTTTTTCAGAAAATTTGAAACTTTTTATGAAATATGACAGAGCATATAATTCTGAGCCGAATTCAAAGTTTATTTGATTAAAATGGGATGAAAATTGGACGAAGCATCTTGAAAAAGTTAAAACCTGAATTTTCACTTTAACCAATATACTATACTATCCCTTTGATCAATGAAAGTGAAGTTTTTTTTCCGACCAACTAGAGAGTTTAAAAAAATCATCATGGAGATCCATTGCTAGACACACGTTTCTACCTTGGCTTAGTATAATGTGGGACAGTGTGCACCACTACCTCATGGCTAGTAGAGTGGTCAAAAAGGTCGAAGGGATCCCATAACCGTCTTCCGCTCAGCAAGACTGGTCAGTACAATGCAGATAAGATAAGATAACACCATGGCGCTACAAAACACAGCTGTTATATAACACGTTGTTCTCAATAGCGCCATGCCCAGGAAGGTGGGAAGAGAGTCGCCACCTCCTTACTACAACTATCTCTACACTTTTCACCTTTGGGAGCAGTGAGTTAAATAAAAATGTTCAAGATATCACATTTGATGCATATGTGTAGGTCTGTTGTATCACAAATCATCCTACCATATAACTTTTTTTTTTTTGCAATAAAGCCTAAAATGTAAGGAGATATATATCAGTGTTTTCCCAATAAACCGTAACTGTAGACGGTTTAATCTGGAAACAATTTTCAACTATTGTTCACATTTTGTGTATTCAACAATACTTATCATGAAATATACGGATTCAAATTTTTATAGTGGTTGTTTCTTCCCTAACTCTCTTTTACCTTGTCAACATTGTCCAGAGGGAATATGCCTACATCTTTTCCGTTCTTTGGATGATAGATGGGCTTAGGAAAATCTGTTTGTATCGCGTTAATGTCATTTCATGGCCAAGAGTTTGCTTTAATTTTCACTCCCTTTTACTGAAAATGCGAAGACGCCTGGACATAAAAACGTCTAAAGACAATTAAGTTGTTTCATTTGCAGATGCTACATCTAATGTAATTTTCCTTGAATACTTCCGTGGCTCTTCACAAGCATCTGAAAAAGTAATAAAGAGAGTTGTTATTATTACTAGAGATTTGGCAAATGCCTTCCTTGACTTTATAGTAACGATAGTATTGTTGACATGATATCCCCTTTGTTCTTATCTTGAAAGATTAGCAATTTTGCTGCTATAGTTTGGCAATAAATGCACAATACCTATAATGATACATTGTGGAGTGTGATATGCTCGTAGTAAAAAACAAAACGATTAAAACACGACATACGTTTGTTTCATGTATCCTTGTCACGAGAAACACATCGACTGCCTAGTCTCGATGACGATTGATTGTCAAAATTTGTCATACTTAATAAGATTGATAAATGTATGTCATCCTCAATGGAAACAAACCTAAACTTCAACGAAAACGTATGCGTTCCAGTTTTTGAGGATCGACCCTTTCAAATGCTTTAGCTGATCCCGCTGTGCTCTTGAAAACCTCGTAGCATCTTGGCTCAACCGAGTTTGGTCCAAAGCGTATTACTGGGTAGGCCCTACATAATTATGATAGCAAACGAACGTTGTTTGATTGAAGCTCCTTGGTATATGCAGGGAGGCAAGGATCACCTCCCTGGTATATGCAGTTTATTACCTTTTCAGACCAAGTAGACGGGAATGTGAATTTTTAAACTAGCAGGTGACGCGGACAGCTACGGCTGGAGTTGAAGCCCACTGCGGCATTTATCTGCAGTAGCACTGAAGGAAGCGTTGAAGCGGGATGAGGTGTTTCACCCAACTCCCTATCACCAAGCAAGTGCAACAACAAGGAGGTCGGAGTATTTGCCATACTGCACTGTAAAAACATCGGTGTTAGATTCAACACCATGGGTGTTAAATCTAACACCGATCAAACTTCAATAGAGGACCACACCCACAGGTGTAGAAAATGCACTGTGATGGTGTTGAAAAGTGTTCACCTGACACTTCGTGGTGTTAATTTGACACTGTACCTGGTGTTATTTTGACACTGTACTGGTGTTAATTCAAAAATGACACCACATGGTGTTGATTTGATATTTGTTGGTGTTAATATCAATGGTTTAACACCCGTCCAGCTTCAATAAGAGACCACACCAGCTGGTGTTACTGTTGTAAAATTTGTTTAAATTAGAAATCAACAAGAAGTGCAGTTACTAAGAAACTCTTCAAAAAACAGTTTTATATTTGGAAATGACACCCGGAGGTGTTAATTTAATACCATAAATGAGCACCGAAAATTTAACACCAGCTCGGTGTTCACTATTTAACACCGGACTTTTTGCAGTGTGCAGGCTGACCGCTGATCATCCATGACCATCATCAGAACCACCGCTACAAAGTGCAACACCGCCTATTGATTATCATGGAGCTATAAATCCATGTATAGCTTCATGTAGGGATAGCCGATAGGCTACGGCTCGTAGGCAAGAGATCACTACCTGCTAAAACGGAAATCCGACGAATAGATGAATAGTATCATAAGAGATACATATAGTGTAATATCAAAACTATAACTACAATGTATGAATAAGATCTCTCGTCACTTAATTCTTTAATAATCATTATAATCATATCATGGACCTGTAGTTCCATGATCATATCACTCTCTTCCTATACACACTGTCGCGAAGCAACCAGAAGCCATGTTTCACATCTGGTCGTTATAATCATACACAAAATTCTCCTACACTGCACTCCCACAACACTCCTGCTCCTTTCCCTCCCCTTTGGCTTTAAATTGACGGCAAAAAAAAAAATAAAAAAAATAAATAAAAAATGTGAAAATGTTGAAAACGTACATGAGAAGCCATAAGGCCGAATGCGGCTTTGATTGTATGACACTTACTTTTTAGTCTTGGCAAGTACAAGAACGAGAATGTAAAAGGTGAATCATGATTAACTAAAACAGGGGAAGGAAAAGCTAGGTTTAAAAGATCGCGTAAATCATTACATCGCCAAACTTTCTCCCGGCTTGATGAGCGAGGAAGAAGTGATGATACTAACCATTATACACAATACTGTGTGCGTCCTGATCCTGAGAATCCAATCCACTTGTCATTTCACACGGTATGTCCAAACTATTTCCAAGCTTTAGCGTTCGATCTGAACAAGTATGATCCGTTATATCCAAATTGCCGAGAGTATGGAAGAGCACGTAAAAGCCGATGTTGAGGGGGAAAATCCCCGATTCCCACGATGAATGAGACAATTCTCAATGACAGAGTTATTACAATCATACAATCTATCTACACCTGATATTTACGGAAGTTGATGGGTCTTTCTCTCGCTCGTTCTCTCCTACCCCTGCGGATGATTTTGCCCGTGTGGCCAAAACACAGACTGATACTCCGCTTTACGCTGGTCTCGCACGCACAGAGAGGTGCGACGTGTACGAAGCGAGGGTGTCCCCTTCTATTCGATCCGGTGCGGTCAGTGCACGGAATGACGTAGTCTCGCTTCTGAACAAACCAAAACACACACACACACACACACACACACACCCGAGACAGAGATTACAGTAGTTTCCCAAATTGGCTTCCTTCCTAATTTCACGAGAAGTACCGCATGTGGTAGGCAGAGTGATGGCCGAATCCAAGAGAGAGACAGATTTATCAAGATTGTGCCGTCACACACCGCTTGACAGTGCTCGTCGCGCTATTTCAAGAAATGGAAATATGTAAACTGTCTAGAACCAAGACTAGAACTGAGGGGGAATTCCTGTCCTTGTGCCTAAAGGGCTCAGTCTTCGGGAATAATTTCCTCTTCCTTATGAGTGCAAAGTTATTTTGCCCGCGTACGAAATAGTTTGACTGACAGGAACATACACGCCCCTGCAAAAATGCTCTGAGCTCCGTGCTTCGGTATATAGCTTCACGGGGCGGTTCAATTAGCTCAGGATTGACCCCCTGCGCCTCTGCAGCGAGAGACGAGCATTCTCAATTTTCATCTGTTTGTATCTTGTTAGCTTTCGCTGTCTGAAGCTGATGGACAGATGAAGCCCGCCGCTCACGGTGATCATTGTAGAGGGGCACAATATCGTCCAACTTGATGTGTGGTTTGCATTCCAATACTTCCATCGTTTTGGTTGAGATGCAATGGGACTTCAGGTTTCCAACTTTTTGGTGAGATGATGAGAAACCTCTTATGAAATTCAAAGTTCATATAAGATGAAAATTGGTTTGGAAATGGCCGAGATTAGTAATATGATTGTGTTAAAAAAAAATAGACGTCCTAATGAAATGTGGGACACGCCTTTCACTAGGACCACTTTGCTTTACGACTTTGTTTTTGGATATCTCAGCTATTTCAAAACCGAATTTTCATGAAATAATTTTTGAATTCATCTTAGAATTGATATTGTGTGCTCTTTGATATTCCATTAGAGGTTTCGAATGTTATCTCGCAAAAAGTAAAAAATCTGAATCTCGTTTCTCAAGCAAAACTATACCATTATTTTAGTTCGAAGCCCGATACCACACATTTGTTACCAGTAATTTACCGGTAATTAGCATATAATTTATATTGGCTTGACCTTTGGCCTATGCCTCATGCGGCATACCTGGAGCAGGTTATCAAGAAATATTCCATCACCAAGCTGTAAGACGGACAGACGGACAACCCGAAATGTCTCCTGCATTTTTCGGGCGGAGTCATAAAATCAACTCTAAATTACTGAGTCTATAGATGTCATTAGTTCTCAGAGGTACCTCCCTGCTCCATGGCATTACAGCTTTTAATACAAGCCCCCTCATACCAGCACGAACAAACAAGATCGTGGTGGGATTTTCACCACACTACACAAACACACGTATTATTACCCCATGGAGATACACAAATTATGCGAACACCCTGCACTAATGTATAGCAAGCTATACAAACCATTGTACAGAACTTCCATGGGATCAAATATTTGCCTGGAATTTTCCACAAGAAGTTGATTGTCTTCTAGTGACGTCACCGCAGTGATTCAGCCTTCAGTTCCATCGATTATATAAATAGGGAGGTGGAAATGATAGGATGTTTCCACCTCACTGGATTGACTCGTTGCCGGTTTAAACAAAACGTAATCGTTATCTTATTGCAAAGGAATATTAATATTTGCAATTTGTTTCCGTCAACCACTTGTGTTGTGACGCCAGAAACCTCCACCACCGGAAATTCCAATAAGTGGTGGATTAACCTTTTGACTTGTATTCTCAATGGAAGAGCCCATAATACTTGACATAAGCAAAGAAGAGAAAAGCATTCGTTTTTCTTTTTATTTTGCACGTTTCTCTTCGCCATGCTGACATTAGCTTCTTTGATGCACTTCTTGAGTATGGGTCTTGTATTGAATAGATTCATTCTTTCTTCCCTCATTTCCTTCTTCTTGCTTACTTTCCATTTGTTTTGCTTTTGTTCCGCTTTTTCTTCTCCCCCTTTCATCTTCCTAGTTTTTGTATTTCTTTTCTGTACTTTGCATGTCAAATATAGCAGTATGACATTTCAGAGGAGAGAGTGCACGGGAAGTAACCGAATTCTCATGACAACCCTCAGACAAAGAAGAAGATTGCTTACTGACAAGATGCTGTGATACTGTACTCGCACCTAAAGAAAAAAAAAACTCGCGGAAAGGCCTTACACTGTAGTCTGGCTTCCAAACCCTCTGCTCGTATTAATTTGCTATCCAGGATATTGACACCCTCAAGGTTGGCGACTTCGTCGCGGGGCTCTCCGCGGAGTCCAGTCGGCAAAAGGTCTGGAAACCATACTATATACTTTGTATGAGATTAAAGGCAGCCGATCGCCATCCCTAATGGTACGTAAACTCCGAACGACCGAAGTTTGTGCATGCAATTGCGCAATGCTACCACTGAGACAAGTGTGTGTGTGTGTGCGTGTGTGTGTACGCATCATACACAAACATTGTCACCGCGAGCTGCGGTGATTGGAGGAGAGAGGCCAGAAGACGCTGCGGCGTGTGTGTGTGTGTGTGTGTGTGTGTGCGTGTGTGTGTACGCGTCATACACAAATATTGTCACCGCGAGCTGCGGTGATTGGAGGAGAGAGGCCAGAAGACGCGTGGCTCTTTCGGCCTCTCTTCATGTGCATGCGCGCTGAGAGTGTGCGTCCATTCGGAAGCTCTCGTGGCTCGCTGGGACAGCCATTTTGGGTTAGGAGATAAGCACAGGGAGCTCTCTTGTAGCCTATCGTATTTTCGCTGACCCATTGAGCCAGCGCTATTCTCATTCGGGGGTCACTACATTTGATACAGAATGGGGGAGGCAGCGTGTTGCGTTCGTCTCCGTGCCGCACAAACCACTCGCCACGACTGAGTGTCTTTAAATTATTCAACCTAGACAGTTTTTAATATTCGAGTGGCTGCAGTTTTCTGCAAACTTGTTATCAAAATGCTTTCGACCGAAATTAATCATTTATGACGGCACTGATGTGCCCCTCTCTTGGACCATGGATCTTCTGAATACGCTATCAGTACAAGCCTGCAAGCAGGGAGGAGGATTTCCACTTCCTTGGAACAAGCATGGAGCTCCAAGTTGCTCCACGGTACAAGCATGGAGCATGGAGCTACCATGGAGATGGAAGAGACACCTTCCTGGAGCTACCATGGAGCTACTCTTGCAACTCCATGTATAGCCTTTTGACAAGCCCCTATCGCTGTATGATGACTATAAACGGTGAGCGAAGAAAGCCGAGCCTTGGCCCACTCGGCTGGGCTCTCTTCGCCATACAGCGAGAGTGCCTTGACAAAAGGCCATATCATACTTGGCTGGGCTTTCTTCATCATACAGCGAGGGGACCTTGACAAAAGACTACTCTCGCAGGGAGAGTGCCTGAACACATCCGCGTGGAGCAGTTTTTACTTGGTGTAGGTCTTGGATAGGATTTGATTCATCAAAAGCAGTTGTTACGTAACGTCTTGAAGCCAGGAAGTAGCCGTTGATAACACATTTTACAGGCACGGCATCTCTGGAAGACTTACCGTCATCACTGGCTTTTCTTTGATTAATTACAGGAGCATCTCTAACCAATTAGCACTTTCTGTCGTTTAGCACAGTTAGCATAGCACCGAATAATGCCCCTCGGTCATTTTTCTTCTTTTATGTGTACGAAAAAAGAGAACAAAACTCAGAATGAGACGATGAGTCCATGCACAAGAACTATACTTTAATTTGATTATATCAAGCACTTCAGAGTTATATATTATTGCAAAAACAACGGGCTTCGATGACGTCATAAAGCAAGGTTTCGGTGTTTACTGAGAAGAATCTTCCATCACTAAATGAGTGAACGAATCAATCTAAGTCAGAAAGTATAAAGAGAGGATGGATGAACGGATGAAAAGAAAACGATGAATGAAAAAGACGAATGCAAAAGCCTATTTGCACAGACTCAGAAATGCGTTGAAATTCATGTATAACAAGCGATGTGTGTATGTATATATCTAATATCATACTTTTACCGTGTACACAGAATGATGACGGTAAATTGTAGTTTGCAAAGCGAAATGTGAGCTTTCATTACCCAATATTACGTCATGATGCTGTTCACGCAAAGGAGCTACTAGCATCATGTGCACACTAATATTTGCACTATACGTCTAGAGCAAGACCAACTTTTGGAAAGATAAGTTCTTCCTTTTTGTTCGGACGTTGGCCTGGGAACAGACACAGGTTATGTAACCTTTATCGTGGCATACAGTCGAAACAAAAGATAGCTTGTAGGGAGAAAGGCAGGCATTAATCATCGTTGGGCATAACATTTCACAATCACGACGACTTCCTTGTATTGTATGTTCGTTTCCTCATTTTCAAGAGTTACGACTTTGTACTGCACGCAATGTTGGCTTCAATAGCTACATTTGTACTGATTAAACTGATTTTTTTAGCAGTTTTACAAACATCAGACGAAAATAACAAGAGTTTGGATTTCTGATAAAGTGCCCCATGCACTTCCCGAAGGCACAGTACAAGTAAATGCAGCCAATCTGATCATCACACGAGGTAAAGATGCCCTAATCTGACATCTCTCATTTGGGTTAAATTCAAATCCGTACTCGTCTTTTTTCCTTTTTACGCGAAGTGATATAAAAAAAAAGGTTCAAATGTTATTGCTTCATTCGAATCAGATCGATATTACCTTGCAAAAAAATGCAGTCCTTGCTTACAATTGCAATCCATCGTAATCGCTGAATCATTGACCAACACAATTATTATAATCAATTATGAACCAATAAAAAAGTTGGTGATGGCATGATTGACACGTCATCATCATCATCATCGTCATCATCCGCATCATCATATTCTTCTTCTTTTTCTTTATCTACTATACTTTTTCTTCTCCTTGATTTCCTCTCCTCTTCACCCTCGCCTTGTTTGTCCTTATCTCCAGCGTTGCATTCTTGATTTCAGAATCACAGCGTGAGCCAAATTCTGGAGACATAGTAAGATGACACCAGTGTATAATATGGAAGCTTGTGAGCTTCAGTTTTGAAGGGAGATTCGATCTTATGTGCAGAAATGTGTTAGATTCAAGCTCTGTCGAATCATTAATAACCTATACCTCGCCCTTGTTGACGCCAATAAATAAAGAGAAGACAACAAAAGAAAGAGTTGAGATATTTCATTACGTGGAAGACACACCCATTTGTTTTTCTGTATAAATATGCTAGAATTCACCCTTCTCTGACTATCAGATGCACCAGAATTATTGTATAGTATGAAATGCTCGGTGGATCCAAATATGATGCCACAAGCATTTTGCTTTGTTTGCTAAGTGTACTTCGAGTGTCTTCATGCATTCTATCCGATCGTTCGCACTCTATATCGTGCAAGTTGAACTCCGGATGTAGGTTGCATTATATACGGATAATAATGCAGATCGGGCACTTGAGCACTTCTTCCCGTCTTTCTTGGTTGACGATGTCAGATATTGAAGTGGAGATGACCCCCATCAGATCCGTGGAGAGAATTAAGAATCTGACTAAATTCATCGATATAACAATCACGTAAAATAAATGTGAACACCGAGGTCCCTTGTTGGTCGATTCCCATCTTTAACAACAGACACCTAAGCGTATTTTAAAGCGTTACCATTCAGTGTTCTAGGCCTAAACAAGTTGCTTCTGTGAGGTTTCGTCAAGTCACCCGTCTGTAGTCCTTACTTCATTCCTCGCATAGACAAGACACCACAGCCGTGAATCAAAGTTGACATCGCGTTTACCACACCATGATCCATGTTCTATTCAAGACCGCCCGATATGCTTCAAAAACGTGAATCATATCAAAGGGAAACTAATTTCACGTTTAATGTAACTCTAGTGAGAAAAATGAAGTCATAAAGTGATTTTTCTTTAATCAACATCTCTCAAAGAGAATAGGAAGTGCATTAAAATGAATTTCATTATCCTGGTTCAAGTAAAGGTCTTGAGTTTAAGCTTAGAAAATTAATCGGTGTTTCGCATATTATTTTCTGAAACCATAAGCGAAACCCCTCCATATCAGATCCCCCCTCCAATATTATTCCTAAACCTCTGAAGTCATCTTTTCATAATTCAGAAAGTACAACAATTTTAGTTTATGTTATTTACGGTGTGACCCGTTATGGTAATTTGAAAAAAAAAAAACTGAATTGAATTGAATTGAATTGATCTAAAGACAAAAGCTTTCATCAAATATTAGGATTGATTTGTCGTGAGAAATATCTTATTTGAATTTCCTCTTCCTTTATAGTAAGGGAAATCAAGAATGTCTTCCCGTTGCTCTATAAAAGGAGGATAAGTATCACAAGGTAAGGTTTACCATGACACGGACATTTAAATTTAAACAAGATTGAATTGTGATGTGAATGTGTAGAAACCTAGACCCTGCTATCTATACAGACTTCATGACAATATTTATTTATTTATTTATTTATTTATTTATTTATTTATTTATTTATTTATTTATTTATTTATTCATTTATTTATTTATTTATTTTGGGGGTAGGGATGTTATTTCTATTGTTCTTCATCCATTTATTGGTTGATTTCCTATAACAAATTATTTTGGTTGAAAAGAAAATATCTAACCTTATTTTTCCCCCATTGTCTGATAGGATAATTCGTCTGACGTCAATTTACATTGAATTACTAAGTATGGCCGTGAACCATGACAAAGGACGTTTTCTGGATGAGTAACGAAATTTTGGCTCCTTTCGGTAGTCTATTTCTGATCTCTCTCGTAACTCTTCCCACAATGCTGTGCGCAGCGGACTCAGTCAGACCGCATTCAGTAAAGGGGCGTCTCCCATATCTTGCAAACTATAAGTCTCCCACGTGAGTTTAGCTACAGAAAAAGTTCACTCAGTGTTCACGTTAAGGTTGTCTTTCAAAAACAAAATATGAAATAAGATCTAACAGAACGGCTAACGTTCCACGAGCGGCAGCAGTACTTGGTCATGCTATGTGAGGTTGGGGATGTTCATGTTGTAGGCCCTACATGATTTCCATCAAGAGTGATTAATTTGAACCATGTATGCAGATGACACAAGTCGAATGTTATAATGTTATAACAAATCCAAATACTAACTGGATATTACAAACATAATGATCTTTTTTAAACATTTGCATACTAGTGGAGAGTCCAATGGCAATGGTCTCATCGGCTCATTATTTGGCTAGGACAGAATCACCACACTGCGCTGAGACTTGTGTACATACATGGTATAGCTGATTAGTTGCGTCAGTTTGAAACTTTGATTCAAAGACTCTAAGTGTTTATAGATTATGCAGAACGTATACATAAACATCTTTGTTTTTATCTAACGATGTTGAACTCGACTTTAAATCTCTTTACAGATTCAGAGGATCGGATTCAAGGATACCTTGGAGGTGGAAAGACCACACCTCTGGGCTAAAGTAAAAATATGACTTCCATATTCAATTATCATCAATCATGTCTAAGCTGTTATAAGTCAAACTCATTGAATCAGGACATTCACATCATCGCAGAGGTGAATCACATGTCAATCGACTCTTTCCAGAAAGTTTTTGTTGTTGTTGTTGTTGTGGTTGAAGCTGGATTCAAGGCTGATATTCCAAACCTATAACGGAAGAAAAAAGGAATAAAGTGTACTTTAACCAATGTTGACTTAGTCTGTATATTCCACAGATCATAACATGGTTACATAGCATCCACAGATGACAACAAAACCATGTTGAAACCGGACCTCCATATACAGGAAAACAGCATTTAACGTAATCACCATTTCTTCCTGTCTGTATGACTTCGTTAAAAAACACATTGTCTGCCCTGTGAGCCCAAACGTGCTTTTTCTTATGATGACACAAGGAAAATTGACAAACAGGTGACTGTACAAATCAATCATGGACGGTGGAGCTGTTTTTGTGACAACGATAATCGATTGCTTTTTCATCTCGAAGGAACTCACGTCTGTTTTCAAGGAAAATGTACTAGAATCCAGCTGTTCTTGTATATTATCTGAAGACAGTCCCACCCATTTCATATTTTCTAAGAAATCTAATCACATATTCATGAAACATTCAGATTTGCTATTAAAGTGAATACAAAGAAAGAAAAATAATGATAATTATGCAAAAATACAGCTAGAAATAATTCGCTTGAATCACCTTTTAAACAAGGTATACTTTAGTTTGATTGGGATACATTTCTCTTTTTTCTTGGGGGGGGGGGTTGGTTATTGATTGTATACTGTACTTATATATAGGGTTATCGTATGTTATTCCGATGGTTCGTTGGTTTGGATCAACGAACCTTCAGAAAAATTAACTGATTTCCTTTTTTTTAATGAACGAACCTGTGGGAATAACATACTTTATTCCATTATTTTTCGGATTGACGAACCTTCGTAACGATGAACATCACCCATTAACATATCTTTTGACACTGCGCTGGTGTTCATATCATTTCATTTGTTTTCATTCTCATTTTTCTTTCAACAAAACATAACATAAAAGTAAATCAGGAATTACAAATATCATAAGCATAAAATACATTGGGATGTGCGGTGGATGCGAATTTCAAAGGTCATTGAATAAACTGTCTAGATGTATCGACAGTGAGCTCTTGAAGGAGGCAAATCTCTATTGTGATTAATCTGTATCCACAAAACTGCACTAAAACAATAATTGATAATTGCACTTTGCCTTCCATTACATATAGAACATGTCATACAACTGGAAATAGGGCAAACTTAAGGTAGCCTTGAAAACGGTACATGAAATCACGAATGCATGTGGTGTACATGTGTTAATCTAAATATAAGCAGAGCGTCATGCAAAAGAAAAAAAAAGGGGGGGGGGGTTGCTCCTTTAAATACATGAAGCCTATTTAAAGTGCTACCGGAGGTTCGACAGGTCGCATAACCTTCTGGATTTCCTTTCCACGCGCTGTCCGTAGTTCGTGGTTTTGTTGGTGTTCTTTTTTTTTTTTTCTATCAGGTTCATCAGTTCATTTTAAGATTCGATTTTTACCATTCGGAGCATAATAGTACAATTATTGCTGTCAGCAATATTGCTACTTTTACATTGTTGTTTTCATTATCAGCAATAGTGTATCTAATGTCATTGTTATTATCATTGTTACTATCACAGTGTATCATCATCATCATTATACTGATCACTACTATCACTACTTCTACTACTACCATTAGTTATTGATATTGATATCATAATTATTATCAATATTATTATTATTATTAATATTATTATTATTATTATTATTGTTATTATTATTATTATTATTATTATTATTACTATCATTATTGTTATCATCATCATCATCATCATTGTTGTTGCTGTTTTTGTTGCTTTTTATCATTGTTACTATCATCAGTATCATAAGAGAGATGTGACTATATACCTCCCATCAGGTCAAAACCTAAATAAAGGAGGTGGAAGAAGTTTATAGAGAAGTGGAAAGAGACTTCATCACATACCTTTGGTCCTCGCCTATAGTACCTCCATGATGAATCCATAGATCTATATGAAACCATGGAGGTACTATACATGCGAGCAATAATAGAGCGTATGAAGGCAAGCCATCTGCCCTGTATCATTGACCCATGCAGCTATCGGGAATCTTCTCCGTACCTCACCATTGTTTGTTCAAGGTTTTATAGCTTGTTTATCATGGTTTTATTGACCTGGTATCCAAATCTTACTGCATCCTGCGGAAAGGTCGATAAATAGAACGAGCTCTTACAGCGCTTGCATTTAACCCTAACGAACTGGCCGCTTTGGGTGTCGTTGACTGTCTCAACTGTTAAAGGGCACGAAGGGATGATAGTATTGGTAGAGGTGAGAATTGGGCTTTAAACATTTTGCTAGATACACGTGTATTAAAGGTCCTGTTGACCTTTGGGAGCAGTGATTCAAAACTTTTTCAAGATATGACATTTAATGCATATGTGTTGTTGTGTTGTACCACAAAACATCCTATCATCTAAAATTTTCCCGACAAAGCCTAAAATGTAATGAGATATCTGTATGTTTCTCAATAAAACGTAACTGTAGACGGTTTAGTCTGGAAACATTTTTTATCATAACTATTGTTCACATTTTGTATATTCAACAATACTTAACATGGATTTTGTATAGATTTGAATTTTTACAGTGGTTGTTGTTTCTATCCCTAACTCACATTTTAAAACAATTTTAAAGCACTAATGCTGGGTTTTTGTTTCATCTGCAAATGGTATATTATGCCTTTAAGAACCACTTGTGAAATAATACAGAGCATACCATTCTAAGAGGAATCCAAAGTTAATTGATGAACATCGGTTTTGCAATGGCTGAGATGTCCAAAGTAAAACAGAGCGATCGTCAGTGATCGTGATAAAAGGTGGGTCCCACCTTTTATCAGGCTTGCCCTGCGATGTTTTGGGTATCTCAGCCATTTCAAAACCAATCCTCATCAAATTAACATTGAATTCTTCTTGGAATTACATGCTCTTTCATATTTCGTAACAGGTCTGTCATTATCTCACCCAAAACTGTGAAGATTTTCTACGAGCACAGACAGAAATGAACTATAACAACATCCAAAGACTTAGCGCTCTTAAGAAATGTGAAAACCGCCCTCACGCCCCCTTTTTTTCGACAGCTATACCTTGGAAATGTCTTGGGAAATCTTCTGAAGTTGTTAAAAACTTTCTTGACCTTGGGATTGATAAGAGTGGAAATGTCGACGCTGTTCCGGAAATAAAAGAATCCATTTTCGCAGTATATGAAAACTCTCTCTCTCTCTCTTTTTCTGTCAATGAGACTTTTTTTTTCAAAATATGAAAAAAATGTTTCTTGTAAATTTGTAGATTGAATGAAACTTGATTGCCGAGTTGAAATAAAATTTTGAACCAAAATATCAGTTTCCATGAGTTGTAACTGTTTTATCCTCAAGCGCATAATGGATATATAGGAATATGTCTCAAAATGTGTAGGCCTGTGTGTTATAGAATATTGAGTGTGTGAAGACGTGTACGCCGTGTGTGTGTCATGTATGTTTGTGTGTGATTTATGTTCATTTATGGGAAAAATCCAGTCCAAATATAGGTTAGTCTGATATAAAAGAGTAAAATCGTACAAGTTTGACGGTAAAAATTTGATCGAAATCGAATGAAAAATAAGGAAGTTATGACATTTTGAAGTTTCGCTAATTTTTGAGGAAACAGTTTTTGAATGGTCAACGTGAATATGTAAATGGGCAAAGTGAGCATGTCTTACCCTCAAAACATGCCATACAGTTTGTACATACAATTTTGAAATTTTCAGTTTTTCATTCAAACGCAATTATGCCCTAAGGTTCAAATCCTGGTATATCCAACTGATCACTATTCTGCAGTCGTTCAACCATGAATAATATCATTTTTCAGACTTCAATGACAGAAACATTGAATTTCTGTCATTTTGTTGTACAGGATCAATGGAAAATTGTGAGGTTATGACATAGTTAGCTCACTCATTTGCATATTCAGATCCATCCACTGTACAAGAATTGTTTTGCAGAAAATAGCAAAACTTGTACGGTCTTCAGTGACCAATACAGAAATAAGTGCTCCTATCCAACTCCTTCAATAAGTGGGTCAACATGTTATTCAGCATAAACAGTCTGGAATACAGAATTAACAAGTAGGGGGAAGTATTAATAGGTAATGACCCTTTACTTCATTTAACTTCAATGAGTTGGTCAGGTATATCGCTTGGATGACGTAATGATGAATATACTAGGTGGCCTATAGGCACCTACTTGCAGCCCGAATGCAGAATAAAACAATTTCTGACTTCTTTCTGAAAGTTTTGGCTGTCCTATTAGGGCAAGCGTGCTACCTCATGTTTCTATTTGTTAATTTGGTCAAAACAAATCCAGAAGGAAACAGAGTCCCAGATGAAAATACACTGTAGCTAGATGTAAACAAACTTCTAATGAAAAACGAACCCTTATATGAAAATAAGCTCCAGATGTAAACAAACGTGTGATGAAAAATAAAAACTGTTGGATGAAAACAAAGACAAAGTCCTTATAGTACAGTCTACTATGTCGAAATATTGGGTCCCGTGAGATTTTCGTGCCAAAATTGATTTTTTTAGCTAACTTGGTCAATTTGGGGGTGCTGAATCCCAAAAACTTTGGTTCCATTTTTTCCGACCACGTCTTCAGTCGCCATTTTGAATTTCAAAATGGCCGCCATAGCAAACAGTATTTTGACCCAATTCTCATAATGTGAGCATCATAGAAGGTTCAGATTTGATGCAAAAAGCATGTTTGTGATGTCAGACATTCTGATACACCATTTTCTAATATTGTAGATAGCTTTGATACAATTTTTAGCCATCTTAAAATTCAAAATGGCCGCCATAGGTAAATATATTTTTACCCATATCTCAGGTTGTAAGCATTATGTAGAGTATAAATTTGGGGCAAAAAACATGCATATGATGTCAGTAATGCTAATATACAGGGGGCCGCGGAACGTTTTTCAGTTTGGGGGGGCTGCGCAGCCCGGGGGGGGGGGGGATCAAGGTCACCCCCCCCCCCCCCCCCACCCCGCTTAGACGCACCGGCGTAGCCTGGATAATGATCTTCTGATCTTGGGAGAGCGGCGGTTAGGCCTACTATGCGAGGGAGCCAAGCGACCGAGCCCGAGCGAGCGGAGTGAAAAGGGGGGGGGGGGGGTGAGGGTGTGGGAGGGGGTGTTCCCCCTCCCACGGTGAGAACTTTTTGCATTTTTATGTTGTAAATGGTGCAATTTGATGCATGTTTTCCGTCTTTTATCGCCTTGAAACGGCCCCACTTTTTTAAGGTAGCAGGATATTTTGATGTGGATTATTATTGAACAATTTGCCTATAAAGTCTTGAACCCCCCCGCTTACACGTACCGGCGTAGCCTGGATAATGACCTTGTGATATTGGGAGGGCGGTGGTTACTATGCCAGAGAGCGAAGCGACCGAGTCCGAGCGAGCTCAGGGAACGGTGGAGGGGGGAGGGTGTGGGAGGGGGGTGTTCCCCCTCCCACGGTGAGAACTTTTTGCATTTTTATGTTGTAAATGGTGCAATTTGATGCGTGTTTTCCGTCTTTTATCGACTTGAAACGGCCCCACTTGTTTAAGGGATAGCAGGATATTTTGGTGTGGATTATTATTGAATAATTTGCCTATAAAGTGGTAGCATATGAATAAACTTCTTGTATAGATTGATTGTTACAACTGATTTCATGAATGTTGTCTGTTAAGCAATCAAACAGAAAAGGCAGGCTCACGAGGGTGTATATACAAAAGGGATATTTCTCCTCCTACACGAAGGTGATTTTACATTTTCAGACCTGAAATTCAGCGATCTGGGTGCAAACTTTTGGTGCAATACTTGGATATTTTTTCTAGCTCCCCCAGCCCCCCTAAAAAAATATATATTTATGGAAATGATTTAGATTTTTTCAGGAAAGTGTTAATACTAAATAGCAAAATCACGGCATTTAGCTCTTATTACGCGTGTGCATCATCTGTGTGTATGTACAAAGTCTAATGAGGTAGTGGGGGAGGGTGTGGGAGGGGGATGCCCCCTCCCAATCGACGGAGCTTTTGCGTTTTTGAAATCAAGATGAAGCGATCTGAAGCACACTTTTTGTGGGAATTTCGGGTAATGTGATTTTCCTTCGATTTTCCCCCTTTCTTTCTTTTTTTTTCTTTGATTTTTTTTTTCACGATCAAAAAGTGTGTGTGTGTGTGTGGGGGGGGGGGGGGCTACAGCCCCCCCCCCCCCGCTTCCGCGGCCCCTGATATATACATTCTTTTATTCAATGATGGATCATTTTCTATACTGGCCATCTTGAATTTCAAAATGGCTACCATAACAAATGTAATTTGGACCGGTATCTCACATCGTATGCATTGTGTAAGGTTCTAATTTGGGGCAGAGAGCATGCATATGTTGTCAGACATTCTGAAACATCTTTTTCTGAAACGATGGTTCATTTTGATATCAAAGGTGGCCATCTTGGAATTCAAAATGGCCGTCATAACCGTATGTATATTTTGACCCATATCTCATGTTGTACGCAATACAGACAGTTCATATTTCGGGCGTAAACCGGGCTCATGATGTTGAACATTCAGATGCACTTTTCCCCTCCCTAAAATGCAGATCACTTTCAAGGCTGCCTTCTTAAAATTCAAAATGGCTGCTTTTCAGCTAATATCTCTGGTTACAAGCAACTTTTAGACATATCAATGTTTATGGTGGCATACTGTGTACATTCTTTAAAACACACACACACATAGGGCCTACAATGTATACATTCTGTCATATTGGATTATTTGTATCGGTCACCGCTCTTGAAATTTAAGAAGTATTTTGACCATATATTTGGTGCTGTAAGATCTGTAATGACCCAAGCATGGTGAAACGATCATGTATAAGTCAATCACTTCATTGAATATTGCGTGAGCGGAAGTGTTTCCTGTCCTGTAGGTACACTGTTGTGTTGAAATGCAAAAAGGCTGCCATGTGAAACATTCCTTTAAAAGCATAGCGTTTGGGTAAAATTTGTGAATGGGAAATCATGTGATTTGATGTTAAAAACAAATGACTTAAAAAAAAAACTGTTTCTTAGTGGCTAAATAATGCCCCATTTAGACGATTTGGTAGTAAGAACTTACAATATTAGCCCTATATACTCTAATAATTCATGGGATAGTCACTTAGATAATTAAATGTTTTCTAGGCTCATTCCCTGCACGTGTTTTTAAAGAAACAACACTCTAAAGCTGGAAACAGGGGAGAATTAGTTCTAAATTCTTCCAGAAATAATTACTTTTGCATTTCTTGCTGTTGAGCATGACAATGAATTTTGTGGCTACCGTCGGTGTTGGAAGCTCGAAGCATTTTATAACTTCTGGAGGCACAGACTGTGTCATAGCACATTCTGCATGATTCAAGGTCTAGATACTTCTTGGTCCATCTGCTCTTGGAGACATCCTCAAATTTTCAACTTCAGCCAGCACCATGAAAGGCATGAAAAAGCAGACCTTTAGTTGTTCCTGCTTTTTCGCAACAAACTGCAGAGCATAATCTCTCAAAATTGTCAATTGTACCTTTATCATTTAATTTTCCAGTGATGGAGCAGACAACGTGCAATGCAGTAAGTGAAGCAAACCACCAAGATCCATCAGGATAATTGAAATGTTAGAGTCTACGTAATAATCATCAATATCTCTGATTTTCCTGTTGCTCTAATACATACAATGGTATGAGGCTATCTGTTGTGAGTGACGGGTGACAGTAACTCCCATGGCATCTTTGATGAACTCTTTTATTTGCTTTCCATGATGTAGTCTCTGTGTCAGATGGAATTGACTGCTCAGTATTTCAACTTTCAGGCTGATTATTTGGTTCAGTTTTGTGAGTTTCTAAGGCATGGGTAGGAATGACGAGAAGGCCATGAAACAATGAGATAAAGAGTGATTGTGGAATTGCTTAGAACTTATACCTTTCAATAATAGTATCGTTCAGAATAGTGTATTGACTGGATAATGACAAGTCTATCGGGCTGTAGAACCAGTAGAAATGTTATGAAGAATTGGTGATCCCTTAAGCTTAATGACTTTGGATCCAATCTTACATGGTGTTTTTTTTTTGCATGAGCTGAATGTCTGGCCTTTCTCACAATAATCCAGAGATTGATATATTCTAATTCTCTCAGATACAAATTCTTATTACAGAACATTAAAACTGCCCTTTTCATCTCTTTCTAGAGTATCTCCCTTGAATGTTTCTGATACCTGACTGCCAAACACCACATTCAATAGCTTCAAGGCAGTGACAATTTCTTACATTACCCTCGTGTGATGATCTTCTAAGTTGTGGAGAAATTCTGATGGATGCAAGCACCATAGAACTGAGCTATCATTACTCCTTTGTAGTTTTAGAATAATTGGCTGTACAGCAGTAAGCATCTTGGAAGTCTTCATAATTGAAGATGACCCAATCAAGGGCAATCAGGAAAAAGCCTACTCATTCCTTTTTCATTCTGTGTTATTCCAGAAATATATCAAGCAAACCTTAAGTGTTTCAGTTTATGGCCAACAAACAAGCTTGTGAATGGGATGCCTGGTAGGGTGACCATAACATTTCTTGCCATTGCGAGACTTTTCCTTGTTTGTCTCCATTCTCTTGAGGCAGCATCAAGTTTTTGAAGATCACCTTCATTTGCATCAATGCTTGCTTTTGTACAAATATTCATTGATTGGGATTAAATATAATCATTAACGAGGTTCCGCAACGCAAAATAGCGTGTTGCCCGAGAGGTAAAAACGAACCGTTTTAGCGGTTTTTTTTTTTTTTTTTTTTTTTGCTATACGGGATGTAACGCTTACACGCTTGCCCACACTATCAGACAGTGGTATGCCCCCTCCCCCCTCACGCAGTTTTTGCCCCTCAGCATCTCTTGATGACGTAATTAGAACCTCATCCTTACATTATGAATTTCTGGCGGCTATTTTGAATTGAGAGATGGCTGTCATTTTGCGTGAACTGGAAATAAATTCAGTCTAACTAGGACAATTTTGGCACATTCATCTAAGGCGATTACCACAGTATTATAATTATGTTTTCTATGGCGGTCATCTTTAATTTCAACATGGTGGCCTATCTAATGATCCACAATTAGGAAACAGCTGTACTGAACCGTTGGACACCGCAAGCATGTGCATTCTTGAAAATTTGATGCTTCTACAATAATTGCAAACTGAGATATGGGTAAAAACGCTATGGCGGCCATTTTGAATTTCAAGATGGCGACCTACAAACTCTACACAAATATCAGAAAATGATATATCAGAGTGTCTGACATTACAACGACGTATTTTGCACTAAGTTTGAGGTTTCTACAATGCTCACTTTATGAGATATGGGTAAAAATACAGCTTGCTATGGCAGCCATTTTGAAATTCAAAATGGCAGCCTACAAATTGTATCAAAACAATCCACAATATCAGACAAAGATTTATCAGAGTGTCTGACATCACACCCATGCATTTTGCACCAAATGTTAAAGGGATCGTACAGTTTTGGTTGAGACATAATTTCAGGTTTCTAACATTTTTTGGTGAGATAATGAGAAACCTCTTATGAAATATGAAAGAGCACGTAATTCTATGAGGAATTCAACATTTATTTGATGAAAATTGGTTTTGAAATGGCTGAGATATCCAAAAAAGAGCGATTCTATAGAGTGTGGGACCCACACTTTATTACGATGGCTTTGTTTTACTTTGTTTTTGGATGTTTCATTCATTCCAAACCCGATTTTCATCAAATAAACTTTGAATTCCTCTTAAAATGGTATGCTCTGTACTATATCATAAGTGTTTTCTTGGTATCTCGCAAAAAGTTAAAAGCCCAATTCTCATCTCCACCAATACTGTACTATCCCTTTAAGCTTCTACAATGCTCACTTTATGAAATATGGGTCAAAATACAGTCTGCTAGGGCGGCCATTTTGAAATTCAAAATGGCGGCTGAAGACGTGGTCAGAAAAAAATGGAACCAAAGTTTTTTGGATTCAGCACCCTCAAATTGACAAAGTTAGCGAAAAAAAATCAATTTTGGCACGAAAATCTCACGGGATTACATAGTAGCCTCTACTATTATGAAAACAAACTTATCACGAACCTCTTTTGTGATGCGAAGTGATGTTACGTCGCGTCGATATTGTCTGATCTCCCTAAATGCATTTGCGCATTATGATTGGCTATGGATAGTACGATTACGTAACTCCTTGGACTAATCTGAATAGTGCAGTCGAGCGATAACTCCTTGGTGCAGTGTAAGGTTTGGAAATACACCGCAAAGAAAATTCGTAAAAACCCTAAAAATCAGCCTGCTCGGCGGCCGCGGGCGGTAAATTTTCAACCGATTTTGCCCTGGTACCGATCGGCGGGCTCCCGGCGCCCTGGTTTTTAGGACATCTCTCCATTACTCCTAGAGTTTTAACGCGGAGTTCAAATTTCGGCCTAGCGCCTGCCCACTTTTCACTCGGTGTCCGGGCGGTCATCACCCGGGCCACCAATTCGAGCGGTCGCCGTTCAGCGATTCAGGTCTAAAATCGAAGCCACTAGATTAACAGTTGCCGAGCGATCGCCGCCTGCTCGCCGCTGGGAGATCGGTCTGTCAGCGGTAGGCGAGTTCAAGTCAGACCGGCGTGCGCTACGGACAATTTGTCAACAAACAAATTATGGAACGAATGATTTCAAAATATCCTGTTTGTCTATGCAAGACACCACTAGAAAGTGTAAATTAATGGCATGTTTCATCTATCATGTTTAACTTATACTCCGTTGGTATTGTTCGCATGTCCTCCCACGTTTCTGTCTTCATGGTCTCCAATGTTTTTGTTTACGATGTGTTTCTTCTGCATGCATGCTATTCAATGCTTTTCAGTACCCCAACAGCTTGTCAACTACTAGAATATACTGTACTGTAAACTTAGCCCAACCAGACGCCGCGCCGTGCTGAGCTATTCCCTCGCAACTTGCCGTGCAGCTACGGGACTGTCTGTAATTGAAAGCTCTACCCCCATATTGCTGTAACCCCTTTCTCGACCGAAGCTAATGGACTGACGTGAACGCGTACCGGGGAGCGTCATAAGTTGAGGGGGTCATGTTTAGATAAAGATTGCTCCTCTTAAAATACCAGGCGTTCCAAACTCCTGGCAAAGGTTAGAATCGAAGCACTGAATCAAAAGGTTTACGCTTCCTCATTTTAATTCCATTCTTACACACCCCTCTTTTGTCCTCTCCTTTTCTATCGTTATTCATCTGTCTTATTCATTTTGTTTTATATTTACAATATTCTTGTGATCAATTATAGTAAAGACGCTCTTGACCTTCATAATGATATAAATAATAATACGAAATATTGATTACTTTTTATATTCTACAGAGTTCCCAAGGTTATTTTTTTTCTTCTTTACTTTTTCAAATATCACATTGAGAAAACAACTTTTTTTTCCATCTTTAATAACATACGATCAAGATCTTTTCTCACTCCATTATTATTATTTCATGCTTTAGAAATGTTGTGTTGATTTCTCACCAAACTCCATCCACGTTTCTCTGGCTTTTACATAAATTATGTGCCTCTACACTTATACATATACATCTTATCGCATTCTTTCTAACATTCTCTACTTTTTTAATATCTTCACTGATTGCATTTCAATCATTTCGCTTAAATTTGAAAACTTCATTTTGTAACTGTTTAACTCCCTCATTTTGCCAATTTTGTTTCCATTTTGAATGTTATTGCTAAATGTCTTACTTTGATTTAACACGTTTCCTATTTCAACTGGGAATTTTCATCAGATTACTTTGAAATTAACTTTTTTAATATCAAATTTTGATATAACTTTGAAATGTCTCATCAAATAACAGTACATTATTCACTTTCCGATAACTTTTCCAATATTGGTAGTCCTACCTGAAACTTTCAGCTAAAGTTATACAGCATTGTGATCGCGATTCAGTGTTGGACGAATGCTTGTACTAATCACCAAATCACAATAATTATGGAAGAAGAAGACAAGCCAATAATCGAGGCGAGAATAAATTCCCAAAGAGACCTGACCCCAAGTGAATCATTTTTTTATAAGGATACATCTTTCTCCAAACATCTCTCTCTCTCTCTCTTTTTCTTCTTTCTTTTTGAATAAACTTTTGAAAAGGTTGTAAAAGTTTACGTTTTAGGGATACATAATAAATGGTAGCGAACTGTAACCAATTTCTTGGTGCCTCATTTCAAACTTATACGACTTGAAGTTCTTGAGTGATGGCCATAAAGTAAAACGATAACATCAGATTGCTTTCATGTTATTTCTCCGTTATCGGTGACCTCCGGTCATATCTCATTTCTTGAAGATCAATCCCTGAATTACCCGGCCTACATGTTTACAATGTAAAGATCTTGAAGGTGATTTGATTCGACTTTAATTCATCACACATGTCTCTTTATCTTTCTTTCTCATTATTGTAGATGGAGTGGCAGTTGAGCAATGTTATCAGCTTCTCTGTTGAGAAAGCCTCCGAGCATATTTTTGAACTCTGTCCCAACACTGACCTCATAACGGTTCAATCATAACATCAGTCCCACGAGAATTATTCACAGACCTGTGCCCACTGTAGCAAATGACAACGCCTTCCTCACCACTAACATTGAAATGACATATCATTTTGTCACTTGGTACCAAGCGTTCGAAGCAACATGTCTACAAGAATTCAGAATAGGGACATGCACTCTGAAAGGGTATCGAAGCTCAAGAATGATACAATCGTATGTGCAGATAAGTTCGGTTCTCCAGGGGAATTTTGTGGATGTAAATCAAACAATCAATTTCAATCATACTTGGTGAGGATTCTTGTGAGACCAAATCATGACACTCTGCAATAATCTTGCTATATTTCTAAACACTCACAGAAAAAAAAAAACTCAAGCAAGCATCCTCAATCTTTATGTCTGTCAGCTGGTGTTACAAATAGATTGCTTAAGACGTGTTTTTTTTTCCATGTACCTCCCTTTCACCGGCATCCAAGCTTTGTCACGTTTGTTTGTTTTTTATCATGTTAATTATCCACATTTTTTCCATCTATCTTAGGGAGCTAATAAAACATGATAGAATTAACGGGAATCGAATTTTGTCCCATTACTCTTACCCTTTACAGATGGCGGAGATCGTATTTCTCTAGTACGTGATATATATTCGACGTGAAATGTTGTACTATACACAGGGCTTGACGGGTTTTTCACAACATATGGACTGAGAATTAGAGCGACGACTAATCCTACAACCATTTTTGTTGTTCATTCAAGTCGATGAATTTTCACCTTGACTTGTCATGGACAAACGTGAAGTCTGGACCGGAGGGACGTAGGCCTATAGCACGCGCGGCTGGTCGCGGGTGACCATGACACCAGGAAAAAACATGGCCCATGACCTTAAAGAGAAAATCTACCCAAGCCATGTTCACTTCGGATTTGTTTGAAGGATGGCGTGAAATCAACCTTATAGGGCCTACTTTTAATACGGAAGAAAATGAAAGAATATGAAATTGTCTATATGTTTGTGTGTGTGTGTGTGTGTGCGTTTTTTGTGTATGTGTCTGTCTGTCTGTCTGTCTGTCTGTCAGTGTACGAAAATTGACTACCATAATTGTAAAGCTTTTCTTTTTTCTGTCCATTTTTGAATGAAAGTCCTCTATCATTCTCTTTTTCTGATTTTAGTCTATTTACTAAAACCAGCATGTTATTACACATTGTGTAAGACAAAACTGATGAATAAATTTCTTGAACCTTTACTTGTATTTTTTTGTGTTAAGTTTTTAATGATACTCTCACCATTTTTTTTTCTTTGACCTTATACTGCTAACTTTAGAGTCATATTGGAGTGATTACGTTCCTCTTTACGTAGAGGCTGGGTTTCGTTTCTGGCACGAAAGTAGCAAACGATATGAGTGACTACTATTTTTCTTCTTTTTTTTTCTGATTTTCAGCCAAGATCGTGACAAAAATATGTGAAGCTGACGCGTGCAGCCCTTCCTTTATATCGCTAAAGAAAATGATATTCGATACGTCCTGATTTTTGCAGCAAACGGACAGAAATTTGGCAAAAGCGTTCAACAAAGAACGTCTTAGTTGTGTGTGTCGGCCGTTAAAGATACAGTGTTTTGATCGATATGAGAGAGTGTTCATCCGATAGATTTGATCGTGATTATTTGAATGCAGAAGGAAAAATTTGTCATCAACTTTATTTACGAGGCCAAAGGAACGATTGGTAGAATTTTTCTCAACACTTTTTAATTCTCTACGAGGGCAAAACGGATAATGACACAATCCGTTCTCGGGTGCACGTTATACGAGCTCGACACCCACGAGTCAGACAGCCCACGAGCTAGACACTACGTGAACGAGACCAACGAGCTCAACATCAACTAGAATGGGCCCACGAGCTACATGGTCCACTAGCTAGACACTAGGCAAATAAGGCCCACGAGCTCAACATTACATCACGGGTCTTAATGCAGGTACAGCGTAGTTCCGAGGTCGTGGATTTTATTTGTTCTTTTTTGTCTATGAGTCGAGTTCGTGGGCCTGATTTGCCTAGTGTCGAGCTCATGGGCCTCATTTCCCTAGTGTTTAGCTCATGGGCCTGTTGTACTCTATAGTGTCTAGCTGGTGGGTCTGTTACACTTGGTGAGTAGCTCGTGGGCCGTATATACTCGTGGGTGTCAAGCTCGTGGGATTATCCCGACGTTTTCAAAGTGATGTGACGCGAACGATATATTGGTACGTGCCTGAAAGTATACTTTTCCATCCCCATGTACAAATTGACTTTGATAACTATACAGGATAGAGTATATGTATAACCACACGTATACAGACTTGCAGAAGATTTTTTAAAACTGAAAGTAGAAATAAGAAAGTTATTAGGGTGGGGGTGTCAATACCTATGAAGTATTCATAAAACATGATTACATATATCGTTCCATTTTCAGTGATGGGCGGTAAAATTTTCAAGTTACATTATCGTTTTGGTGGTAGTGCGGGGTAGATATTTCCTCAGAAGGCTACCTGTACTGACAGCCACAGTATTCCATCAATACTGAGTTATTAAAGCCTGTGAACTTTAATAATCGAAGAATTTATAAAATATAATGTGCGGTATTAAGGTCTTTACATTTCGCATGGGAAAACATGGCTCTGCCTTTTCAGTATTTATAGCGATAGTAACTTTGAGAGAGAAATGCATTGCTTAGCTGATTTCTGCCTTAATTCCTTTGATGGAAGTGGGCTGGCTACATCGAAATCGCCCGAAGAATAGCTTGGAGCGTGATTCCGGGGATAAGAAGAGATTGGAGAATCTTGCAGGGATGCATTCTAGATAGACATGCGGCTTTAAAGGGGTGACATAATTTTGGTTGAGATGGGTTTCAGGTTTCCAGTTTTTCTAATGAGATGATAAGAAACCTCTTATGAAATATGAAAGAGCATTCGATTCTAAGAGGAATTCAAAGTTTATTTGATGGAAATTGGTTTTGAAATGGCTGAGATATCCAAAATAAAATGATCCTAACAAAAGATGGAACTCATCTTCATTAGAATCACTATGTTTTACTTGTTTTGGTATATTTCAGCCATATGAAAACCGATTTTCATCAAATAAACTTTCAATTCTTCTTAGAATTGTAAGTTCTTTACTATTTCACGTAAGTGGTTTCTAATTATCTTGCAAAAAGTTAAAATCTGATTTCTCATCTGAACCAAATCTATAACACCCCTTTAACTCCCCAAGCAGGAACGGTGATTTGTGCCAAACAGGAAAGAGCCTTATACATCTCATGGATGATAGACGTGCTCAGCCAGGGATCACATAACCTTTTCCAAAGGCTGCCCATGACTGTTAGCATCGACGATCATTTTAAATGGGGCACTGGTGGCAATCATGACTTATATACCACATTATAGATAAGCAACAAAGCAATGAAAATGAAAACAGCCATTGTCTCTGCCAAAACCATTAAATGCTTCGATTTGCTGTTTATCAGCAATTTTAAATGTTTTAAATATCTATGTAATATGCATTTATGATCATTTTTAATCTCGTCATTACATTGTAATAATTTTTATCATAGACATGAAGATCCGTCGACTATAGTCTGTTAATATACGAACCAAGACACGTCATCTCGCACCCTCTTCATTGTCCCCTCCCATCTAAACCCGCTAAACGTCCTTCCTTGCTCCTATCATGGACCCTGCCAAGGTCCACGAGACCGACACACTTAAGCCCCGTGATGTAATGTCTGTCTCGTGGGCCGTTTTCGCCTAGTGTCGAACTCGTGGGCCTTGGTTTGGCTAATGGCAGACTTATGGGCCTTATTTACCAAGATGTTTGTTGGGTTTCTTTTTTTACGCTGATTCTATTTCAACCCATTTAGAGTGTGGAGTAGTTGAATAGAGTATGCATATGTGGCCAACAATATCACAGTATGGGGACTCTCTTTTGATCATTCTATTTCAATTTGTTAGATTCTACATTATTTTCTAGGTCAACAGGAATACACTTGTTGGCGTTGCACTTAAATTATTCATATTGTTTTACCCCACTCGGCACTAGTCAAGCGCATGTGTCTTGGCCGATTGTCACTTCTAGAACTTTTTTTTAAATATATGCTTGTGTGTCCTAATTCTCGCACGTGGTGACCACACGTTTTTCCTTTCGTGGGCTGCTTCATGCTGTGTTGTTCCCGTTACTGTTAATGCATGGATGAATAATGTGAGGGTTGTTGGCACGGATATTAGGTTCTCCGGAAAAAAGGAAAAAAAAAGAGAAAGTGTTTGGCTCAAGCTCAAGGACGTCTTTCCTTGAGCAATTACATTTGTTTCCTTTTCGCTGTATATATTTACCATAATGGGTCTATTGTGTACAATTATAAAGAAAACAGCGCGGCATCACTCACCACGTAGTATGTGCGACAACCATTCTATAGTAACATCGTCATATCCGTGCCTTTTTCATTATTATCACAATCGGGTTTTATTTTGCACTAACCTTCCGGACATAGAATTGTGCGGTGCATCATTTTGACTTCATTCATCCTCTTCATTTTTCCTTTCATTTGAGAAATCAAACTTCATTATAGTATGTTTCTGGTTACTCTAAAAAAAAATCGAGTGAAAATATTCACTCTTAAAGGAGTGAATACAAAAAAGAGTGAATTTTGAGTGAAATTAGAGTGAATTTTGCGTGAAAATGTTCATTTTCACTCATTTTGGAGTGACCTCAGGGATCACTCTAAGATTTTGGAGTGATCCCTGAGGTCACTCCAAAACGAGTGAAAAATGAACATTTTCACTCTAAATTCACTCCAGTTTCACTCCACTGTTTTTTGTATTCACTCCTTTAGGAGTGAATATTTTCACTCGATTTTTTTTTTTTTTTAGAGAGTACATTCTGAAAATTTCGAGATTTAATCTATTCGCTTGGAGATATAGAATTAAAAATCTGGGTGATTGAAACATAGAATATTAGACTCATAGGAAGTGATTTAAAGTGATATCAATCAAGAGTAAAGATAATGATCACATGTTATTATCGCCAATAATGAGACGCATCAACTGGGATGGGTGAACTTCCAAAGTGTAAGCGATATTCATCATCACTTCCTCATGCCGAACTTTGCTGTGAGTTATTTTGGAAATCAACAATTTCCTCCCGTTTGCTGAAAACATTTTTGTATGTCATCTGATGAGACAGGTCATGTTCTCCAGGGTCTCGTAGGGAGATAAATAAGGAGAAGATCACCCATGACGGCGAAATTATTCTAGTATATTACTAGCAGCAAAAACATGGTAATGTTTTTAACCTTCTTCCAATTAATGTCCATTCCGTAACCATGACAACTTGCCCCAATCTCGATCCGTCAATGTCTCTCTCTCTAGATCAAGTGTGGTTTGGTTTCTTCGTTTGCTTGTTTGTTTGTTTGTTTGTTTTTGACCAATTTTACTCGCGTCTTTCAAGCTTCAAACACCGCAGTGTCACTGCTATATAATCAAGCAACCACGGAATAAAGGATAAAGGATCTTGCCTTTTGGCAAAGGAACTCGAGCAAGGGACCGCAGTATACTAATTGATAGTCTGTAGTATTGTCTACTTACCCTGCTGAAAAGAACACAGTGTGTCACTGTGTGAAACACTATGTGAAACACAGTGTGAAAACAGTGTGAACACAGTGTGAACACAGTGTGAAGTTCTTAACAAGGTGAACACATTGTGAAATCTCTTCGCACTGTATTCAAGCGTTTTAACAATGTGAACACATCGTAAATCATCAGTTTACAGTGTGGAACAGAACATTATACTATGTGAACTCTCTGTGAAAAACCACACCAGAGTTTAAATCATCTTCACACTGTTAAATTCGACGTTTTCACATAGTCGATTATGTGAACACATTGTGAAGTCACTGTGAGACACTGTGTTCTTTCCACCATGTCGAAGAGACAACTCAGAAAAAGAGAGGAACAAGGAGACCAAGAAGAAGAAGAAGAAAATAAAGATAAAGATGAGGAAGACGAAGAGGATAGAGAGAAAGGAAAAGAAAGGGAAGAAGAAGCAGCAGAAGAGGAAGAAAAAAGATCCGATATCACGCGCTTGAAAAGAGTGAGTGATGGGTTGTACCCCTTGCAAACAGTGCGAAGAAAATGTGGATTCTTTCAAGATTCACTCGGGAATATGATGTATTTTGTCAGTGGCTTTGGGTCGATTGCCTGCCTGTAGAATGGAGTGGCTCTGGGGAGTTTTTCGGGATTTCCAAGCGATGACAGTTTGAATCCTAGATTGCAGTCAGAGGCAATTACCTCACGAAATTACACGAAAATGGACGAGTGATATGGTTTGTATATAGTTGGTGCATATGTTTCCGGAAGAGAATTGTTCAGAATTTTATTATCATCTTGATACAGAAGTGATGACACCTATATACGAAACACTTCAAAACTTAAAAAACAAAACACGAATGAAACTTGTATCTGTATAATTATTATGACATTTTTATGACGTTCATCGTGAACTTGTAAAGCGAGCTGTTGAGCTGTGAAACAAACATTACTTTTATACTGCGGAGGAAATAATCTCAGTATCATATTATACTATACTGTTGAAAGAAACCGGAAATTTGTTTGTTGTTTACAAATGAGTAGAAAATGTGTCACCAGTAAGGTTGACCATGACCTTAAGAATCCAGTCACGCTTGGATATTGTGCTCCTTGACTTAGCCTTTTGCCAAGACCCTCTCGCTGTATGATGGTGAGCGAATGGGGCGAACGAAGGGACTCAAGCAGAGCGCGACAGAGTTGTCTTGAGGTGAGCATGATATTGATTATTTCAGGCCAAAGAAATCTTTGAATTCCATGTCAAAGTTACTTTCAACATTTACAGGACGACATGACGGAACGAGTTTTGAAGACCCATCGTGAGATCAGAAATCGGTTCTTTGAATGTTCTAAAGTTCCTGACAGTTAGTTTCTGTCATTATTTATAAAAATAATTTCCGGCCTTTGACAAGGGTAATTCAAAACCAAGAGATGCAGTGACCAAATTGATTTTTCTGTCACGTGTAGCTACACGTCTATTCGGAAGATGCAATGGTGTTGGACACTTGCTATCTATGTCATTTTCTGCTTATATTCATTTCACTGTAAGCGAGGATTAGGATTTCAATTCAGACTCATCTCACTTCGGGAATATTCAAAGTTCTGCCACAACGTGATGTTCTTGAGATGTGACATCGCTGCCAATTTTAAAGATGAAACACCCAATTGATTGTGAAACATGCATTGTATCCGACAGTGACACTTGCAGAATATGAAAACTGAACTATTCCTCGAAGTGCGAGACATTTCAGTGAAGCCCCTCGGAACTGTGCCCTTCGTGCTCCATTTCACTGAGATAAGAATCGACAAAATAATCCGCACGACAGCACCATCTAAAGCTTTAGCTTGTTGAATGTCTCTTTCCACTCATATCGTCTGCCTGATCTACAGACATAGCGTCCTGCATAGATTCTCGCCAAGATAAAAACCTGCATGTAGAACATTATGCGCCACCACTTGGGAACAACCTTGTGTACTATTCCTGTATACTCACACTTACCGCACGCAATGTTCGATTATCCAATTAATGATAACGGACGGAGAGGAAACGGTGAAAGTCAAAATCTGATTGGTTGACCGAGTCATCAGGTTTGCAAAGTGAGTGAGAGATGAAAAGAGCTTTAGACTCAAAGAACAGCCGCTTTTGTGCTTACAATCATCATCTATCCGACAGGTCAAGTTCACCAAAAATTGCGCTGCACGACACCAGACATTCACGAGTTAAAGTTTCTATTATACTCATGACATTTGCGTGAAAATAACATCTTGGCGGAATATACAAGAGTGATGCCGAAAGGTGAAACGTGATGTAAGAAATAAAGGATTTCATATCAAACCTATTTCACAGAAGAGCATAGCTTGGAGCTTTTGTTGTTTTACTAAAACAGCGAAAAATATACCATCTACACGTTTGTTTCAGAATCATCGTTTATTATTCTGCATCATCTGCATAATCTTTCGGTGCTGTTTATTCCACCTCTGAACTTCGGGCTGATCTTATCATTTTAAGGGAACAGTAGTTTTATAACTTCTTAGACTTAGAGAAGAATGTTTAGAGTATAGAGGGTTGCTGTGCTCAGTTGATAATATTGACAATATATCACCTATACGAGGTAAATGTTCGCTTTATTTCCATCTTCAATCAAACAATATAGCAGCAGGAGCAAGAGTAGTTAGATTGTAAAATGTTAAATCCAAAGCATTACGCAAGTTACATTTAAACCTTGAACAGTGCTATACCATTTCATGAGAGATATTAATCAATGGTTAAGGAATCTTTTTGAAAAACGTTATTTCAAAGGATGTGTCTACTGATTGATAAAAACACTGTTCTTAAAATAAGTCTAGAGCCAGCAGTCATGGCTAACGTATGCTTTAACACTACTTTATACTTTAAATTTTTAAAAACATCTCAGCCAATGTTATTAAGAATCATAGGTCCTTTATTTAAGTAAGAACATTAAATCAATTCTGAGTAGCAGCTGTAACATTATTCAAAGGAGAAAACAACATAGCAGAAACTCCAATCAATACCTCACATGCGCTAGTAACTAGTAGCTTTAAAAAGCTGCAAACTTTTGACGCTGGAGTCTACTGGGTCATTTATCATGCCAAGGGCAGGAGATCGATGTCGCAGTTTTCGGAGTTTTGAAGGTTGACATGATCTAATAAGTTATGTTCTTATTTGAAGCCTCGACTGACAGACCCACGAGTCCATGGGGAGTGTTTCGTAAAGCTGGCTGAGCAAGATTCTATGACGGCAACATCTGGCGTCGCGAATAATTAAGTTAGTTGCCATGGTAACCAATAAAATGTTTCTTTATTATACATTAGTGTGTGTATGTTGTAAAGGTGAATCAACTGAAAACGCGATCTCGAATGTCTCGTCTTGATAATGTCATTAGGTGACTCTAATTTGACATTGGGTGAGAGTGTTTAAACATATTTCAAGGAATTGAAAGTTGCTTTGACAGAGAGATGTAGAAACAACGCACCTAGTCAGCAATAACTATTCAATCCTTTAAATGACATTTGCTGACAGAGGCAAGTTACCTGGAATCCAGTGGTCACCTGGTGAACAAAAAGTAAAAAAAAAGTAAAAAAAAAAAAGAAAACAAAACAAAAAACAAAAACAAGAAAGAAAAAGAAGGAGGACGAAGCAGCTTCGGTGACGTAATCCTGCTCTCGTTTAGAATGCTCATCACTTATCTGTTTGCTTTTTGCAGAAGAAATATTGATTTTCAGACTATGTTAGAAGTCTATTCTATAACATAGTTGTGTTGTTTACCATTTTTTCTCTCTCCTCTCTCTTTCTTTCTCTCTCTCAAACATATTAACAAACAAACAAACAAACAAACAAACAAACAAACAAACAAACAAACAAAAAGGAAATTTTGTGTACAGGACAAAATATGTCTAATATACTGCTCCGGAAGATGTCTGTGGCGCGCCCGGGCATAGGCCCTATATGTTATAACCGGCGAGAAGACGCTATATACGAAGCAATACAAGGACATTCTAACAAGTTTTTCGTCTTCCTGTACCTTTTTTAGGGGTTTTGTTCTTGAGGACTATTTTCCCTCACAATAGTCATTGATCTCATTCGTCATGGTTGTTATCATCCAAACGACTTCATCACTCACTTTTGTGCAAGTGACCTGGAACTGTTTCCTTGTATTCTAAGCTGCCTGTTACCATTCTTTCACCAGTATGTCTCAACGCCACTTTCTGATAATCTAAAGACCGCCAGATAACAGTCAAGGGAGGAAGCCGTTTTGATGTAGGCAGTTAACGAAAGTAATTCGTCTTGATTTGCAACTTCTAGATCACAAAAACTTTAAAACGTCAAACATGCAATCTGCAAGCTCGAATCCTCTGCTCTGATGTTGCCTCCTGTTGAGGAGGTCCCTAAACATTACACATGCATCTTGAATCCATGCTGAAACAATATTTTCTGAGAATTTGGCTGAGAGTAAAATTTTGAAGAGAAATTCACGGTGTTCAACCGCAGGCACTATATAGTTCTTATCTATAATAGCTTAATTCCTCACCCATTTATCAATCTATCTTCAGATAACATCCTCCACACCTTTCTCTTTGCATTTTTGCCATATGTGGGTATACCATCATAGTGATGACGCTCAAAATAGTTCACTTTATGAACAGGTGTGAGATTTCGGCCTAAAGACTTAACATAATATGCCAAGTTGACCTGTGCAACGTTTGCCCTTCAGTTTTATATCCTTACTATTTTAGCTGCCAGCATGACCTGTGCAGTGTTTACCTTAACCCATGAGAATCTGGCTTCAACAGGTCACTGGCATCAGTTACCTGTAGTATTGTATTTATAATAAACGTTTGACCCGTCCAACGAGAAAATACTAAACAACAATGGTGCAACGAAAGCAATATCTGCAGGCAAAAACAAAGCAAACACATAATGTTATTGTTGTTCGAAAAAAACCCGCATGTTATTGTTGTTGGAAGGAACACTCCTTGTACCTGTAATAGACTCTGTAACTTATTCTTCGTCTGTAGCTAGCTTTGGCAGATGACGAGAAGCAGAACGGAAATTTCACATGATGATTTCGGTTGTAAACTTTCATGGATCTCACATCACTAATGCGTCATTCATATAATAAATACCATCGAATAAAGAGTTATGGATTAATCAAAATCTCAAGCTTCCACGTGCATGAAGACTGCATTTCACTATTAGGAATTGTTACGCTGATGATGGCCGTTCATATCTTGATAGATGTTCAAATCTTGACATATACATTCAATCAATTTTAATATACATTATAAATATTCATCATTCAATATGGATATACTCACAACTAAGGTACCGAACAGCACTGGTTTCATACATGCTGATACGGTCATTGATCGACAGAAGGTTGACGGATTTAAAAATGCACATCACGCAATAATAAGAATTCAAAAAAAAATCTAGTGTAATGTCGTTGAACGCCGTTGAATAAAGTCGAAAGATAAGTATGTATAGGATCAAAGGAGCTGTAATTAGATTATAATTCATATACAGATGAATTGCATGTATAAACAAACAAAGAGGCACAAAAGATGCTGCTAGATGAATAGATAGAGAAAATCTATATGAATAGACTGATAGACAGATTGATCAAATATGATAAGGATATCTGATCGCGTCTAGTACCAAAAAATAAAACCTTCGAAGATTCATACAGAAGTCCATTCGAGAGAGATATCTGTCGTTGGTAGAAAGGTGGTGACACTTCTTATTTACCATGGTAACGAGATAATAGACGTGGCTTCCCGGCATAAGCTCTTGCCAGCGAGACCACACGGGCAACCGCAGGCTTCTCTCTTCTCAAACTATTTATTTTTAGCTTTGTGGGTCTTTAAGTTCAATCTCCCCGTAAACGCCCCCCCCCCCCCCCCCACACACACACACTTACAGACAATGCATCACCGGCTATAAAGCTTAGTGACGAACGTGTAGAGACGCAACTGAGCAGGTGTGGAGAGGAGCAGAAATGATTCAATTTGATATTCAGGATATGATTAATCCCATCTGGATGCAGACTGAACTGCCTTTGACCATGACATGTTGTTCTCTGTGTAGATGAAAGTACACATATATGTCGATGGTTGTCCAGCAATATTACTCTCGGGAGAGTAACGCAGCAGAGAATCAGCTTACCTTTCATGTGCCTATTAGGCCTCCTGGGTTTGAGGTGCAGTGTTTGAGAGCGACAAATCTCGGCTATACTCAAGTGAGTTCGGTGCGCTCCCGTTAAAACGAACACGGTTATAACGAAAGTCCGGATACAACGAAGTGAAATTCAGGGCCCAACATCATTATCCAGACATTATTAATACACTTTATTGGTTTGGATATAACGAAATTTCGGTTATTATAGCGAAAGAAATCCGTCAGTGCTATGGACCTCGTTATAACGGGAGTTGCCCGTATCTTTTCGTGGTATATGCCCCTAGACAATGTGTTTATTATTCCACCTCAACACTAGTTCACGCTTATAGGCAAATGGTAGCCATCCCATCCTCTCCTTCAAGACAAAAAAAAAAAGAATATGAGACATGGTTTACTATGACGGTATGATAAAACCTATAAGTTTGACGGTAACCATCCATCTTACTCCTAACACACAAAGGCTTACAAACCTAAACATTAAATCAATACATACATTTAGGCATACATAAAACTAACACACACACAGACGTAAATTCACCTTCACACATACTAGTACAACAACAAACGCTTCCTCAATAACACTTTGGATATTCTCTTTCAAGGCAAGAAATTAGTAGTTGTCTGGTTATACTTTTCATTCAACAAAGAACGTAATATCATGCGAGATGTGGGATAATTTTCATCAGCCCGCTGTTTCGTCGTCTTCCGAAGATATTCCCATAGCACTCTCTCTCCCTCTCTCTCTTTCTCCCTTGCTCTCTCTCTCTATCATTCTCTCTTTCTCTCTTCTTCTTTTCCTCCTTCTCTCCATCTATCTTCATCTATCTATCTATCTATCGTGTCCACAAATTAATCTATTATAAGACTGTATAGGTATACCCATGCTATCATGCTTACCGTTCAGCATTCATTTTTTTCTCAAATAATATTCATTCACTTCCAGTCAAATAATACAAGAAACATCAATTCAATTTGGTATTACTGTACAACATAAGAGAATAATTCTTTCAATGATTAATTGAAACGATTATACATTTTCATGCTCCAATATAGCAAATAGAAATGGCAATAGTACAGCTATTGCAGAAGAAAAAAGAAATGCGAGTATAATTATTATATCTAAACTAAAACCCATCCCTCCAAAACACTGATCTATTCCCTAACCAGTACACACCACACTTTAATATTCAGATATGTCATTTCTTTGCCAGATCTCGACTGACACCCTTCATCCTTTTCTTCGTTAATACCTACTGGACTCTTGCGTGACACTGTTGACCTGAACTGCTTGTCTTTTTTTTTTTCTTTCGTATCGGACGAAGTCAAAATATCCCTTTCCTGTGGACCTATAGCTGTCCTCTCTGAATCAGAGAAGTCCAGAAGCTGAGCACTTCCGACATGTTAAACAGATAAAGGTGGCATCTCGGATTGCAATGACTTTGCCGCTCCTCAAGAGCATGCAACTTGAGCATGCTGAATAAGGCTCTTTTCCGGCAATAGATTTAGGGGGTATCTCAGTGAGCGTCGAACGTGTGCCAACGTAGCGACTTTTAGTGTTTTTTTTTTCCTTTTTTTCGTCAGGATTCGTAAACGATTGCATTCAAGTTCGTAAAGTGTTGCAATTGAATTTGCACACGTTCAAAATTTCTCTGTGATGCGAAATAAAAAAAGGTTTGCCACAATGAAAACTATTCGAGACTTTGTTGCAAATGTTAAAGAGAATTGATTGCATCTGCATACGAATCCATGCGAAACCTTAATTAGCTACGTTTATAGACATTCCAAGCAGACACCCCATTTTGTTTTTGGCATTTCCCAGGCTTTGTTTCTGTCCGTTTGTCATGCTTATGCTGTTGGGTTTTTTTTTCTTCTCGCCCTGAACAGAAAGAGAGAAAACAAAACAAAACAAACTTTCTTTGAAAGAACAGTATGATGTCATATATTATTATGACATCATTATATTGTACATTCACATTCTATGCGTGCCTGTGTAACACATCAACAAACCAGCGATATGTTACCATCAATTGAGAATTTAAATACACCGTATCAAAGACAGCAATGACCAAATGCACGACAATCTGTTTTGTAACACAAAGAAAACATATGGCACTTTGTTATTTGCCCAGTACTTAGACAACAGCCTCGACATCCTGTTCTTTCGGCGATTTATTGTTATGTCTCATGTTATTCTCATGTCCTGCCAAACCATCCAAGGAGTAACATAGTTTTCAGCAGCCTCTTGATTTATGCTATCAATCAATCAATCAATCTATCCATCTATCTATCTATCTATCTATCTATCTATCTATCTATCTATCTATCCGTATCTATCTAGCTGTCTATCTGTCTATCTATCTATCTATCTATCTATCTATCTATCTATCTATCTATCTATCTATCTAACTGTCTACGGAACTGTATATCTATCTATCTATCTATCTACCTACCTACCTATTTATTTATTTATCTATCTATCTATCTATCTATCTATCTATCTATCTATCTATCTATCTATCTATATCTTTTATCGTATACATTTTGTGTACTTAATGATATTACTGCCCTAATTCTGTCACTATTTCAATTGATAAGTATCGGTCTATGCATCACCGGTCTCCTTTTGCCTCCTACTATAAAGTGATCTTCATCAAAGCTGTAATACACTAATGTGATATCTTGTACAACATGAAACATATCTTTATCTCACCGTCATCCCATGAACTTACACCACGACACCAATCAAACCATGCCGAAGATTTTAAACCGAAAGAGCATTGAATTAGAATACAGTGTATCTGAAAACACCCCATCAGATACACCACTAAGATCACGACCACAACTTGGTATTTCAAGCTCCCAACCCATCTAATGGTTAATAGCCACAGTTATATCACGTATATCTATTGACTGTGTGTCATCCGCCAAAACAGTTACAGATTTGGAGGACAGCCGAACCCTTGTTCTCCCCACGTATGATTTGGCTATCATGATATTTGGACCTTAATTAGATCAGGCACTGTCCGATTACCGGACGATGAGTACGCATTGGCCGCTTAACCGGTCTGACATCGGCAATTTAAACACATTTTGGCGGGCCATTCCACGGCTAATGCAATTTATAACGGACCATTGACAGTCAATTCCTACGATGATGAGCATTTATGCTTTCACACGGAAGACTTATCATAACATCCTATTTAGCGGCTCCCCGTATCTCCGTCCTCGGGTTACAGGCGACGATTGGGCACTTTTGGTGGCGGGGTGGGGGAAACCGCTTCAAATTATTTTACTGGTTCAGTGTCATTGGCGTGAGAAATCGAGACGCCTCTACAATTCTCGAGTGACGTCATAATGAATGACCTTCAGGGAACCCTCTCCTGGCTGCCCGTGAACTCTTGTCGTTTCTAGGTACACATTGTACGTTTAGAAATAGAACGCATAACCCTGGAATCAACACTTAAATGCGGGTATTTTTCTTTCATTTCTGCCTCGTCATATTACCCGTGTTCTTTAGATAGGCCTATGATCTAAATGCATATTATGCCATGAACATCGAAATAGGCCCTGACAAAAACAGTTCTACGCGACAAAATGATATGCATACACACAACAAACACGCACACACAGAAAGATATTGTCTGATATTATCTCTTTGTAAATGCGATGTGAGTCTGTGGTAGACTACAAAATGTTCTTATACTAGATGACCTGGGTTCGAATCCAGCTTGGTGCATACATCTTGTGGCAAGGCGTCACGCCTATCATGTCCCCCCAAATGATGAAAAGTTCAAATTCTTGCAAACTGTATATTATACTGTTGTGTGTTTTAGTTCTGAACTTTCACACACACAATAAAAGAATATCGTATATTTTATGATTCTTAAAATAAAATAACGCGAAATACATAACATACATAATTGAATACAGGGTATATAATTATACAATCTGTGATTTAGAGATATGATAAATGGCTACAATCATATGCCTTACAAATAATATTAATAGGGCTACACAAATCTGATGAGATCTCATAAGGTTTGTGTATACTGTATACATATAAGACAATGCTGGAAGTAAGCATTTTATTTCCGTGACTGAATAAATGTTAATATGCCTAAACCTTTATCCGGTCATTAAGGGTTAGCCGTGGAAATTCTCAAATACAGAACAAAAAAGAAGGAGTATCATGGGCGTCACCAGGGGGGGTGCGTTGGGTGCGAACGCACCCCCCTTCAGATCCTTAAAAAAAAAAAACAAAAACAAAACAAAAACAAAAAAACCTTCAGTCTGCGAGCGACCTCAACGCCGGACGCTAAATAATTATTCTTTTCTATTTTTTTTTAATATTTTGCACCAGGGAAAAAAAGAAAAAAATATCGTGGGCAAAAACAATTCGCACCCCTGGTTCTGGCAGCAATGATTTTTTATACATATCTACTAGTATTCTATCTAGTGTTTACTATTTATCAACCGTACTGTACATCCGTACGATACGGAGCACGTACACGTTTGCGTGTACGTATGCTACTTACAAGTATGTAGGGTCTATAGGGGAGAGCGGGGTGAGTTGGGACGCGGGTCAAGTGGGACACGTTCTCTGAATTAAAAACTATTCAACCAATCAGCGATTGGCTTATATCTACAATAAGCCCCCAACAACCATACATCACACTAAGAAAGCCATGCAGTTCGGCAAATTCTAAGTATGTATAAAATGCTATTGAAAATTTTCCCCAAAATATGATATTTTTTTGAAATCAGGTTAATTAACCTGTTGTCTTTGTATTCATGATTTCAAGGGCACAATTGAAGCTGGTGGTGAGCCTTATTGATATGCAACTAATATAACTTGTTTTTGACAAATGCCTGCATGGTTACTGAGCAGTCGTACATATTTATGTATATGCCACGTGAGGGACAATTGGGACAACGTGTCCCATTTGTCCCTCATAATAGCATTACATGTAAAAAAAAAGTTGAGATTTTCAAACATGTCGTTCAAACTTGTTTTGTTAAAACAGAGATAATTTGAAAGCATGTTTGACTGTTTTCATTACCAATGTTTCATTACGCCTTCCAACTTTGACATTTCCGACATTTCTATAGGATGTCACACTTTACCAACACCGTCCCATTTCTCCCTTGCCGTTGTCCCACTTTACCCACGGGTGGGTCAACTTCTCCCCCAAAATAAGGTTTTTTCTTTTCATTAACTGCAGAAAATTGAGAACAGTGCCACCCCCAGTTTATAGCTCTTTATGTAACCTACCATATGAACCTTCATGCAAGCCCAAAAGGAAATGTAATCATCTCTTCTATAAAAAGATATAAGAAGAAAATTGGCGAACTTGAAATAATGTCCCACTTCTCCCCGCTCTCCCCATACGTTACTTCTGACCAATCCATATTGCCAGCCCAAGAGTGCGCCTTAGCCTCCATAATTCCAGAGACGAGAAGATTTTCTTACCTTTTTTTGACAGAAAAACAAAAAGTTACCCCCATGAAAATATTGGAGGGGCAAGCATATTTTAATTTTGCCCCCCCCCCTTGTTAATGATTCCCGAAATGAGATTTTCTTGCTTTTGAAAGAAAACAAAATGTTGTCCCCATAAAAATATTGGAGGGCAAGCGCAACATTTGCTCCACCCCACATAATCATAATTAACGCGATGAAAAGATTTTCTTGCTTTTTTTGTTAGAAATCTGTCCAATTATTTCACCCAAAAGCAGTGGCATAACTACGGAGGGGGGGGGGGGGGTGCGTCCCCCCCCCCCTCCGCTGGTTAAAAAAAAAAGACTTACCAAAATAGTAATTCAAGGGTTAGTAAACTGCTTTTGAATGAAAGGGTCATCAAGAAATAAGATATTTTTCTATGATTTCTTTTAACCATAATAAAATAGGTATATAGTGTGAAACATTGTTCAAAAAGCCCGGACCCGACAAAAGATTGTGAATCAGCGTGATTCCTGGTTGGCATTCTGCATATAAGCAGGATGTGCGCAGTGTACTCAGAACATCCGAACGGCAAAAAGAGTCGCTACAATGTTGCGCAATGTGATGTATGTACACCTTTGTACCTTACGCTTCGTTATATCAAAGCTAGATCATTGATTTTGCAGTGTTGCTTTACATGGTAGTCTATATAAAAATGTCTTGCATTGCCAATAGAAAGACTTGACCTGGGCTAATTCCCAACTTTTCCATGTATATAATACACACACACAAACAAACACGCACCATTATGGAATGCTCTAAAGAGCAGATTTTGGACATCCTTCCCCCGCTTGGTCACTTCGACGCCACTTCGCTGGTCATACCTCCCCCAGTCATGAACATAAACCGACACCCTTGACTACCAGTGGCGGATCCAGGGGGAGGGGCGCACCAGGCTCCCCCTCCCCCACCCTCTTAATTTCCAAAGCGAAAAAATATAGCTTCAAACGGCAGTTTTTGGACTGTAAAATGTCAAAATTTTCAAGCTCGCTCGCTCCGCTCGCTCGCATTTAGTCGCAAAATTGCTGCCAGTAATTGCCGGCAGTTGCGCCCGGTGCGCCCCCCCCCCCTTAATTTCCAAAGCGAAAAAATATAGCTACAAACGGCAGTTTGGGGACTGTAAAATGTCACAATTTTCAAGCTCGCTTGCTAAGCTCGCTCGCATTTAAATTCTCCTGATATTGCTGCCAGTAATTGCCAACAGTTGCGCCCGGTGCGCCCCCTTAATTTCGAAAACAAAAAGATCTTTCTATAGCTTCAAACGGCAGTTTTGGGACTGTAAAATGTCAAAATTTGCAATCTCTCTCGCATTTAATCTTTATGCAATTCTTCTGTTACTGCCAGTTCTAATTGTCAGCAGTTGCGCCCCGGGTGCGCCCCCCCCCCCTTAATTTCCAAAGCGAAAAAATATAGCTATACAAACGGCAGTTTTTTTACTGTAAAATGTCAAAATTTTCAAGCTCGCTCTCTTCGCTCGCTCGCATTTAATCGCTATGCAATTCACCTGATGTTGCTGCCAGTAATTGCCAGCAGTTGCGCCCGGTGTCCCCCCCCCCCTTAATTTCCAAAGCGGAAAAAAAATATGGCTATAACGGCAGTTTTTGGACTGTAAAATGTAAAATTTTCAAGCTCGCTCGTTCCGGTCGCTCGCATGTAATCGTTATGCTCTCCTGATACTGCTGCCAGTAAATGCCAGCAGTTGCGCACGATGCGCCCCCCTTAAATTCCAAAGCGAAAAAAAAAATATAGCTACAAACGGCAGGGTTTTTTTTACTGTAAAATGTCAAAATTTTCAAGCTCGCTCGCTCCGCTCGCTCGCATGTAGTCGTTATGCCATTCTCCTGATATTGCTGCCAGTAATTTGTTCAACAACAATTTCCATCAAAATGTACTGCTACCTTAAACAAGTGACACGCAAAAAGCCTGCATCAAATTGCATCATTTACAACATCAAAATGCAAAAAGTTCTCACCGTGGGAGGAGGGGGGGGGGGGGGGGACAACAGGCACTTCCACACCCTCCCCCTTTTTTAGTGTCAAAACGCACCCCCTTGAAAAAAAGCTGGTGACGCCCCTGAGTATTAACTTGAAAAATTACAACTGAACCGTGTTCTTCGCGAATTTTTTTGCGCTTTCATTATTTTGACATTTTTATCTTTTTTTTTTTTGGTTCCACTAAGGATATCTTTTTATTTTCCATTGTAGCTGATGACAGCTTGTTTTCATAGGAGACATCTTTTCATGCGTGGAATCCAAACATTCCGATGATATATCGCTTGATTTACAGACGCTTGACAACAGAGTTAACTCCTATATCTGCAGACCAAGGTACTAGGTGAGCCTATAGGTTGAGCTCACCAAGTTCGTGGCCAGCCTCTTATACGGATGGCACAGTTGATATACGAGATCGCTTCCCTGCGATGAGAGATGTTTTGCGACCATGACCATTTTGCCGCAAACACTTGGTCATAATTTAGGACTTCTGGTCCAAAAATACTCTGTACTACCGAAGGACCAGCTTTGCTTGGGCCTCTTGTTAACTCGTGAACGTTGTTTGAAGCAAGAATCTTCAGTATTATTGAGGGACATCTAGACTCTATTCATATACAAACAACGCACGTTGCTTGCAATGAAGCCGTGTTGTAAAATCGGAACGGAAAGTGACTGCTATATAAATCAACTAATTACTCCTAGAACTACAGTATTTCAGTTCGGGAGAAAATAATGTACTACATAGTGGCATTTGTCTTAGGTCTAGTTTTTAAAAGCTTGCAAGTGTTCATTAAAGCACTATGAACCAAGGGCTACCCCTGTGACTACGTCATGTCTGTGAACGTTACATTTCAGTAACAATATTGTTAGGTTGTTTTTTTTATACTCTTTATATATAAGACGCAATGAACTGCTCTCCAATACCACTTTTTCAAATGTTTTTGTTTTGTTTGGCTCCTCTTGCACTTTCTTAGATTCAAATATCAGTCATTATAATGTGTACAATTGACTTTGTGCTATATTCATGTGTAATCATTGGTATGGAAAAGGGAATGCATAGATAAAATGAAATAAAATCGATCAATTAAAAACTTATGCTTTGAAAGGATTCAAGTTTGTTGGTTTCATATAGTGAAATAGAATACATGTACCACTTAAACAAAAACAAAATATAGTGTCGTGAAGTACTACGGCCGCTGTGAGTCAAAGTCTAGTGTTTCACCACACAACTACGCGGCGAGCTCCACGTCAGGATAATGGGTTAATTCCCAGTTTGATCATCGCATATGATTCAGAACCTGGCAGCGGAGTTTCATTATTTTTTTCCCCGGATCTCGGATGTAGTGTTTTTAATAGGTGCTGTTGAGAATACCCGCTGAGATAGTTTCATTTATGTGAATGTCATTTGAAACGTCAAAATGAACTGGTCCAGTTTGTAGCTTAAAGGGATATTTCATTAAATAATGTAAAACATGGCACTTTTTGTATCATTATTTATCGTTGCAATCCATCATCTTGGTCCTGAATTGTCGGAAGGCTTCTTAAAGATTAAACTAAATGCTTTGAGGATTAGTCGTTGGCTCTTTCCTGAATTGGCGAGGTACTAGCACACAAACCAAACACACGTACAGTATACAATCTGATGAAATTTGCCAGAGGTTTTCCGCTTGCGAAGATCTACACTCACACGACAAGTTGAAGCAAAGTTCAACATAAAACCGTTTTGTAATTCTTGACAGATTCTTTCTTTCGTTGTGTGAGAGTCCCGGATACAGTTAAGATTCAAAGGGGATTCGAAATTAGTTTGTTATTGTTATTGTTGTTGCTGTTGTTTGTCGCTATGGTCGTTATTGTTGTTTTCTATAAGCCTCCCACGTCATAGGGCGCTTCTTGTTCTGGACCACGCAGGTCAAAGTGGGTCAAAGTTCACTAGTTCGACAGCAAACAATCACCCTAAAAATTAACAGTCCAAGATGACATTACGATGCTTTCAAACAAGATGATATGGGTGAGTGCGTGATGGTATGCACCCTTTGATATTGACCGTATCAATACATTAATTTCAAAGGTTTTTTTTTCTGTTTACGAAAATGATATACTCGGCCGTAATACCTTTAGTATGCCCACGCTCTGTTATATCAATCATCCGAAGTGATATTCGCAAATTGGAATAAAAATTCGGTACCGGTGGCCGCCCCCGTTCCGCCTCTGCAAACAATCAAGGAACCACCATATGAGATTTATCCTTTCCGACCTGTTGACTTTATGCCCCCTTGCGGTGTACCCGTTTCAAAGCACAATATGACAATTTTTTTGACATGAATCATTGTCATCAAAATGTATTATTAGCATGGAATATATCCGATAACGTAGGCACAGACAATAGAGAAAACGCTTATCTTTTAATGTAAAATAATGATTATTCATGTATAAAAAAAAGAGGGGAAGAGATGAAAGATATATAGAAAGATAAATAGATAGATAGGTAGATAGCTAGATAGATAGATAGATAGACAGGTAGGTAGATAGATAGATAGATAGATAGATAGATAGATAGATACTGAGATAGAGATAGATAGATAGACAGATAGATAGATAGATAGATAGATGGATAGATAGATAGATAGATAGATAGAAAGATAGATAGATAGATAAAATAATTTAGAAGTTAGAATTATTATTGACTATTTTCGACCCCCTCTCGGGGTATGAGAGTATAAACAAAGCAAAGACTACAAATAACACTGCATGACAGACCAGTTAGTACAAAACTTATGGAACGTACAATAATGACACAAAAGTGTAGTGCATGAGAATACAAACACAGACAATCTACATGTAAGACTTTTACAAACTGAACAAAGCAGGCTGTTTCACTATTCCAAACCTGCCGCTACGTGTATTATACTCTGTAAAGGAACGAACGGAAGAGAAGAAGAAGGTAAGGCGAAAAGGAAAATAATATGTGATGGGGATTATGATGATAAGTGGTGTACGGTTAACGATTCTTTAATTTTCATTTTATACAGAGAGGAACCTGCAAACAATGTTCCACACACAATCGCACGTGCCCCTACGAATTCACACACACATTCCCTAAAAAGGGGTGCCAATTGCTTATTCATCCTGTGGCTTTTTTGAGCCATCAATTCGAACGGACAGGATATTATTCATCGAAGACCTCAGGGTTTATAGGGTTAAATGTGTGGATTTAGTGGGGCCTGGGTAATATGAGAGATTACTATTTTTACTGTCTTCATTATTTCCTCTTTGTGATTCAAAATCCGATCAATCCACTGACTTCCTAAACCTTGACCTTTCTCGCCTAGCTCACAACAAGCTTTGTCATACAGCACTTGTTAATCACATTTTCCTTCAGCCAATTACTAGTTATGTGTGCCCAGTCGCTTACATAGGGGGAAAAACCCATGCAGTGACTGATCGATTTCTGCAGGGCAGAAATCAGCGGATAAGACCGATGTTTGCTTTTCGTTTCTTGACGAAAGAGGGCAGTATGCACTATATTAATAACGGAGACATTGAACCTCTGCCAAAAAGCCAATGAGTAGAATAAATTGACGCTGAAAACAATTTATGTGTAATTCCCCTTTCCCTTTTCAGAAATGACAAAACTATTGGAATTTCTTTTAGATATTGATTTCTGGCAATCTATTAAGTTGATAGGATAATTGATAAATCGTTTATTAATTGCCTTTTTGGCTTCTCAACAATGCCTTTCTCCAAAAGCAACTTTTTCAGTTTTTATCTTTAAAAATACTTGAATCATCTGCACACACACACACACACACACACGCACACACACACACACATCCTTACATTCTAATGTAAGGATGCGTGTGTGTGTGTGTGTGTGTGTGTGTGTGCATGAATAAACTAATATGCAATTCTTTTTCTTATCAGAACTGTCCAGAATAAAAGGTAAAAGAAGACATCCCTGGACAACACAGCTGTGTGAAGGTTTGAAGGTTATTATACATGTACATGTCTGTCTGTAAATCTCTTTCCATAAGTAATCTTTCTTCACAACAATACATTCATACAAACACACACACACACACACAAACAAACATATTCATGCATACGGCCTACAGTCAAAATGTTCCAAAGCACATCATAATAAAACACAAAGAAGCAGATATCACATTGTTCATAGTATTCACATTGGAATATATTGCACTTATTAAGGCTTTTTAATCCAATACACAAATCTTTGATTCAATTATAACCTAAACATACTTACTAGACAAACATGTTCACATACACTGTATTTTCACCTCTTTTTTTTTATATGCTCATGTATGTTCCTGTATCATATTATGTACTGCTTCTGTTTTTTGTTTGTTTTGTTTTTTGCAAGATGCACAAGACTTGTGGAAGAACAGCTTTTGGCTGAAGCAGGAACCCATGTGGAAATAAAATGAATGAATGAATGAGTGAATGAATGAATGAATGAATGAATGAATGAATGAATGAATCATGAGATGAAAAAGTATAGCAAGATCTCACTAAAGATCATTGTTTGAAACAGTTATAGCTTACACAGGGCAACTCTGTCACATTCCACTGCAGTACTCACAGACATATTATACTGTGTATGTGCACAGGGAAAATGAGCTTTACTACAATGAACTATTACTTCCTACAATGTAGGTCTTACATAGCATGAGATGAATTCTTTATATTCAGCTGGTCATTACATGTATTTTTTTTTTAGTACATTTACAGGGTACTATGAGGTTAAAATCGGTGGTCCTAGCGACCTAGTCATCATGGGGTTTTGTTTAACCTTTATACTCGGGAAGGCATCAACACAATATTACATGTACTTGCAGAAAAAGAGGACAAGATAAATTCTTTTTACTAGTAAACAAACATGGGATAACAGCTTTCCAATAAAAAGAATGACATATTTTACATAATTTTAGCCCCTTTATGCCCCCAGACATGTTTTTTTTCAACTTGAAATGGCTTTCTTTCAACATCCTGCTGATCCATCCAAACACGACCTAGTTGCAAAGTTAGCAACCATACTCAGGTGTAGCAATGTGCCCCAGTCCAACAGGAAAGCTATGGTGACACAATAGATGGGGGGAATTACATGTACCGGTAGGTAATCTCTATTCAGCGACAATCAGCACAGAAAGCACTCGTTTGTATGTGTCAACTGGTGGACATAGCACAGTATGTGTTAAATTAAAATTTTCCCCTGTAGAAGGACATTATAAATGGCCCACTATCACTCGGTAATGTATCTATTCACTTACTGACTGGTATTTAGCTAACAAATAACGATACATTACTTGTAAAATAATCCCCAATATATATTCCCTGCATATCAGTTTGTCTCAGCACTACACATTCTGAACAAGGACAGCGATCAGCATCACAAACTCTTGATGCATCTGCAGTATTCTGAGACATAAATGTGTTGCACTATGTACTGTTTGATTTTGTACACCTCAGTTTCCAGATAACATGCCGAGTCAATTCATTCAGTATGATTACACACCACGCAGGTTAGTAACATTCCTACGTGTACAGAGACAGAGTCTCCACACTGTGAATGGTATTCATATCGATCACCCCTTGAGACATGGATTCAAAAAATTACCCATCCTGAAGTGCTGTACACACAAACATGTATGAGTGTAATTGGCATACCTGTATACATAAATAGATACAGTCATGTGCACACACAGTCAAACCTGTCTATAGCAGCCACCCAAGGGAGATGAAAAGAGTGCCATTATAGACAGGTGTCACTATTGACAGGTTTTCTGACATTTTGGGTGGATTGCCTGGATGTAGGGCTACATGTATTATAGTTGTAGGCCTATACATCTGTATACACGCATGTTTATATGTATGCACACCTGTGTTTCATGCATTGAACAATGCTGATATTGACAGATTGTTGCGCAGTAGCATGTCTACAGTAAGCAAGCTTTTCGCTAGTGCACTAAAATGATTGCATGCATTGGTGGTGAAAGAAAAAAAACAAAAACAAAAACAAAACAACATGCAGAATTATTGGCTCGGCTGCAGCTCCATACATAAGGGTCAGGGAATATGCAATATCTCAAAGCCAATTTGTTAAACTCCGTGACAGTTTGGAAAGAAGTACAGTACAATGTATCATCTTTCACTCACTTGCCCTGAGGAGAAATTTGCATCCACATACAATCAATCTAAGACTTGCAAATTGTCTCTGTGACTGCTCAGCTCAGAGTGCTGATCATATAATACTACAATCTCAAAATTGGCAACAGAGCAGTCAGACTCCATTCCACCAGTCTCTATCTTCAGACATAGTGCAATCTCATCGAGATGATCCATAGTGGGTGCTGATGAATGCACTCTTTGGGATTTTGGTCTCACAGAAAGTTACGTGGTCGCCGCAAGTCAGGACGATGACGTGCTGAGGGTCTCGACGAGCTTGGCGAAGTGGTCGTCGATGGCCCTCATCTCCTTGACGTGATCCACGTCTTCCTTGTCCCGCTCCTTGGAGAGTTCCTCCAGGAAGTAGGACCACTTCTCGTCACGGTGATGCCGCTGCTCCTCCAATGTCTTGATCTGTGGGGAAGGAGATGCACGCAACCGTGTGCTGTAGCTAAAACCATAGCTTCTGGGGTGTGGTATGTCTTTCTAGGTTTACTTTACAGGGAAACCCATAATGAACTAACTAGCAATGAGTTACTGCTTGCAACAAGGTGAATTCAGCTGTTGCGATTTTCTGTTGCTGTATTTAGCTGGTCTGTTTTCTTGACGGGTTAACAAAAAGGTGCTCAACACTGATTTGGTGCGGTAAAAACGGTGGCTATGCCGATGAGGTAAAAACAGCGGCTATGCTGACCTGCATATAACAGGCTTTCCATGTTGTATGGAGGATGCCTTTAGATACACATACCTGGTAGTTTCATCTTTATCTGGAGATTGCAACCAGGAAGCACATTTCACACTATGATGTTCACTAAACAAATATCTGCTAATGTTGTTGCTTGCATTTGTATCAAGGCAAGGAAAAGAAACATTCTGCCTTAAAACTTAAGAGTCATGGGTCAAATCCTGCTTGAAGACATTAATTCTTTTCCTAATGATGCTGCACCACGTGACATCACCTTTTTGTATCAGCGAAGCAGGCTACATAGGTGGAATTCACTCTACACATGTGTGCAGCAGGGCTTATTGACAGCTCGGCCGTGATCTGGCAAAACTACATATCTCATTTGACGCAAGTTTGAGATATTCACGTTTAAAGTAATAAACGCCTACTGTTTTACATAGAGTGATTTACATGACTTGGAATTGTGTTCAATAACAAAAAGGAAACTTTCATGTTTTATCTACCTCAAAATAAATGTTCACTGCCAAATATTTAGAGAAATTTTAGAGTTTTTTTTTTTTAAAGATACGTAGTTCTGCCTGATTATGAGAATCCCATAGATTGTGTACAAACACGACACGCGCGTACGGATCAGAACTTGAGTTCTGCCAGCCACTCATGCTGCCTCAACGAAGGAGTACGATCAGGAAAATTACATAACTATAGCAGTTACCTGCTACTTATCTCAAGTAACGTAGTTCTGCCAGCTCAATGTTGTCATTTTCACCCCAAAACCTTGATACTTAAGAATTTTATTTTAAAAATTACAAAGCGTTATAACATCATATTCTAACATTAAAAGCATGATGTTATGAAAAACCCAATAAACCAAAAAACAATGTCAAAAAATCGAGATATGTAGTTCTGCCAAAACATGGCCGAGCAATCAGTCTATTTGCTTTTATATCTAGTTCCTTTTGCGATAAGTTACATCTGACTTGCTATAGAAGGGTAATCTTTACCAAGTGAAAAATTTCATAATTGTATGCTGGCATTATGTCTACCATCTGAGATATCATTTCCCAGCCAAAATGACTGCAATCTTCTTCAGTATCCCAACATTGTTTTGCTTGCAAGAGCATCCTGCTATCTTTGATTTAAGAAAAAATAATTAAAACAAGAAATATAAGGACTTACTTCCATGTGTTTCTCCTCATGTTTCTGTAAATTATTGCATATTTTGTTTGCTGCCTCCACTGCAAAGAACAATAGTTGAGAAATGCATACATTGAAGATATGAATTAGTAAACTGGCATTGATATTGTTTGTTTGTTTTATAATAAAATGCTCCCTACTTATGCTATAAAATACGTAGGTCAGTAAGTTGGCTCAGTCTGAAGCTCATATGCTTTCATCGGGTTGAGTAAATGTGAATCTGGCTGATGGAAATTGTGTGTCAAATCGTGCCATCCCCTCTAGAATGAGGCAAAAAAGAAAAGTCTGTTTCTTACAAAGGACAATGAAAGAATAAACAGGTGACTACATGTACAACCTAGGAGTGCAATGACCTTTCTTTCTCCACCCCCTCCTCCCCCCATGGTCAGTTTGAGAGTCTGAAGTTTGACTAGCACCAAGAGACTCTACTCCACAACCAACAACTCCAACAACACTATGCATAACCAGAACTAACCGCTCTTATCTATGAGGAATATATGAAGAACTTACACTGGTCAAGCAGCACTGGAAGTTGCTCTTTCATTTTCTCCACACATTCAGGGGCGACCTTCTCATTCACCTCTTTCAGTTTGTCCAGGTCAGCATTCAGCCTTTTCACCTCCCTGTCACCTCGCTTGGTCTGCAAACAGATAAAGAAAATATAAATCCCAAGGATGCAAAAGGTTTCAGAGGGTTTCTTTTTCACTCCTCCAAATAGATTAATTTTGAACATGTTGACAATTCAGGGTTGACACATTCCGACTTCAAGTCAGGGAGGGCAAGCCTTGCTTGCTACTACCTTTTTCTTTTAGTAACCCGACAATGATATTGGATAGCTCGCTTAGGTCACTAATAAACAAATATTTTCTTAACAAGTGGTGACCCAACATCTATTTCTGGTGGCCCTGGGCCACTGGGCCACTGAATGTTGTGCCTTGGAGGGTGAAAAGAACAGTCAGGGAGATGCTTGTGTATTATGTGCATACCACTATGCGATAACCATTCCTAAATCAACAGACAAAATCATTCCAATACCAGTGAAATTTGATATTCTCTAAAAATAAAAAAAATGACAAGACTTTCTAAAGGGATGGTATAGTCTTGGTTGAGGTGAGCATTCAGTCTTTAACTTTTTGTGAGATATAGAAACCACTTTATGAAATGTTGAAGAGCATGCAATTCTAACAGGAAGTGGCTTAGATATAAAAAAGAAACCAAAGTAAGACAAAGCGATCCTAATAAAAGGTGGGTCCCACCTTTTATAATGATTGCTTTGTTTTGGATATGTCAGCCATTTCAGAGCAATTTTTATCAGTAAACTTTTGATTTCTTTTAGAATAATATGCTCTTTCACATTTCATAAGAGGTTTCCCATTATCAAAAAAAAAAAAAAAAATCATCATAAAAAAAATGTTGGAAACCCGAAGCTCCATCTCAACCAAAACTGTACAGTCCATTCAGGGAGCCTGCAGCAGGATCAGGGGAGACTTGGAAGCTCTGTGCTACTTGTGTTCAATTTCATGCGCCATGATACAATGTAAAACAAGATCAATATGAGAGTTAGAATACACTAGATGAACATTAGCTTGTGACATGCTAGCCTGACCAGACGCTGTAAGTACGCTGTGCGACGTACCTAAGTACAGCGACTGGGCTGTGTAGAGTGACATGCATATCTGTTACATTCCAAACTTACAGAAGGAACTTATCACCATACCTCCCTGCATATCATAGAAACATGACTGTGAAAAGCAAAAATACTTTCTTTCCAACTCCTCTATCATCTCCACAAACCAAGTACATTGTATGAGCAATGTCCATATTGCTATTCTCACTGATTTGGGATCTGGTGGTTGAATGCTACATTGACATTATGATGATGCAATCAATAATGCCGACATAGGATCAGGCTGCTATTATGCTAATCATAAGCAGGGACCTCAGACAGGCCCCGACAGGTTTAGTCAAAGATAGTGTTTTACTCATCGCAAGTAAGCGGCCTGTCTACCATCAACAACATAGGGTATAAAGCTCTTACTTACCTCAAATTCCTTGATGAAGTATTTGATTTCTCCTTGCACAACTGCTCTGTGGTCCAGCAGACGTGTATAGATTTCACCAATATCTACAGCCATATACAAATATACAATGTATGTATAAAACATGTCAAAGTACATGTCATATGAAATGACTGATAAAACTGGAAAATAGTGGCAGACTTTCTTGTAGACTTTATCTGATTGAATAAATTTAATTAAGACAAACAATTTTTTAACCTTTACCTCTTTGGCAGTTGCTTCTTTTTTTTTTTTTTTTTTTTTTTTTGGGGGGGGGGTTACATTTGTAGTTGTTTGATCATTATAAAATAATAATGATTTTGGTTAAACTACACTTGTACTTAATGATAGCATGTTTACTATACTAGTCAGAGGTTTAGTAGAACTTGGAGGAAGTTGGAGAGTACAGTGGAAACTCAGTATAACGAGATCCTTGGGCCCAAGACAATTTGCTCTTTACATCAGATATTTTGTTATATTGACAACAATACAAAACTTAAGGTCGTAAGGAAATAAATTAATTGGGACCAGAAAAATTAGTTTGTTACGTTACGTACAAAAAAAAGTAGGGCTGGGTTCTACATTATAGTCACTTCAGTCTATTGCCTAGTGTCTATTACTATTAGTATAGTAGTACACATTAGCATTTTTAGGGCCATTAGGCAAGAATCTAATAGCCTGGATACGTGTGAATAGGGCCCTATCCAACTAGAGTCCCTAGTCTAGTGACAAGTTACAGTGCATATGATTGCCAACTTCGAACTTGTCTTCTACATCTTCGTTCGAATTCATTTAATTATCTTATTCATTGAAACTGAAAGTCTGAGTTTCAAAGACCAGCAAAGTTGGGATTGCATAGAGAATCTATAATATTTCTATGCAGTAAACAAAAATGCTTTATTCCCAGATACTAGACTAGGACTTAGGTTGAAAGCATTTGATGCAAAACCAAGCTCACTCGTACAGCACAAAAATCAGTATGTGGGACCAAGCACACTACCCAGCTGCACTTGACAGCCGGAAATTGAGGCTCATAAATACTGTGAAGAGAGGACGATCGTACCTTTAAGAGCATTCTCCACAGCCGAATCTTTTAAGATATTCATGATGTGTATCACGTAGCGGGTAAACGGTCACAGTAAGAGTATGACAGATGAAAAATTTAGTATTACCGGAGGAGTGACCGATAGCGATGATAAAGTCGTTGTTTACAGTCTCGATCCATCACACTGAACAACCATCGTCCTGTGGTGGCGCTTGCATAAAAACAAGGGAAAGGCGGGGCTACGGCAGGGCCACATCACGGAAACGGGAGACACGTGTACCAAGTGTCCAATGAAATGCAGCCACGGCAAACACGTTCCAAATCGACTTCGGTCTGAGTTCAGTGTTTCGGGAAGGAATTAGAAGCGTCGATTTTATGAGTTTTCTCACTCGAGCCACATTTCCAGAGATAACCATGCGTGCATTTTTCGGTGAGTATTACATTAAATTCTATCCAGGCCGTTGCTTTTTAGTTGAACAGTAATTATTTACATGAGCCAATAACATCGTGTAACGTTAGGTGTGTGTATTGTGTTCGAGTAGTAATACATTGTTTGGGATCTACAAGGGCAACGCTCATCTCAGCTTCCCCCGAGTCTCGGGGCAGCGTATCCGCTGCAGCTCCCGTTGTGAGCCGCGCGATACTCCGACGGCGCGGGGCCGGGGCGAGGTTGGATACTGGCAGAATGTAGTCCTTTGGCCTTAGCTTGAGCCAAGCGCCTGCGTCTGTGCAATGCAATGTCAATGACGGCCGAATAGTTCGAATTCAAAGTCAAGGAAGTATCCTTAATTCATAATTGTCACGGCTACACATCAGTTCGGGAAACCCACTCACAAGGGGGGCCCCTCCTTATAAGTAACCCGTCCCCCTTATAAGTAACCCCGTCCCCCTTATAAGTAACCCCCGGGGCACCCCTTATAAGGAGTCTCCACGCTTTTTTGCAATGCAACGCGAAAATGAAAGGACTGCGGCAATTCGCTTGATTATGTCCATAAAGCTTCACAAGTTTCCTAGTTACTCACGAAATTTGAGCAAAATCGGTTTGAGGCATCATATCTAAAATCATGGATTGAAATGCGATGTCAAACGACCCATGCGAATGCTGAAATGCGAGCGATTACTGGCGTGAGTGTCGCCAGGCGCGGTGGCGCGGCAAATGCTTGAGTGCAGACGTGGTGACTGAGTACATGCACTCAGTCGCCACGTCTGCACTCAAGCATTGCCGCGCCGCCGCGCCTGGTGACACTCGCGCCAGTAATCGCTCGCATTTCAGCATTCGCATGGGTCGTTTGACATCGCATTTCAATCCATGATTTTAGATATGATGCCTCAAACCGATTTTGCTCAAATTTCGTGAGTAACTAGGAAACTTGTGAAGCTTTATGGACATAATATCAAGCGAATTGCCGCAGTCCTTTCATTTTCGCGTTGCATTGCAAAAAAGCGTGGAGACTCCTTATAAGGGGTGCCCTGGGGGTTACTTATAAGGGGGGACGGGGTTACTTATAAGGGGGACGGGTTACTTATAAGGAGGGGCCCCCCCTTGTGAGTGGGTTTCCCGAACTGACATGGTAACCTGGTAACGTCTTCTCCCTTGGCCTTGAATTTGAAATTGAATTTGAATGCTGAATCGAGTAAATTTACCCAAGGTTAGATGCATTTTTGTACACTTTGTAGACCCTACTTAGTTTACTTGTTACTTGCTTGTAGGTGGTTAATGAAAAGAGCAAATTAAACATGGTTGGTAAGCAGAATGTTGTTAGAATAGATCTTGATGTCACTCTCTATATTTTATTATGTGCATAAAAGATCTCACCAACCACTGCTAACTACACGTCTCTCCTCCTTAAAGTTACAGTAAAACAGCCAGGGTCAAACTGCGGGCTGCGCAGCGCAGCAGTAAAATGACCTCCCAATCAACTCACGACAGAGTTAATATAACACAACAAATCAAGAAGCGATCTGAAAGGTGTTCTCAAATGTGTATTGATCAGTGGATATTGAAGCACCTTTCAAACATGGGAAAATGGATAAATGCAGCCTTGGACTCCAGAGGGCTGAGGCTAGTCCTAAGGTCAGAGGTAGAGCCTAGAGGACAGTTTTGCGAGTTAAATCCAGGTGACTTGTCTGAAAAAAAGAAGAAGAAGAAGAAGAAGGGAAAAAAACAACAACTATAACCCTACCCATGTGAAAAGCCTAGCCACCCCTGCTAATTAGGCAAGACTTCCTTATGTCCCACTCCAACACCCCATCCTCTCTCATGCCCACCGCTTGCCAAATCAAATGTGTGTGAGTGAGTGGATGCATCCGAGCGTAACCTAACGAGGTTAGGGTAGAGTAAAGTGGTATGGCATAAATGGAAAGGGGGGGGGGGGAACATGGAAGTTTTTCCCATAATTGTTCTTTACAGTAACACCAGCATGTAAGCAACAACAGCAAGGTTGGTTTCAAATATACGTAAATTTACCTAGATTGCTTCATATCATTAGCTGCATTGATCAATGGCGTTGTGCAATTCATATCAAACTAAAATTTGTATAACTTTGAGTAAAAGCCATGAGGTATGCTCAAATTCCTCCTACAGTTCCACATTGGTGTCTCAATGTTTTGTACAAGATTGCAGATGAGTGATGTATGGTGAAGTATGGTGAAGTATGGTGTAGATTGAGATGAGTCCGACAGCAGTGTCCTACAAAAGGACTACAACTAGCTACTGTAAAAAGATCCTAAACGTCACTTCTGTTTGATTTCTAATGCCCAGTGTCAAACATGCATTGCATAACCTTATCTCTGCATTTTTCTGCCACATCCCATAAGCTACAGCATGTATAGAGCCTGAGGCCAGTGTGGTTCTGAATATTATTTATCTGTTATTTATTTATTAACCCGTTACATGCGTTACATACATGAACCTGGTGGCCTGTGTATTAAGTCTGTGGGGATTTCAGAATTGAGTATGGAAATGGGTTAATGTTGTTAATTTTCTTCTTTGTGGTTTCTGTAGTTCTGTTGGTGGCTGGAGCAGCCTCCGTCCTCTCCAGCCCAAGTGATGATGTCATAGAATTGACGGCTTCAAACTTCAAAACAGAGGTGATAAACAGCGATGATGTGTGGATGGTGGAATTCTATGCCCCATGGTAAGAATGTGTCATTTTTATGGTACAAGTGGGCTCTGATGTGTGCCTTGATAGGGTTCATCATATTGTTATTACTGTTTCTTTCTTTACTTTTAAGTCCTCAAGAGGTCAACAACATTTTGTAGAAACAATTATTACTGATTAAGATGGCACTTTGCTCTCCATTTAAGTTGTTTCTGTTTATGAGTTGCTAAGGGGGACTACTCAAGAATTAAGCCTATCACATAGAATTTAATCATCTTTGTTGGTGCAGACGGGCACATAAGTTTGGTATAACTTTAAGCCTACTTCCAAGATATGATTTCCAAGGTATGAAATTTTACAAGTTTGACCAATCCAGCAGCATTTTCGTTAATAGTTGTTGATATTGGCTGCTGACATATTTTCAGATGTGATTGAATCACAAGAGTATAGAACTACTGTACTTATTTTTTTCATTAGACTATTATTTGTCATACCTAATATACTTCTTTCTCTCCAATCCCCCCCCCCCCCCCCCCAATCTTTGTTCCTCTGTGTATTAGGTGTGGTCATTGCAAAGCATTAGCCCCGGAGTGGAGAAAAGCTGCAGCAGCCTTGAAGGTAGGCTAGAGCTTTGCCTATCATGAAATGTCTCCTTCCATTAACAGTCAGTCCGCAGCGCGTGCGATAATGAGGCACGAACGACAATTTTATTCAGAATCACGTTTGCGCAGTTTGTGCCCTTGAGACTAACGAAATTTCGCGATACTTTGCGAGAGTTTTTGCAGAGGTTGCAATAACAGCTTTCATAGCTTTCGCAGTGCATTGTTTGACCCAGGATGGTTGGGTAGGTTATAGAGCTGATTATGCTCATTAATTTGATACCTAATTTCCCTATTTTTTATCTCAATATACTGTAGTATTCCATTTTAGCATCAAAGTAAACGATTATTTTGCCAATGTTCAAGAAGCTTTTAGATCATAGTTTGATGTCTTGCTAGTTCCTGACTGGTATTGAAAATAGATCTCCGTAATTTCTTCGATTTCACAATCATGAAACTTGAGCAAGTATAATCAATTAAAAAACGAAGAGGGGCACCATTTTTAAGGTTGTGAATTTTCTTGTTGAAAACAAGGCAAACTATGTTTTCTTACTGGAAGTGGGGTAGTGAATGAACACGCGTGGAGTGTGTTGTTGATACCCAGACAATGGTCGTGGACAATGACCAGGATTGGAATGTTTCATGAGGAATTCCACTATCGCAGCTAGTCTTTGTTCATTCTGAAATGTGGTGTGTGCAAGCACATGGAAACATGTGCTTACTTCTTTCATGTGCATGCATTTCACCCTGTGTCAAGAATTCAGACTAGCAGTGCTCAGGGCAATCCACATGAATAAAATTGATAAAGCATTCATGTGCCTTGCAGCAGAGCTCGGGACAGGTGGTAGCCAGGTCCATTGTTCAGGGTCATTGTAAGTGCACACTCACATACACATCATTGGTTTCTGTGTAAAGTTCAAGTTTTGTATAGAGAGTGAAAATTCGATCACAATCTGGAACCTAACATTTAAAAAAATCATGGATTTCATGAAACTAATATAGGCTATCATTTTGAAATTACCTCCAACTCAATTGTACACTATTCAGCTATTACTCATATCAATGACACTTTAATCTGATACTTAGTTTTTGAACTCACAGCATTGAGTCAGCAGCCAATGGATACTACGCAATGCGACACGCCGCGTCTTGCGACAGATTTCGACCAATCACAGACCCGGAATTCCAGTGCGAACGCGAGGATAATCTTTTTAAACTCGACGCTAGACATGTCTCTGAATTTTGCTAGTTCCTGACCCGTATTGAAATGAAGATGAGAAAACTTGCCCTTATTGTGATACTATATACTTTAGCGGACATAGTCTTTACCATATTTTAGAGGGGCATGAAAGATTTCAGGTTAGTTTTTTTGCGTCAAACGTGAAGGAATATTTTTGAATACAATACCGAATTCTAGAGAGATTTTGATATTCTATATTCTTCTTTTCCGTTTTATTTTGATCATGAGCATGTTTGCTAATGTTTTCTCTTTCAGTCGATATTAAAAGTGTCGAAAACTGACAAGAAATACTCGTTCTACACGGATTTCTTCATGACCATGTATCTGCTCATTACGTATGCAAGCACCGCTCAGCCGTGCATACAACTTGAATAAATACGTGCGTTTTCGCTTGCGCTGTGGACTGACTGTTAAAAAGGATGAGTCCAGGAGGACTCAGAAATTTGAGGTTTTTTTGTTTTTTTTTAAAGACAGTGCAATTAGAAGTTAGTGCTGCTGCTGCCAATCAGCTATAAAATTTGAGATCTTTTGGCATATACAAACAATTATTAGTTCATGCTGATCAGACAGTTGTATTGAAGGTTCAGAAATTTTAGCAGTAACGTTAGAATAGTGTGAAGTGATGATTCCTAGCAATGTGTATTGTTCACTTGTCTCTGTGTACATTTTTTTTTAATGTGTATCTCTTCACTTTTATTTTGTTCAGTCTTTCTCTTTTATTTTGTTTTAAGACATTCAGTATTTCAAGCGTAAGTCAAGCATATACATCCATTTTAGATCAACCATGTAAGGTAAAAAATCTCTTTGCTTGTGAATACAACTTCAGAGCATAGTTTAGTGAGGTAAAAAAAGAAAATATTTAATGAATGATCTTAGAAATGAACTAAATGATATAGATAATCTAAATGATCTTAGAAATGATCTAAATGATCTAAATGATCTAAATGATCTAAATGATCTAAATGATCTAAATAATCTAAATTATCTAAATGATTTAGATAATCTAAATCTAAATGGTCTAAATAATCTAAAGGATATTGATCTAAATGATCAAACAATGCAATGTACAGGTTGTAAGTGTGCAGTTGTTATTATTATGTCATTACCATCGACATTCCTGTGTTCTTTTGACAGGGAATTGTTAAGGTTGGTGCCGTAGACATGGACATCCATGCCTCTGTTGGGAGTCCCTATAATGTCCGAGGATTCCCCACAATTAAAGTCTTTGGTGCCGACAAGGACAGCCCAAGTGATTACCAAGGTAACTTGTGATTTTTTTTTGCTTCAACTGAGAAGAGAAGAGAACTACTTATCTAAGGCTTGAGAGTTAAACACTTAATAAAATTCATGAATATAACAAATTTAGTTTCTGATGAAGTCATGGCACAAATTTCATATTCATGCAATTGAAAGCATGAATTTGACAGGAGATATTACACAGCATAATTTACAAGGTATATTGCTTTGAGAACTTAACGAGGCCTACAATTGTAGAGTTGTGGTCTAGAGAACCATATTATCAAGAGTTTTTGTTAAAAGCAAGATGTGAATATGCATTGTATCATGTACCATGTGCATGAGAGAGAATAATGAGCAAAGGGTGAACTGAAGTCACAATATGTGACCTTGCATCAGAAAAAGTTACCAAACATGAATTTTTAGTTATGGGCAGATTGATGTATAACTCACTTTAAATGGACTCTCCCAACCCATGTAATTACTGGAAAGAAAGTACATACTCTGGAAAAATGTGTACTGAGAAAAGAGGCTCTGGAGTATCGGGTCTATTCAAGCACTGAAGCTTACCAAGCTGTCTTTGCTGTGCTTTACGATTGTCTTGCTCTTCTATTCTCCCTTTTTACTGAACAGGAGCCCGTACTGCCGCGGCGATCGTCGACGAGGCGATGAAAGCAGCCAAGAATCTGGTCAATAGTCGTCTCTCAGGCAGTGGTTTCAGGAGTGGCGGTGGCAGCGGTGGTTCTGGGGGCAAGGTGAGTGTTGAATGATGATGAAGTAACGTTTCATAATGAGTGGCGATGAATTGCGATGACTTGTTGTGGTAGGGGTGGCCACCAGAAATAGATGCCAGACCACTACTTCTTGTTATTGTACTCCCAATTCTGGATGAGGAAAACATTTGTGACCCTGCACCTCAAAACAAACAAAAAGTCGCCAGACATGAATTTTTAGTTAAGTCATAAGACCATATTCTGAAAGAGCATACTTTAAGCTTTAAAATGATGTATAACTCAAATCAAATGGACTCTCCTAACCTATCTAACTATTGGAAAGAAAGCACAAACTCAGGAAAAGTGTGAACTGAGAAAAGAGGCTCAGAAGTACAGTGTCTATTCAAGCGCTTAAAGATAATAAAAGTTTTGGTACCTCAAAAGCTTCCCTGAATTTCCTTGTCTTGGTTTGTGTTTCAGGTTAAAGTACGTTGTCTGTGAGAATTACTCGCCCCAAAGTGCTCTCATGTCTTAGTAATCATGCAATAATGGTTTCGTACCAGAGCCAACGCTGTACAGCGTCGATAAATATTGTACGAAACCACTGACTGCGACCAGCAGTGTGCAGCCCATTGTACGCATAGCTACAACTGTAACTGCGACCAGCAGCCCCATACGCATAGCGTAATGGGGCTTCGCATTGTAGCATTCAGGATCATGACAGAATTAGTATCGCGGGTAAATGTCAACTTAAAATCCAAAAATTTCTTCGATTTGAAGACTTACCAAATTAAGTTGAAGTATTGAAAACAGGCTTCGAACAACGTTTGGTTCTGTCAATAGTCCCTTTCTGTTCGAATTGATGACTGAATGTGACTCGGTCGAGAGGACCTCGGGAGAGCTACATACACTGGATAACATGGCCAGCGCATGCGCACACAAACATCTTATCCGTTCATAGATTTGAAATTTGTGTGCGGGCTGCATGTGATGTGTTCGCATGCACTGGCTGTAGTATTCAGTGTACTGTATGTAGCTCTCCTATGGTCCTGTCGACCGAGTCACATTCAGTCATCAATTCGAACAGAAAGGGACTATTAGTCTAGCGGATATAGGGCACATATAGGGTGAATCATGCACATTATGGTAAAAGCACCATATTTGGTACACATGTATATGATGCCAATACAAGTCATTTCTGATATGGAAGCCACTCTGATTCTGCCTGTGGCGGCCGTGGCGGCCATTTTTCAAAATGACCGCCATGTGATATAGTATTGCTGTGTATTTTGGAAACTATAAGTCCGATTGTCGTGATTCTTGTACCAAAGTATAGGTTTTTAGGGTCAAGGATTCCAATAAAATGATTTTTGAGAGGATAAAACCATGGCAACCTACTTATTGGCGGCCATTTTGAAAAAATATGGCCACCATGCTAGATATAACATATCCTTAAAACGTATGGACAAAGGGTCATGACTCTGATACCAACTTATGTTTTTGGCGTCAAGGACTCCGATAAATTCAACTGTAAGTGAATATGAATCGTTTCATCCTACGTTTTGGGGGCCATTTTAATAAATATGGCTGCCATACAACGGATAATGAATATTGTATATCTTCGAACTCAATGAATATAAAATCACGATTCAAGTGTAAAAGTATAGATTTGGGGTGAAGGTTTTCAATATAATGATGTTTTAGCAAAGTGAATAGGTTCATCACATCCTTTGTTTTGGCGGCCATTTAATAAATATGGCCTCACTCCAGTTAAACATGGCTGCCGCTCTGCATTCTATTCATATATCTTTAAAACCAATGGATGCATCTTCATGATTCTGGTACAAAAACATGTTTTTGAGGTTCAATTATTTAAATGGATACATCTTTTCGTGTATACAACCATCACATCCTATGTTTTGGCTGCCATTTATGGCCACCGCAATATATACTATACTGTACGTCTTTGAAACTAATTGGGGTCAATGATTTTAAACAAGCATTTATTGATGAATAGAACTAACACATTTCGTTTTCATGTCCATTTTGATAAATATGACTGCCGCACTACATAGAGTATGCACACACACACACACACACACACACACACATTATATACAGTGTGGCCTAGAATTAACGGAAACGCAAGTTTTCGCAAATATCTGCACATTTGCATTACTTTGATGCCAAAATGAATGACAGAGTTGTAGAGAATTTATCTAGAAGAAGAATGACACCAAAATCATCCGATTTGGTTGAGTGGTTTTCATTCTACAGATTTTTTTTTTTTTTTTTTAAGACGGGTCGAGCGTAAATTTCTTAGCTCAATTCAACAAATTTCAGCATCGAACAAAAGCCACTTGGGAGACTAACAAAGAATTGAGGCCGCACATCAAAATGTGGAATGCTTGAATAGGATTATTGTCGAAAATTGACCTTCAATTGTTGGGTAGTCTCCGTTGCTGAGCTTTGATAAAGTAAAGTAAGAAATTAATGATTAACAAAAACATGTCTAGAAAGAAAAATATTCAACAAAATTGGACAATTTCGTTATGGTTTTGGAAAAATATGCGTTTCCATTTTCTGAGGAGCCACCCTGTATGTATTATATCGGGTGTCCCAAAAAAAAAAAAAGCGGAACGGTGGATTTTCAGTACCTTGCGTTCTAAAAGTGATATTTTTTTGACATCATTAGAAAGAGCATCTTCCGCAAAAGACCATGATACCAAAATCAATAAATTTGGTTGAACACTTTTTATTTTACGCTAATTTCTGTAAATGCAGTCATTTTCAATTTTTTGCGACTTATGAGATAATAATTTGGGTGCGACACGTGTTCCATACGGTGAATTGTGTAAGCTCGTTGATCCATGTCAACAAAAGATAACGCTTTCATATTGGGAGTGCGCGCGCGCGCGCGCGCACACACACACACACACACACACACACACACACACACTGTTTTTTCCTGGCCCGTGCCCAATGTGAAAGCTGTATCTTTTGTTGACATGGATCACCGAGCTTACACAATATTCACCGTATGGATCGCGTGTCGCACTCAAATTATTATCTCATAAGTCGCAAAAATCCGGCGAAATTTGACAATGACTGCATTTTCAGAAATTGGCGTAGAATAAAAAATACTGAACCAAATTAAATGATTTTGGTATCATAGTCTTCTGCGGAAGATGTTCTTTCTAATGATGTCAAAAGATATATAACTTTTAAATCGCAAGGTGCTGAAAATTCACTGTTCCGCTTTTTTTGGGACACCCGGTATATACACCCTCACTTGCCATATGTATTGTCCCATTGACAAGAATCGTTCACCTATCATTGGTAAATGAACCTCCTATGTCGTTGCGGCGTTTAGTTCTTTATTGTTCATTGATTGTTGTTGATTGACCATACCTCTATCACATTCACTATTTAAGTAGGTATTGAACATCACGTAAGTGCAATTGTTGCATACGTGGAATACTAAAGATAATTATGTTGAATATCAAAGGTAGAATAAAATAGTGAGAATGGAATAGAAGACTTTTCCCCAAATTTGGATGCATAGACAGGAGAGCACAATTAGTGTACTGTCATAGTTTCCAGCCACAAAGACATGATTAGTATTGCAGTCTTATAAGACCTACTGATTTCTAAAGTTTGTTTTCAGTTCTTGTTCATTATTTCATAGTATGACCTTGTCAATACTGTTACACAAAATTATAAGGAATCATATGAAGGAATCGAATTAGCTCTGACAATCCGAAACAATTATTGTTCCTGATCATCCATTGCCAAGCGGTGATGAACGTGAATGCATATATAGATGCAGGTGCGCTTTAGAGAACGTCTTCAGTATTTCTACTGGTGCCGGTAAGTAAGATCGATTTACTGAATATTTTATTCTGCAGTTTTATCTTCCAATAACTATGAACCTAAAATTTTTTATTTCTTTGAGGTTTTCCTTAAATTCATAAATTAGCATAATTTTTCTTCTAGTTTATATTTTGCTAGTAGACTCATGTGGACCTGCAAATGACAATTAGATGTAAACCTATAAAGATGTATTGTATATTACCTATTATATTTGCCGGAGAGATGATGAACAACAACACCTTACCGCCTTAGGGGTTCCGTTCCGGATTTGGATAAGGTTTACTCCTTAGCCTTTGATTAACCAAAAAAAAAAAAAAAATGCCCGCAAGGAAGCGGGAGACTCGTGGAGGGCGGGGACGTCTTTCTACCCGTACAGGACCAGAAGGACCTGCCCACTGCCACTATTCACTTTATCGTTTGATGTATAAGATTCAGTGTAGTTATAAGTATCAGAACAGCCTGGTCAATCATGGATTTTATAGACATACATATAGTGTGTTTACATTTGATGTAAGTGACCCAAGAAGTTTTAGAAGTTTTCTCACACTTAGTGTCATTTTCCAAAGAAAACAGATGTACTAATTGGTTGGAAAGTATGATTTTCATTCCATAGTCCAGGCACCAGAGAAAGCGAGAGTCTATATTTCTAGAAAATATATAATCTTGATTAATATGTACTTCAGACATGATATTGTGAAGATCATGTTTTTTGACATACACTGTACACAAAGAAATCCTATAAAGGAAGTTGAGCATATTTTCCAAAATGCTTACAAAGTTAACTACGCCCAGATGTCCCACATTAGAATACTAAAAATGAGTGAACAAGTAATTGTTGACCCCTAAAACAAACGTTTACACCAGAATCAATCCACAATGGGCATCCCGCTTTCATAACACTCGTACGCTGTTTATTAAATGGCCGCCAAAACAAAGGATGTGATGAACCTATTCACTTTGCTAGAACATCATTATATTGAAAACCTTCACCCAAAAGCTATACTTTTACACTTGAATCGTGATTATATATCTTTTGAGTTCGAAGATATACAATATTCATCATCTGTTGTATGGCAGCCATATGTATTAAAATGGCCGCCAAAACGTAGGATGAAACGATTCATATTCACTTACAGTTGAATTTATCAGAATCCTTGACCCAAAAACATATAAGTTGGTACCAGAGTCATGACCCTTTGTCCATACGTTTTAAGGATATGTTATATCTAGCATGGTGGCCATATTTTTTCAAAATGGCCGCCAATAAGTAGGTTGCCATGGTTTTATCCTCTCAAAAAATATATTATTGGAATCCTTGACCCTCAAAACCTATACTTTGGTACAAAAATCACGACAATCGGACTTATAGTTTCCAAAATACACAGCATTGCTACATCACATGGCGGCCATTTTGAAAAATGGCCGCCACGGCCGCCAAAGGGAGAATCAGAGTGGCTTCCATATCAGAAATGACTTGTATTGGCATCATGTACATGTGTACCAAATATGGTGCTTTTACCATTAAGTGCATGATTTTTTCTATATCCGCTGGACTATATAGGCAGAACCAAACGTTGCCCGAAGCCTGTTTTCAATACCTCAACTTAAGTGGTAAGTCTTCAAATTGAAGAATTTATGGGATTTTAAGTTGACATTTACCCTGCGATACTAAATCTGTCATGATCCTGAATGCTACAATGCGAAGCCCGATTACGCTATGCGTATGGGACTGCTGGTCGCTATGCGTATGGGGCTGCTGGTCGCAGTTAATTGCATGATTACTAAGACATGAGAGCACTTTGGAGCGAGTAAGTCTCACAGTGTTAGTTATATGAAAGGTACTTTAACCTGAAACACAAACTAAGACAAGGAAATTCAAGGACACTTTTGAGGTACCAAAACTTTTTATTATCTTTAATCTTTACCAAACCGTGCTGGCTGTGCGATGAATGGGACAAAAAACAGGAAGTAAACCACCAGAGTAACAACAATGAAGAGATTATCAGATTAAATTGAAATTAAGCATGCCTCATTAACACATTCTGTCCATAATTAATGCCAACTTTCAAAAGTTATTAGAGTTGAAAGTGAAGAGTGTGGACAAGGTTTTTCAGAAATGAAAAAGGGATTCTAAAGACACACCTAATCACACTATTCTACCAAAAATGTTTGAGATAAACTGCTAAAAAAAAAAACCACACACTTTCCTGCCCGTTTTATGATACCAAATTTTAGCATAATGTAAAAGAAGACCCGCTCTTTCATAAAATATGAAAAAGTCAAGTTCGGCTAGGTTGACCCATTTCACTTATTTTCAGTCCTCACACAAAATCAGTGTGTGCGACTTAATGTTCGTTTTGAGGTGCACGGTCACATTTTAAAGTGGGTTGTACACACTCGTTTGTGTAAGGCTGCTTCATAAAATATATGCACCATATCTTGGCTGGGGTGACAAGACCTTGTACAAATGTATCTCAAATTTTGGTGAAAATGGCTATTTTTGATTAATGGTCAGATAATCAGTTAAGTGACATCCTGTCCAAATCCTAGCTCTGTCTTACCCCCAAAATAAAGCCACCACAGCATGTCAAAGTAAAGGGTATCCCATTTTGATTTGGTGCTTTACTGCCATGTTGTTTTTGCTCTCCTAAACATTTGACATTTTGTGTTACGAGACATATAGAAGAACATATAGAAAGCAATGTGCACACCTGTTCGTGCAAGTCAGACCTGCTTAACAAAATATATGCATATGCACCATACGGTAGCGGTAGCATATATCATATGTTTACTACTTGTTCATTTTTTGTATCATTTTTCGTGTAGAGTGATGTCGTCGAGCTGACCGACAGCAACTTTGAGGAGAAGGTCCTGAACAGTAATGACCTCTGGCTGGTGGAGTTCTATGCCCCATGGTGCGGTCACTGCAAGAGGCTGGCCCCCGAGTTTGGTAAGGCCGCCACTGAGCTCAAGGGCAAGGTCAAGCTGGGTGCAGTGGACGCTACAGTGCACACGGTCATCAGCTCCAGGTTCCAGGTATTCACAGTGTTGCCACCACTTGAGGCATCATATGCACAGTCTGTACTGTATACGCCATATATTTCACAAGGTTTTTATTTTCGCAAATTTCGCATGTCGAGTGCTATTTGTGAACACAAAAATATTGACTCTGAGCCTGATATGGATGTCACATACACATATCATTTCTCCATTCAGTACTGTACTCCACAATCGCAAATTTAACCACATTCAGTAGAAATTCCTTCAGCCAAGTCGAGTCTATTGAACTTTAAATATCTGTATCCCACAGTAAATTTCATTGATAGAAGTCTGAATTACCAATTAATGCTGTGATGATCTTTGAAATACCTTTTTACAACACGGAGATAGGTGATAAATTTGTTTCTTTGAGGCCCGTATTCTCATTTTTCTATTAAAACTGATGGTACAATGTAGACAAAGTGTTCTAATTTATATATTTTACTCCATCCAGGTTCAAGGATACCCCACCCTCAAGTTCTTTGGAGCCGGCAAAAAGTCATTTTCAGATGCTGACGAATATGATGGCGGTAGGACCGCATCAGACATCGTCAGCTGGTGTATGTCCAAAGTCCAAGAGGCCCTCCCTCCACCTGAGGTCTATGAGGTAAGCAGCAACCTGCTTTGAGGGTATCGTACTCCTCCTTCGCTCCACTCTGCCCTTCACTTGATCTTTGCATAAAAATGTCAATTTTATTCGTAAAATTGTGATGAATCTTGCAACAGCATTGTCTATGCAGTGGATTCCTGTTATAACAAAGTCCTCAGGAACGACAGTTTCTTTCGTTATATCAAAATTTTGTCATAACCGAACAAAAATTCATTTGCTGCCTCATTTTAGCAGTCATTTCTAAATGTAACAGCTGCATATGAAAGCAAGATGGATATACATTTAGATACCAGAAATTAACAATATATCTGTGTCCAATATTACATTACAATACTATAATGTATGACCACTCACAATAACACTACCACCCTTACAAACTACCACCACCACAACTTGCTATCACCACCGACACCACCATCACTACCATCACTACCATCACTACCACCACTACCACTATCACCACCATCACCACCACCATCACCACCATCACCACCACCACCACCACCATCACTACCATCATCACCATCACCACCAATATCACTACCATCACCATGACCACCACCATCACCACCACAACCACCATCACCTCCACAATCACCACCATCACCCCCCATCACCACCATCATCACCACCATCACCACCACCACCACTTCCACTACCACTACCATCACTGCAACCATCACCATCACCACCATCACTACCACCATCGTCACCATCACTACCACCATCACCACCACCACTACCATCACCACCACCACTACCAGCACCACCACCATCACTACCACAATCACCACCATTAACCACTACCATCATTACTACCACCACTACCCTCACAACCACTACCACCACTCCCCCCAGCACCAACACTTCCACCCTCGCTACTACCACTGCCATCATCACCACCACCACCACCACCACTTACATTTTGCAACTTCAACTGCTAATCAACCCATTTCACCGCATTGCTTTGGCAGCTGACGGAGCAGCAGGTGCTGGATGAAGCATGCCAGGAGCACCCCCTGTGTGTCCTCTCCTTTCTACCGGACATCCTGGATACCGGAGCTGAGGGGAGGAACCAGTACCTTGCTACTCTGAAGGGCCTGGGGGAAAAGTACAAGAACAAAAATTGGGGGTGAGTAGATAGATGCCAGCACAATCAGGCAATGGGGGAAAGGGGGTAGCTAGGGAGAGGAGTAATTGGTGGAAGGCTAGAAGAAAATGGATTGGGATAAATGTGTGAATGGAAGCTCCTATATTAACTATCTTGAATCCCTGGAAGGAAGAAAAAGAGCCATAATCGAGGAAAGACCAGAAAATATTTACTGATAAGTGTGACAGAAATTGGAATGAAGATTTTCACAAGTTGTGCAAGGAAGGAAAAAGAAAATGATTTGGATTAGAACCAACACTTGCTGTTGGGAAACGGGAGGCCATGAACCACAAGCAAATTGAGCAAATAAGAGGAATCAGACATTTCTGTTCACCCGTACTGTAGCATCTGTAGCATCATCATTCATTTTGCAAACTGCTGTTACATCTGTATGAGAGGAGGAGGAGGTGGAGTGAAAGATGTGAGAATGAATACTAGTGGACAGTTGCCATCTGCAACCAAAGACGATTTCATCCTGCTCTCCCAAGATAACACCCAAGAACAGTATTTCACAAATAGCAGTTCAGGTGGTAAATGCAAGAGTGGTATTTGAAAGAGTAGCAATTGAGGTTTGCAACTGATTGACAAATTGCCCTACATCGACGTAAATAAGCACAGAATTGTTCAGTGTTTTAGTAGTAGCCATGATAAAAAAGTCATGGGCGTATGTACTCGAGCAGGATTCGAACCTACGACCTACTGATCTCCGGACAGGCGACATCTCCACTAGACCACCGAGCTTCCGCCCGATAGCAAGGGTTGGTTCTAATCCTTATAGCATGCAGTGAGTACTGCGTAATTATTCAAATTCATGACATTCCTCCGTTGAGATGTTTTTCATTGCAACTGATCGACAAAATTGCCGTACATCGACGTACTGAAAAACATCTCGACGAAAGAATTTCATGAATTTGAATTATTGAGGTTTGGGTTTGCTCATTATGGAGTTGATCAGTAATGTAGAATACCGTGAACAAACTCACTTACAAATTTACATGTATTCTCTCATAGTGTTGATATATGGCACACCCGATTGCAATAGCCAGAGGGTTAATGTTATGATCACTATTGCAATCTGTATTCCTTAACAGGTGGGTGTGGACGGCAGCGGGCCAGCAGGCAAAGGTTGAAGAGGCTCTCGGGATCGGCGGCTTTGGCTACCCCGCCCTCTCGGTCCTGAACTACAGGAAAAAAGTTTCCATGACCCTCAAGGGATCTTTCAGCAAAGAAGGAATCAATGAATTTTTAAGGTGAGCTGTTTGCCGCTTAACCCGTAAAGAGGTCGGACTGATTTTGCTATAACACACATTTCCCGTAGACACCTGCCCGAGTATTCTTGGGACTCTTTTTCAACGGGTTAAAGGACAAGTTCACCTTCATATATATACTAGATTTGAATAAGTGCAGCAGTATTAGTAGAACACATTAGTGAAAGTGTTAGGAAAATCGTAATATCAATTTAAAAGTTATGAATTTTTGAAGTTTCAGTGCCACCATCACTAGATGAGAAGAGCACTACAGATTGTGATGTCACATGTATAGAACGATACAAAGAAAATTCAACACATTTTCTCGTGAAATCTCCCATAATAAAAGAGAACTCGACTTGCCTCTTTCAGAAGGCAGGGGGAATCATATTGCCCTTAATTTAAACCCGTTGAGGTTGGGCTGATTTGCTATATAACACAGATTTCCTATAGACACCTGCCCAAGTATCTCGGGACTCATCTTCAATGGCATCTTCAATGGATTAACATACGTTAAGTCAAGGGAATGTGCCCTGTGGTTTTATGGGTGTGACATCTCAAACTGTAATAGTCTTCTCATCCAGCCGTGACTCCACAGAAACTTTTAAAATTCATAGCTTTTGAATGGATCATCTGATTTTCCTCAAACTTTCACTGATGTGTTCTACCTGATATTGCTGCATTCACTCAATCCGCATCCACATGTATAGTAAGTGAACTTGTCCTTTGATACATAGTGCTTTTCTTTACGGCTTCACACAATATTATCATCGATGCCTGAAGAATCGGTTTTATAACAGCAATATACAAAAACATATGATTATAGTATATCCAGGGCTCGACACTAACGGTGGCCCGGTGGCCCGGGGCCACCAAAAATGAAAGTCGGGCCACCAAATTTCAAAAAAGGGCAAATTTGGTGGCCCGCCTCGGGCCACCAAAATTTTTTTTAAAATATGTCAATAAATTCGTAACTTTTTGCGCCGGAAACTAGCAGTTAAATTTGTTTAAAGGATGGATGAAAAGGACTGAATGAGTGCCTGAGTGAGTGTTGCAAGTTTGTTGAAGTTTATTTATGAGTAGATATGTCCACCTTGTAATTCTTACTATCATAAAACTTAAATATTTGACTCATTAAAAAAAAGGACATTTAACGTTTTTTTTTGTTTTTTTCGGGACACCAAATTTTTCTCTCGGGCCACCAAAAATTTGAAATTTAGGATTTTGGTGGCCCCATCGGGCCACCAAACAAAAAAGTTAGTGTCGAGCCATGGTATATCCCAAATTAATCTTTTATACTATTGTATGTTCCATTTGAAAAGCATTTGGAATCATGAGGCTCTGATGTAAAACATATCGTTAGCAGTACTATTAGTTTTAAAGTTCAAGAAAATGTAAACTTAAAATAACATAACAATGTTGTGGTACTGACACTGTTCATTAACCTGTTAAGGATGGCTTGATTTTGCTACAACACGCATTTCCCATTGACGCTTGCCCGAGTATACTCGGGACTCGTCCTCAATGGGTTAAGCCATGTGTACCTCTATGACGTGATATCAAGCTGTGTCTGCTTTGTTGAATCTTGTGGATGCTAATCCATCTTTTTATCCTTCATATCTGCAGAGCTGTAGCCGTTGGAAGAGGGTCCACAGAAAAACTTAGAGGGGAAGGTCTGCCATCAGTAGTAGCAGTGGAGGCGTGGGATGGCAAAGATGGAGTGGTAAGACAACCGCCTCAGTTGTCTTTACAGATACGATGAAAGGGAGCTTTAGATTTGCGAGGCAGACATTTAGACAATTGAGTATCTGAATATAAGAACGACCCAAGTCCATGGAAGACCATTTTGAGTAAACTTAAAAAAACTCCATATCTTTTTTATTTGTCCAATAATATTCTATTTAACTGTGATGGGAAGGCAACATTGTATATACAAATTAGAACATATATTATTATGACAATTAACATTTACATTAATTGTGGAGAGGCCATTTTGCGTGATGGACTTGGGTCGTTCTTTGAATCATATACATGATATTCTGCTATAGAGATGAGAGAAGGACGAGAGAGGGCGCTATAATATGAATGTAAGAATGACCCAAGTCCTTCATTCTTACATTCATATAAGATTTCATTCATTCATTTCAGGCACTTCCGGGGGTAATTAGGATTTATCATTTATACACAAGATGAGTCCATGCATAAGCTACAATTTGCCATGTCAAACTGAATTTGGCCAAAAATTGGACTTGGGTCGTTCTTGTATTCAGATCTTAAATTGCGTTGACTGTTCTCCTCTGTCCCTGCGGCATGTTGCAGAGTAGCTTTAGATTATGCGAAGACGCAACCTACATGTACAGCTGTATGCAAAGTAAAATGGCGTCCCCATATGATCATTGCATCGAGTAGCTCTCTGTGTCGTGAATGGAGCGGAAGCTGAGATGGCCCAGAATCTACTGAAAACTAAGATTACACGAGATCGATTTTGATATTAAAAGCAATTTTGTGCATGTGCAGAACAAGTTGTTTTTTTTTCCTCGAAACGCCAAGAAAATCTAAAGCTCCCTAATGATTAAATGTTGAATGGTTTTAAACTTAACTCTATTATCCTGGAGAGGTGAAGGGACTGAATAGGTACCCCCCCCTACCCCCTCAATTGTGACTGCATTTTGAAATTTGACCCCCCCCCCCCCCCCCCCCCCCAACCACGATGATACAAGCCTTGATCTGAAATGAAAATATGCATACACCATCCCATCTTAATCCCACCTTACTCTGGCCATCTATCGCTTAAAGGGTGTGTACAGTTCCTGGTCGAGGTGAGGATTTAGTTTTAATGTTTTGTGAGATATTCAGAAACCGCTCTGTGAGATGTCATAGAGCATGCAGTTCTAAGGGGTATCAAAAGTTTATTCGATGTAAATCGGTTTTGAAATGGCTGAGATATCCAAAAACAAGGTGAAACAAAGAGATCCCAATAAAGTTGTGGCATGTTGCCTTTTATTATTAGCACTTTTTTGGATATCTCAGCCATATAAAAAACAATTTTCATCGAATAAACATTGAATCCTTCTTGAAATTACATGCTCTTTCATATTTCATAAGAGGCCTTTCATTATCTCACTTTATAGGAATGTTCAAAACATGAATCCCACCTCAACCATTTCTGTACAGTCCCTTTAATGTGATAGTTTCAGTGTCGCAAAATTTCCTCCTTGTTATAATCCATTTCCACCCCCTGTTGATATTGGTAGTGTTTGTCTGTACTGGTAATGCTGACTGTTCATGCTCTGTAGGTGTACATGTACCTTCAGTAAACTTTGAACAGGATGGCATAAATAGAGACTCCAACCCAAAGCACCTTCTGACCTGGAGATTCTCCCACCTGAAACCCCTAGCAAACAGGAGATCATCCAAGTTGATGTGTGCGAAGCGCAAAATTCCCAGAGTTCTAGATGCTCTCTGGTGCTTCTAAGGCTTATTTTTTCAACATACGATAGCAATAAGTAAGAAAGCCTTTCCAACGGGGGACACAGAGCTAGGGCAGGAGAAATTAAATCATAAGCGGGAGAACGGGAGATTTTGCAAAAATGGGTTTTTGGCGGGAGATCTCCTGTCGAAAATGGGAGAGTTGGAGTCTCTGTGGTAGCCAGTAGTAGTGATGAAAACAAAACAAAACAAAACAAAAAGCATTTTATTGATACTCAAATATTGCCTCTGTTTTGTTCTAAATTTTCCAAACCATTTGTCTTACAGCTTCCGGAGGAAGACGATATCGACCTCAGTGACTTCGACATGGATGATGACGAGGATGCAGGAAAGGATGAACTTTGAACTTTGACCTGCCAGGATGTTTGATACATGTATAAGTTATTCATCTGTGGACTTCTGCAATAAACTCTTTTAGCCATGATGTACACATGGAATGGGAAGCATTTACCAAGGATTTTTTTCTTCTTCATACACTTTCTTTATGTTTTGGGGGATTTTTGTGGTTTAAATCGCTTGTGGCATATCTGCAGAAGAGCCCTTGACTGTTGCAGGAAAAAATAAAAACACTGGGGTATATCAATATTTCACCCTGTCTCTTGTGCATGAAGCTGACATCTTGTTATGCAAGAGTTTCTAAGGGGAAAAAAGATTTGCATTGTACAGCATGTGTTAATTTCAGTCTTGTGTAATTATACGTGTCATGTCCAGTGATGAAATGATGCACAATACTTTAGCAAAGAGAGTGTCTCTTGAATTATTGGTTTTTGTAATGAAAGGATACAATTTGTGCCTCATTTTATGAGGTGTGATCAGTAGCAGGTGACACAGGACCAGTGCTGATCAGGCTGAAATTAAGTGTGTTGTGTTTTTGCAGGTGATACCAACGTTCAGTATTTTGTGGATTTAATGTTTCACACTTTAAGGTTCAAGTTTGACTTCTGACGTAGTCCCTGAAGCTGTATTCCTCAGCATTTTAAGATGACAAATTGATTATGAATTTTGCAGTATTGATAGTTTTGTTTGTTTGTTTTTTCAAGAACAGTTTAGCTGCACAGGTTGAATATCTGTGAAATCATTTCCAAGAATGTGATCTTGTTTTCTGATCGAGAAATTACTCCTTCATCATAATGGTCTTGATCTTCAACATATGGAAATATTTACTCTGCAAGTTCCAAACAAGTCTGTTTCCTCATTTCTCACTGGCACCCATTCCAAGGGTCCACCGAGCATAAAAAGATTCAAATGTTGCTAAGGTCACAACTTAACATCTCAAGGTCAAGAAATTGAGAGAGAGGGGGAGGATTGAGAATTATGTAACCCTACTCCCCCTGGACGACAAGTATGTGACGTTTGCCATCCACGCACGACATTGCACAGATTCACAGCATGCTATGTACCAGCTTGAGATGAAAGCTAGGGTTTGGAAGGTTATATGGCCTTTAGGCAGGCAGTGCCAAAGGCTGCACAAAAGACCGTTGCTCTCCAAGTTTGCCCTCGATGTGGACAGACCTGGATGTTCCCTCGTTGGGCTTGGCCATCCCTTGAGGTGCTTTGACCGGGGAACTACAGTACCACCCCTGTGTGCTTCCTACTCATTTCCATGATCATTCCTTGTGGGACAGCATGATGAGGGTATCTGAAGGAGGAAATATTTAAGGAGAAGGAAAGGAGAGGGGGCAAGAAGAGAAAATTGGAGAAGAAAATAAAATTTTGTGAAGGGATCCAGATGTTCTTGAGATCTGATTCAGGTGTAACTAGAAGGAAACCTTTTGTCAGACCCTTTCTTTTGAATATTGTGATCTGTCGAAGCCACAGCTTCATGCTACTAGGAGGTCTAGACTTTGATTTGCCTCTTTCCTAACAGAAATGATGAGGTTTATATTTTCCATCTAAAACCAAAACATGTTGTGTGATATACCCCTTTCACTTATTTGTGATATTTCACATGTAATTCTTAGCACTTGGTTAATATCATTGGAAGTGCAGCAATGACAAAAATGAAATCATTTATTTAGACCTTCAGCTAAGAATTCTGTTTACCATTGGTTAATGATCCTTCAGCACAGAGTAGCTTCTTTTGACTGTAGTTGGTTTGTATAACATTGTTCTATACATTGTATTTTCAGAGCACTTCTATGACATTTTGTGATCTGTAAATCTCATTGACCTTTTCTCATCTAGAAAGTTATCTGAAAACAGTTGATGACTGAATATGAGGAAATGTAGTTTTGAAGAGTCGTAATTCTCACAAGACATTTATATCAGGGCATTTTGCACCTACTTCTGTCACAAATTAGGGCTATGGACTGTCACTGATGTAACATCACTATGTAAATAATAGTCTTTATACGCTTTACTGCTTTGTCACAATCCATACACAGCAAATTGTGCATACATGCATATAACTGGTTTGGAAGTAGATGCCCTCGCATGCTAAATATCTTGGGAATTCGGGAATCCATTTGCTACATTTGATCACTCAAACTTTGGTGTCATATTGCAGCATTTATTGTGCCGTTTTGCTATTGGATAATAATTCATACGCAGCAAGTTGTAGATTTAGAACCACTTTTGGAGGCAGATGCTTTCACTTGCTAAACGACTTCGGAATTTGGAACGCTAATTGTCACATTCTGTCACTCAAACTTTGACGTCGCAATGTAGCTTTTATTTTTCAGTTGCTATTGGATGTTATTCAACGTAGAATGCCAGTGTAACTGGCAACTGGAGAATGCAGTTTGATACCACGGAAGTAAAAAAGAAAGCAAAAAAACAAACAAAAAAATCCCCCAGTTAACACACTATTCTTTTCGTATTGGCAGATTTGTTCTGTAGTTTGAACTTAATATATCATTCCTGTCATTCGGATGCTGGGTACAATGTTTATAAACTCTTGTTTAAATTGGCAAAAAATTAGAGATTCATAGATACCCATATTTCATACTCTCGTATCACAAAGTCTTGTCCTCAATCAGCACATGGTAAGAATACATGTACAAAATACATGTATATTGAGTACTAATTATTCTGTACTGCTATACAGAAACGCTGAATGATCGTGTCATTTAAGCTGGTTAATGCGTTTTATTTGTAACATTTTGTCATAATCATTGTTTTTACCTTTAAGTGTTTGCATCATGGGATGAACATGTGATTTTTAATTTTGGTGAATATCTCCAAATTGCTTCTAAAGCAAGCTGTGAATTATTTTTGGTATTGTCATGAATTATTTTGGGTATTGTCAGGATTTATTTTTCAAGGTGAGATCGATTTTGTTTGATAGAACAATGCTTGTAAATGTTTGAAAGTTCGATGAAGGGTAGCTTTTATTATCGTCCTTCAAAATGTTCAATATCTTCAATCACTTCTTATTTCTCAGTTGTCTTTCCACAGGTTTTTACACCTAGTGTAGTCAATATGTCACCCGAGTCAAATTAGAAGACGAGGCCCCCTTATAGCTACCTGTTTGTGTGGGTTATGGGAGATGTAGATCTAACTCAATTCTCACTTCCCACGAGCACATTTCTAAAAAAGTTCTTTTTCTGCACTCATGCATCAACACTAAGGATTAAACAACACTTTTTCTCACTTTTCATTTCTAAAGCAAATAAATCCAGTCTTCAGATGACATAGACCATTAATTTGGTCTTCATATGGCAAAACAGTAGGTGCCTTGTTATTTGCTAGATTAGCAAGAAAAAACAAAAAGAATGACAAAATAACATTCTTTTCAGTGATTGTGTAGCTGCCATGTTTATATGTATTGTAACGTTCAGTGGGAATGACTTATTGAAAATGTAAGAGTTTTTGAATGCAGGTTTCGTCTTATTGTGCTTGCAAATTATAATTCTTTTTAGAATTGTGATCACCCAGGTAGAAATATTAACATTTAGAATAAACTAAAGTGATTATTAATATGTTCCAAGTGCCACTTAATTCCAAGCACTGCGTCTTGCAGTATTTCATTATCTTTGTGTTGTTCATGCCATTCTTCGTCCCGTAATTGCTTATGAAAGAAACTGAGAAATGAGTGATGATATCTTGTCGGGGAAAAAAAAAAATATCAAAAAAATTATCAATGTATCATGATGATGTACGTGTACTATATTTTCACACCAAAAACTCATAATTTGGGGAAAAAAAGTGAAAGGGAAAAAAATGATTGATTAAACTGGCGTGAGCCCGCCACTGTCGGTTTCTGTACATGTTACTCACGACACTTGTTTTTATGTGCCTCTGTTGTATTCCAAGTTGTGATTTACCATATCTACAATGTATTAGTTTTTCAGTCGGACAATGAGAGGGTGTTTTTATGCCTCTGCCACGAAGTGGTGCCGGAGGCATTATGTTTTCGGGTTGTCTGTCCGTCCGTCCATCTGTAATGAATTTTGTGGACAGGGTAACTATCAAAACCTTTTGAGGTATACTAATGAAACTTGGCGTGTATGTGTATTAGGGGGTGAAGTTGTGCCTACCAACTTTTGGGTGCACATGCTCAAGGTAAAAGGTCAAGGTCAAATACATAAAATTTCACTATTTCCATCATATCTATGCAATGCCTGAAAATATTTTCTTGAAACTTAGTGTATACATGTATAACCCGATTAAGATTCTCTGGTGAAAGTTTGGGTCATGAGGTCAAAGGTCAAAAGGTCAAGTAAAAATATTAAAACTTCACCTTTTTTCTCTGTACCTTGGAAATCATTCAAGGTATCTTCATGGAACATAGTTTATATACATGTACTGACTGGCAGTGATTATCTAGAGAATTTAGGGTTCATGGGGTCAAAGGTCAGAGGTCAAAGGTCAAGGGCAACACTTCAAAATTTTACTATTTCCCTCATGTTTATGCAATGCCAGCAGGATTATTTTTTTTACACTTGGTGTATGCATGTATAACCTAATAGAGATTCTCTGGAAAGTTTTTGTTTTCTTTTGTTTTTCCCTCAAAGGTCAAAAGGTCAAAGATCAAGTGAAAGTGCTGAACTAAGTTTTCCCCCATATCTCTGAAGTGGCTCAAGTTATCTTGAAACTTTCTACATATTTATGCATGTTCTGCCTGACAGTGATTATCTTATGAATCTTAGGGTCAAAGGCCAGATGAAAATGGTAACAATTTACTATTCAATACAGAAATTGCACTTTTTCTCCATACCATGGAAATTACTCAATGCATAAACGTATGAATGGGTCAAAGTCAACTTAAAGTCCTTAAATCCCAAGTACATGCTCTCCTATTCATCCAATTAAACCTAGGTCAAGGAAGGTGAACATTCAACACATTTGTGACAAACTTGACATTTTGATATTTTGCCAATTTTGTGAAAATGTAATCACACATTGTCCACATGTACTATCTAGACCTATTAGGAGAATCATGCATTATGGCGGAGGCATACCAGTCGCAATAGCGACATTTCTAGTTGTTTTCCAAAGTTTTACAGGTCTTTCAAAGCAATGGGGAACAGATTGAATCATATTGCTTTTGTACAATTCCAATCCTCCCAGAGATTTTGTTCATCATGATACATGTAATTCGTGCATATGACAGCTCCTAGTTGGGATTACTTCGAAAGCAATCGACCAAATACATTGTACACGTAGATCCTAAAGAGCCCGGTTTGTTTCCATACTCGCTCGATGTACCGGTGGTTACAAGTTCTATCACTTCAAACAGACGTGTTATATATCCTCCAAATATATAACTTCAGATTGCTCTATCACCTTCGCTTCTCAATTCAATATGCATGTACAAAGTATTATTTGATACCATGACTTCTTCCTGTTAGGAAAGAATATTGGCTTCATATACTGAAAAACATAAAGCTTAAAAAAACAACAACAACAGAACACACACACACACACACACACACACACACAAGTTACAACTGCATCGAGTACACCTATGATAAAGACATAGACATTCCCCTTTTAGTCTCTCGTTTCTCGTCAGTACGAGTTTCAGTTTGGATGGTAGTTGTATGTTACACCATGGACACCGGGACAAATGCATGCATCGAGTGTATCTGTCAAAATAGTGTAAAGTATAAATATTTCAAAATAACGTTGTTCTCTCACCTGCAAAGCAAGGATAATTGGTGTCTTAAACAACACTAAAGTTTGATTTTTCCTTGTGTGTGTGTGGTTTTTTTTATAATCTAAGCCCAGATTTTAAAGGACTGCAAATTACACGGGAAAAAAAAAGCATACGCGGGTATTATTGTCAAGAGTAATTTTTGTTTTATGTGTAAATGAAATGTACTTTTAATATTGATATAAAACATGATCCGACAACATTGTAACAAGCGATATCAGCAAACGAATCTCAGTTTTATTATCAGTTTTTGCCAACTTGTGATTTTACGATCCATATCCAACACATCGTGTGGGTATAAAGATGCTCCAATTTTCATTATCATGTACGCAGTTTATAGTGCATTAATTGTTCATTTTACTGATTCAGCAGATCACATATCTTTCCATTCGTGAAGAGATTTATCATGGCGCCAGTTTTAAAATAATCCAATGGGTAAACTTGTGGTAAATACATGACAATTCAAAATGATAACAGATTACAATACCCATAAAAGAGACAATCTCAGAACGCCGAGCAGGTCACAAAAACGCTTAAAATGCTTTCGAAGATAAGTAACGTATAAAAATAATGACAATATTCAATCTTTGACATAATTTTTGCAGTAGATTAAAAAAAAAAAACACACGCTGAATTTTACGTTTACAAGCGTATACGTTATGTTTTACATCTTTGCTGAAACGTTTACATTTATAGATGTAGGTTCACATTCAGACATTACATCGTGCGATGCAATGTATGATAGCGTCAAGAAGCTGGAACACTAAAATTGTGCCCTCTTGGGTGTTAGGGTAGTGATTAAGTTTTGCTATTATTTATTCATCATTCTGATCGTTGTCATGTTGGCTGTTTTGATCGTTAATAGAAAACAACAACATGTAGATCAGTCTTTTAAAAAAGAAGAGAAAGGAAGGACAACATCATTTCCACTGCGACCAGACCCGCCAAACAATGCGAAAATACACTAGATGGTGGGCTGCACTTATCCGGAAGAAGAAGAAATACCCACCTTCCCTGTTTTAGTGAGGACAGTCATATCGTATCCTGGATACCACTTAATGATAAATTCTACAATTTCCTTTCTTTGTTTGTAATTGTCAGCTAATTTTTACACCTGCAAAGATTATCTCAACAACTTCCACAGGATCGATTGTTAAGGCGCCAGATGTATGCTTTAAAGTTATTGTCATGCTTTCCAAAGTCGTTGTAATGCTTTCATGTGCATCCTTCATTCAAACAGCAGGGTTATAGCTCATTTTAAAGTCAAATTCGAAGCGACGTAAAAAAAATCAAAACATCACATTTCTATTCTAAATGTCATAACCAATTTGAGAAGGAAAAAAATGCCACACTGTCCTTCAGGGAAAAGCTTTTGTACAATCAGCATGTACTATTCATTAACGTAATTTCGACCTAGCATCTTTTATTCGACAACGGTCTGACCGTCTGCTGTGAGAGAATTATCTGCCTTATATTCGGTTAATGCAGCATTAAGTCGTCGAATGTATAATCAGGCGACACGAAACTAATTGTGTTTGCTCACGCGGTCGCTTAATAGCGGGCTGTATTTCCTTACCGTTCTCTTCCCCGCAACCAAGTCGGCTTCTTCAGAGGCCGATAGCTCAATTTAAAGGCCCAATCTCTGTTCTCTCTTCTCTCTCCCTCTCCCACTCCCTACCCCACCCCTCTCTCTCCTATTTGCTTCCGCTTGTTCATTTGTTAGTCGGTTTTATCATTATTTTTTTAAATAACCATTCGTTTTGATTTCATATTTATCATTCATTGGCTCATTTCCTATACATTGTACAATGAATTCCCCTTATGACGAAGTTCAATTATATACCAGCAAGTTTCTTCCCTCATATCAAAATTTCGTTATAACCGAACAAATAAACAATAAAAAACATAGAAAGGATAATGCTTCGACCTGAATTTTTAATTCATTGCAGCGAGAATATCGTTATAACGGGAGTGCACTGTATCAGCATTATTTCTTTATTCGAATTAGACTGTTTTATCTATCCCTATACAATTATATATATATATTTCTCCATATTTGCACAGAATTGGCCCACTTCACCGTTCTACTTGTCTCTTCATTTATATCTAACGTATATCAATATCTTCCTCTCTTTTCGTGTTGAAGAATTAATAACAATGCTAGGTAATTATCTATAAAAATGTGATAAGAACATGATGGTATTGAATTTGATTCGGAGAGAATACTTTGGGGAGGATACGTAAGATACACCTTGTGGACTGTACTGAAAAGGTATTAAACAAAAGAAAGAAATAAAGAAAGAGAAGAAGAAGAAGAAGAGAAGACGGAAGTAAAAGACAAATGTGAATGGACAAATCACGAATTGTTAAACATTCTTTGTTAAGCTGAATATGATACGTATTTGTTATATTTATTTCACGTTTATATCGAATATGCAGCACCAATATAGTAGCGGCCATGGGAAGCAAAGCTTGCAGCATCTCATATTACCACCCACCTCCGTGGATTCATGCGGTCAATTCCGCTTGCGGATCAGTTATCTAAGTCACTAATAGTCGAAAAGGAAAATCCTCTGGGTTCTTCTTCTTATTATTTTTCTTCTTCTTCTTTTTATTATTATTGTTCTTATTATCATTATTGTCATTACTATAATTATCATTATTTTTATCATAATTATTATCATTATTGTTGTTATTATTATTAATTATTATCATTATTATTATTATTATTATTATTATTATTATTATTATTATTATTATTATATTGGTACATATTTTTCATCACTTCCCCTCTCTTCGGTGTCCTTTCATCTTGAATAGAATAGTACACCACGAAACATTTTGAAACACGAAATCATTACGACTTTGCGTCAAGATGATGTTTGCTTTTACGTTTGTTTACCTGCTTGCCATTTCCATGACCGCATAGTCTCTAAACATTGCTATATAATGCACAGAACCGGAAGAAGGTGGCATATAGTACACTATTTTTCATCTAGGAGAAGAGGTTGAACTTCTTTCCATCCTTTAATGTATCTCAGGGGGGAATCACAAGTCCTATGCTAGTGTTTGTCCTGGGTCAACAAGGATACGCTGTAAATTCCCAAATAAAACAGCCAATTATCTTTCTCAGAGAGGAAATGAAGAGGCCTTCACAACGGCACATTAAGGCAGATTTTGGCCAGGGACCGTTTAATCCATTGATAGGGACTAATAATGCTGTTTTAAGCAAGGTGGGTGCACCTCCAACAACCCAGTCTATAGTTTGGAGTCGTTAATTTGATCATGCAGGTTACTTGCATACAGCGCTCCATTCATGATTTTATATAAGTATATGAATATAGAAGTAAGGTCATATAATGTTATCATACCAGCAGAATAAAGAGCCAACATCAAATTAAATTTCATCGTACGCATGCTTTTGTCACTTAATGTGATAAAACCTACTTAATTCATACCCTTCTAAATCTCAGAGCGTTTAAGATTAAATCAGAAATACATCATGATATTGTGTGCAAAAAATAGATGAACACATTTTAAAAATGATGAAATAAGCATAGGCACAATATATAAAACACAAATACATTATTTATACACACATCATGCCTTTATGCTTGCACTATATATCTGTACGTACTTTATGTAAACGTATATCTAGATCGAACTTAATGATGATCATAATATGACCATACATAGGTATGCATACCCATAATATACTGATACATCATTCAGCATGCTAATATACGATTCAATATGATTGTTCTCCTCAATCAAAATATCATGGAAAGACCTTAGTCAGTTGTTGGTAGTATGAGTTTTGTTAACATGCATAATATTCAAAGAGACATAATATCATACACAATAATATCTAAAGAGGAAAAAGTTGCGAAACGTCAAAATCTGTCTGGAGACATAACAACAGCATAATTATGTCGTGGGAATGCACAGAAGGCTTCGGATTATTAAGAAGCCTTGACATCTTCGCATCAAGATTCATAGTCCATTGCTCCATCTAATCGCTTTCCACTAAACCTTTTTATACATACATGTTTATGTCGTGTCCGCGGATGACTGCATTACAAACCACAGCTAACATCAAAGGTATATTGTGTTTTATTATTTCGTGTGTAAATATCCTCGTCATGTTCTTCCCATGCCATTAGGTAGGGTGACTATACGGAAAGAGAACAGCCCATGTTTCCTGCTCCTTCCAACTGCAATCCCCGAACAGAAAAAAAAACCCGGCAAAAACAAAATATAAACGATATCATTATAACGCTGACGACTAATAAAGGCAAGTCGCATTCCTCATGTTCCTGGCTATGACCAGTGAAATCCAGAGACCTTAAAGGGACGGTACAGTACTGGTTGAGGTGGGATTCATGTTTTGAACATTCCATATAGTGAGATATATGAGAAACGTCTTATGAAATATGAAAGAGCATGTAATTTTAAGAAGGATTCAACGTTTATTTGATGAAAATTGGTTTTCAAAAGGCTGAAATATCCAAAATAAAAGGCGACAGGCCACGCCTTTTATTAGGATCTCTTTTTCTCACCTTGTTTTTGAATATGCCATGTCAAAACGATTTTCATCAAATAAACTTTTGATAATCCTTATAGAATTGCATGCTCTTTGACATCTCATAGAGTGGTTTCTGAATATCTCGCAAAACGTTCAAGCCAAATCCTCATCTCGACCAGAACTATACACATGCACCCTTTAACGTCGACGGGAAGCAGCAGCTATTAGCAGCTACCTTTAAGCAATCTGCTGTTTCCATCTTACCTTGAAACAAACAGACGATGCCATAAACACGGATGCTCTCCACAACTTCAAAAACATCTAACCCGAAATCGATAGCGTCAAATTGATATCGGCAGGGCGAGACTGATCGGATGTCCGCCATCGTACACAGCGATTGGCAGCAGACGGCAATGTGACAGGCAGTAACGCCGTCAGTTGAGCATTGCGGGAGCGAGAGAATTTCGCGGTAATTGCACGCGGCTCGACTTCTGTTTCATCAACAGGTATTTTAACAATAACAGGTCGTCTGCGCTTGCCTGGGAATGCCAGACTATATACAGAGAAACAAAATAATGCGATTGTTTTTTGCCTTGATATGTATCGTGAATCAACTCATCGGTAATCGGTAATGTAACGGAGCCATAGCGGGTGGACTATTCGAAACTTTGATTCCATGCAGGCACCGTGGCTGTCCGACGATGCAAATCTCCCAGCCCGGGCATCTTAAAAACTAACAGATACCAAACTCGTACCAAATGGACTTGGTCACGTTGGTTATCGGTTTATACACGGTTCCGTATCTCCGCTCTTCGGACGCATACTGGATATGGACCTATTACTAATTAGCTCTGTGTAATTATCACCTGAATCATTAGGTCAGTTGTGGATCGCATCAAACAGTTCTTCTTCACTGAATAAGCCATCAGTTAGCGTTAATCGGAAGAGAAGTTTAATATTCTTTCTCAATGAATCACACTCGTGAAGACTTTCGTTAACCCTCCAAAGATGACAACTTTGATATACCACTGACATTGATTACTTTAATACATTATCGGAGCCGATGGTAATGACAAGAGTTTAATACTTCGACTGACTGTGGTATTACAGCACTCACCTGTTGGCGATGAATTTCGGGCTACCAGCGCCGAGGCTTCCCCGCTCTCCCCACGACGCGTCGGTGGTATCTTGACATGGCGTCCAGCAGGTGGCGATTCTAGTCTGTCAGGTGCTCCTGGCTACCTTTGAGTGAAGCCGCGGCTAATCTGTAGAAAGGTGAGAATAAAGAAACTTAGAGAAGCCTATGAATAATACGAAATGACACAGTATTTTAGTCTCGGATTAAAGAAGAAGAAGAAAAAAAAAACTTTATGTTACAATTTTATACGATGGTGAGTTTTTCTTTTCGTAAAACAAAACTTCATGTCTTAATGTCATGATGTGTGACGAAGTTAGGCTTACATCTTTTACAAAATGCTTTCTTTTCCTCTGGATACTGGATGTTATTCAGCATGTTCAGAGCAAGCAAATAATAACTATAATAATAAAGTATTCGTCCTAATTTGCATGTCAAACATTAGGTCGTGATTTGATTTGATTTGATTTGATTTGGTTTGATTTGATTTGACATTTGGCGGGTGGTCTCATGTGTAACGGCTTGATTTCGACGGGTGTCTTAATGTCATGATGTTGTGACGAAGTTAGGCTTACATCTTTTACAAATACTTGCTTTTCCTCTGGATACTGGATGTTATTCAGCATGTTCAGAGCAAGCAAATAATAACTATGGGCCTAATAATAAAGTATTCGTCCTAATTAGCATGTCAAACATTAGAACGTGATTTGATGTGATTTGATTTGATTTGATTTGACATTTGGCGGGTGGTCTCATGTGCAACGGCTTGATTTCGACGGGTGAACTGTTTTTTAGCATCGTAGGATTTAACAAGGCTTCTTTAGTTGCTTGTCTCCAGTTATTTCTGGTCATTTTAAATGTACAAAACTGCTGCTGCACTTCTAACATTCCTTTCTAAATAGGGCAACTTAAGTTTTCGTGAAAACTTTCGAGCATTTATGCAATGTTCGTTACTTTCATTATATTTTATTTCGTTGTTTTCTTAATTCGTGTGCAGACATCTTGATTAATTTTACATTTAAACTGATTATAAAAGGCATAAACCTCATGAAACATCGTATAAGCATTATACATAAGGCCAAAATTGTTATCCACAACAAAACAGTTGATAAACATTTTATGGCAAACCATCATTTATAATGATTCCACTTCATAGTTTAAAAGCGTTTTTCAGTTGTATGACTTTCTATCTTTAACGAAATAAAATGAATGACACATACAAAAACTGAAATAACGGTTGAAAATAAATACAAAAAGCTATACAAACAGCAGACATCTTGATTAATTTTACATTTAAACTGATTATAAAAGGCATAAACCTCATGAAACATCGTATAAGCATTATACATAAGGCCAAAATTGTTATCCACAACAAAACAGTTGATAAACATTTTATGGCAAACCATCATTTATAATGATTCCACTTCATAGTTTAAAAGCGTTTTTCAGTTGTATGACTTTCTATCTTTAACGAAATAAAATGAATGACACATACAAAAACTGAAATAACGGTTGAAAATAAATACAAAAAGCTATACAAACAGCAGACAGGACTAAGACATAGACCAATAAGATAATGTAGGCATGTTCATTTGCTACTGCAAGGAGCCAGGCTTCAAAATCCAACTACAGTTTGTATTACGTATGCCGTGTCGAAGATTTTTCTTTTTTAATGCAAAAGGAGAAAGTTTTTCAACATTTCATTTTGAATGAAGACGAAAATTTAATCACACTTGTTAAGGTGCTCTATTCATTTATTCTTTTAAAAGGGGGAAAAGGGTTTCACTCTCTGATTTCGATTAATACACTATCCAGAGTACACATTTGGCTTTAACCGCCACTTAACTGCCACGTGAATGATATAACTCACGCAATAATGTAGTCTATAAAACAGGGTTAAAATTATTCATACTATATATCCCTAACTAAAACCATTCCTTACCAACATTCATCTTTATGATCTAGCACGGAAGGGGTACGGAGGTTCTATATTATATCATTGATATGATAATTCATGTTAACCTTCAATTCGAACTGAAAATACATCACTTGTTTCCATTTTCTTTCCTTCTTTCTTTTTTAAATGTTTAATACTTCTGCACATAGCACACAGCTGACAGAATAGTTCTTCTTTACACTTAATCCAATATCTTGACAGCTGCTATAGATCCACCTGCGATGTTTGCGTCCAGATGCTTTGAACTCCTCATAACACTTTGATACTGAAAAGAAAAACAGATACAACCCAAAGCTTGAGAAACAGTTGTGGCCTTTGAGGAAACATTGAGTTTACATTGTTTTTCCTTTTCCTTCTTTTCGTGTTTGTTCCTCACGCCACTCAAACGTTCGTTCCAGGGAAATGCACTTTGTTAGCCGTTGAAATATCTTCGAGGAATCATCAAAGTGAATGCGTCACCAATGTCCTCGGCAGGAAACGTAGAATGCGCTTGGCATTCCAACACCTCTGGTTAAAGTAAAGAAAGCTCCCGAAAACTATACGACTGTGTATTTTTCGTTGTACTCCCGCGAAGCGTTTGATAGGTAAACAATACCACGCTCCTGCATGAATACAGAGACTGGGAGGGATATCAATACAGGAAGGAAAAGAAAAAAAGAACGACAAAATAAAACAAGCAACGCCTTTTCCATCTATCGCTGAAACTCTATAACTTTTCAACAAATGAATCTCATAAAAGAAGTTGCACTTAGCGCCTCCAGTATAAACGCTTACTTCTTTGCTCATTATAATTATTATTCTTTATTTCTAGCATAGACAGAGAGTTGTAATGTATTTTCCCATTTTGTTCTTTACTGATCCTCACGAGCGCATGACTCGTATAATTCCACGATGCGTTTGTGTCTTGTTTTCTGCATGTGCTTGATGTTCTTGTTGTAAGTATGATTTCTTGCCCTCTGATAGGCTGATGAAAATGGTAGCCTGTGTGTATTAAATGAATAATTAATCAGTTACAAATTAATAACAGAAAGATCAGTGATGAGAAAGACATTTTCATCAGTGTTCGCTTTTAATTGCTCTCTGGTAGTCCATATGAAATATATATTATAGAATCCAGTTTAATTTTAAAACGACAGCACTCATGAAAACATCAACAGCAACATTAACACAACATAAAAAAAAAAATGCTCAGCTGGGTGTTCGCTAAGAATAACACGTAAGAATGAAGACTTTCAGGGCTTTTATAGTGCATAAAATCATTGACATATAGCGTGTTTGTGTCTTCTTGGTACAAAGCTAGACTGAAAACGCGCGCAGAGTGGTAATTTACCGAGATCCATGAATACGGTTAATCATCTGGCGGACTTCGGCTCATTTGGATGACGCAGGTTACTATGACAACGCAGAATTGAAGAGGACGATCCCGCTATCCACTTGAGAGATGATTGAATCTCATAGTATCCCTATTTAGTGAAATCATCTCAAGCTTTTATACAGAACGATAGTCGGTGATCGGCCTTGTGTTAACTAGACATCGCTTTTTAAATGATGTCTAGGCAGAACATATGAAGAGTTTGTTTGCAAAAACCGATAAGTCCTTTTTTGAAGATTTTGAAGTACGGTCTCTGTCAGAAAGTACAAAATAATACCATTTAAATGATATATTGGTCACTACATAATTATAAAGGTACATTTTTTAAGTTATGGTCAAAAGAAGCAAAAATTTTCTTATTATTCTCTTTATTTTTCTTGACCTTTAATCCCAAATATCTCCATTTGGCAAATATGGACTTACCGGTTTTTGCAAACAAACTCTTCATATTTTTTTTTTTTTGCAAGAGTGTTTATTAGATAACACATACATTGTAATTACATTGTATACGGAAGGATACATGTAGGCTTTAACATGACGATTGTGTCTCGTCAGATGAATTTTGACTGACGAGAAATACATTATTTTAGTTTTCTTTAAAATGAATGATAAACAGTGTCGATCACTGTGCAATTAGAATGTGAAATCACATTTTTCAACTACTTCTGACACCAGAGATAAGACCCTTATTAATCGATATACGCGCGGCCGTCGTGGCAAAAAGAATATCTTCTACATGGAAAAGAGACCTGGGACATAATAATATGCAAGCAAATTTGTCCATACGGATATTCATTTTGAGGTCAAAAATTCCGTTTAATCAACTGTTCAGATGTGCTAATATGATATTGCTTTGTTGAGTCATTTTCACTTTGTATGGATGGATATAATGGCAAAAGGGTGTATCTCTAGATGCACCCTTTGCCATATCGAGAGCTGGCTAGAGGAAGGATTTACACGGTGTATTTGCAGATTCATGTATCTTTTTCTCTTTTTTTGTCATAAAGAGACTAAATCGACATTTGTCAAGGTTCTAGTTGGCCGGAGGGTGTATCTACGTAGATAAACATGATTATACTTCTTGCGATGATAACTTGAAAGGGTAACAAATAAGATTCGAAGTACAAGGCAAACAATAAAATGTATTCCACTACACATACAAAATTTTTTCCAGAAAGTATTAGAGGAAATATTGCATTTATTGCAAATTAGAAAAGAAAACAACATTAAAGCCGCTTTTATCGTTTTTATCCATCCCAGCGTCGAGCTCAGATGCATCCTTTTGCCATATCACGAGGGATGCATTCTGAATCGTAGGTTTACTACGAATGGTTTTATATCTTAAGGAGGGCGAAATAGCGCTATGGAAGCGGGTTTCCTTGATTTGCCGAACATTTTGACTTAGACAGCTTTTCTTAATAATGTACACTCTAAGCAATGTTATGAGGGGGGGGGGAATGGGAGGGGGTGAAATTATTGATAAGACATAGGGGATATAGAAATAAAAAAAAGACAAACACTTGCTATTAACATTAGTTTATTTGAAAACTGAAAAGAGATACTATCTGTTGACAATCTCTTCTTTTCATTCTACAGGACTAAAACGGAAGAGGAAAAAAACATGGCTTATCAGAACAAACGATCATCTAGTAGTTTGATGGGCGACACTCCAACGGCCGTCAGAGGGCGGGCTGGTAGTCTCCACAGCTCTGCCCAGAGGGAGCAGCGCAAGCTGGAAGAACATCTCCAGGCGCTGTCAAAAGAAATGAGATCTCGCATGAATGAACTGGACTCGGAGGCTAGCGAGATGAGGCGACAAGCTGTGAGGATGAACGACGCGGTGAGACGCAAAGAACACCTCCAGAGGGCGATGTTTGGTGAGCTTTCGCCATCTGGGATGGACACCAGCACTACGCAGGTGACGGACCTATTGCGAACTAACTCGTCCAATCGTCTGCACATGTCATCACTGTCGAATGAGAGGAACACTGTTATGGCACCCCTACCACAAATATGGATGGGGCGCAGTTATTCGTCCCCGGCTTCTATTGCCAAGACAAGCGTCGCAGACAATACTGACAATGACCTCGACCTTGCGATGTCGAGGAGTGACATCAGTGACGAGAGCATCGCTGCCGACGCGGCTTCGATTCCCGTGACGAACATGCCAAATTTCTGCAGCGGCAGGGAGTTGGAGATGATCGGAGAGACGACGTCAGTGGACGAGAGAGGCGAAGAAGGGAGCAGTCTGCACGATGACGATGGTGCGGTATTCAGTAACACCAGCAAAGCAAGCAGTGACCCTCAGCCTCATACTGAAACAGTGGAGGAATCGCCACTTCCACCGACGGACCATCCTACTAGAACCTCGACTCAATCAAATTTGACTAGCAAGTCTACACTATTGAGGAGGAGACGTGTATCGGACATTGCGCGACCGGTAGGTCTCTCCATGACACAGGGGGGTAACGGCAGCGCGAGGCGCCATAGCACCAATGATCCGACCTTCTGCGCACCTCATCAGCAGGCAAGCGGAACTTCCGAGCTCCTGCTATACAGGACATCTTCAGTGGATTTGCCTCCTCTCCGACATCCGGCCATCAGACATCGCGCGTCCACCAGCCAACTCATGTCCCCGCCGCTTTCCCTCGCAGCTTCCAATGCGCACATTGGGCCACGAGGGTCGCTGACGCTTGGCAGGTCTCCGCCTCTCTCCCCGGGCGCGTCTAAGCGCGCGTCGCGCGTCACTGGGTCCTTGCGACGCGGTTCGCAAAGCGAATCCTCCCCCTGTATCATGAAACAGACGTTCGCCACCACGCCAAGGCGCGGCGTGTCACGGGTGGTCGGAGAGCTGGTCCACATTGAAGAGATGCGTCGATTTTCAGGCACCACGTCTATGGAGGAAAACTGTCGGAAGATCAGAAGAGCGTGGACAACGAATCGATCGTTGCCTAGCAACGGTCCTCAACGAGTGATTGGCGATGACTTGCTTCCAAAGACGCGGTCCCTCGGCGACCTGTTCAACGAACTCAAGGACTGTCGATACCTGCGCATATCTAACCAAGAGTCGACAGGTTGAAAAAGCTTTCACGTGGCTCGATAGCTGCCACCCATAAACCAGTGTATGATAATATTCCTGTCCATTATGTAGTTCAGCCTGCGAGAGCTGCGAGTTTATTTTCTTTGTGCTACAATAATGACTTCTCCTTATTCATGATACGGTCAAAGAGATTTACCAGGATTGGTAATCAAAAAAAAAAAAATGCGATCACATGGTCTATGGACTCAACTAAAGAATATCGTATTTTTTGATCATGCACTTTAGATCCTGGACATTGAAAAAAATCAGCAACTCATGATGCGCCTCGCGTGTGTGAACTCAAATTAATTACAACGCAACATGTCGGCAAAAGTATCATTCTTATGTTTATTGTCAGTGTTTCGTTTTTCGTCTCTTGTGTGTGTGTTTGTGTTACACAGTCATAATGAAAACAAGTAGTAGAAGAATGATATTGCGATTTCGTCTAATCGTATGTCAAGTGAAGGGTTCTTACAACAAACATGGCTAGCTGATCCGTGATCACAGTATGGATTTTAAAAAGAACATAATCATAATTTTAATGACTCCAAATCAAGAGAGATAAAAGTCTTCCCGTGTCGACAAAATAATGATAGAAATTGACTTAACCGTCTTCATCTTCCTCAATGTGGCACGAGGTGCTAGTTTGATATTTGGGACGCCCACAGTTGGTAGGCCTACTAAGCGTCTCGGGATAAAACCAGAGGGGTCATATACCACGAGATAGTCACACCCATTCTGAGTCATACGGCCCACGAGCGATACCTTGAGAAAAAAAAAGAGTCCATGAGTCATACACCATCGAGTCATTCAGCCTACGAATCATAGACCCCACAATCGTGCTAGACACCAAGGAAAACTGTACCGGCCCACGAGCTGCACACTATGCAAAGAAGGCCCAAGAGCTCGACACGTGGCAAATACGGCCCATCACATGAGATCGACACTAGACAAACAACAACAAAAAAGGTCAGGAAAACGAGCTCGACACAACGTAACTTAAATCATTAGTTTATAGATGACACTGTTTCTTTTGTCAAGCTCGTGGGCCTCTTTGGCCTTGTGTCGAACTCGTGGGTCTTTCTCGCCTACACTGCAAAAAGTCCGGTGTTAAATAGTGAACACCGAGCTGGTGTTAAATTTTCGGTGCTCATTTATGGTGTTAAATTAACACCTCCGGGTGTCATTTCCAAATATAAAACTGTTTTTCGAAGAGTTTCTTAGTAACTGCACTTCTTGTTGATTTTTAGTTTAAACAAGACGATCAAGAATTTTACATTAAAATACTAGATTTTTAAAAAAATGTGAAAATATATTTACACCACAGTAACACCAGCTGGTGTGGTCTTTTATTGAAGCTGGACGGGTGTTAAACCATTGATATTAACACCAACAAATATCAAATCAACACCATGTGGTGTCATTTTTGAATTAACACCAGTACAGTGTCAAAATAACACCAGGTACAGTGTCAAATTAACACCACGAAGTGTCAGGTGAACACTTTTCAACACCATCACAGTGCATTTTCGGTCCTCTATTGAAGTTTGATCGGTGTTAGATTTAACACCCATGGTGTTAAATCTAACACCGATGTTTTTACAGTGTAGTGTCGATCTCGTGGGCCTTGTTCACCTCGTGTCTAGCACGTGGACTGTATGACAAATGAGCTGTATAACTCGTGGGCTGGCCTCGTGGGTGTCGTTCTCGTAACGTGCACCCGAACCAAAAGGGATCACATGCCATTTTATAATGTCAGCCGTCAGTAAATTTCCTGCTCCTGTTCTATAAGGAAACGGACAATAATAATGTCAAAACATGCATAAATTGACTCCAGTTCCGGCTCCCATTCCTGTAGTTTCAAGGAGTGCCATGAAACATACAGGTAGTTATTATGATATTGAGTACGAGATTACGCTTTTCTTCAGATGAGCAACTTTGATATTAATTGTATCACTGTATAGTTGCACTTTCATCAAAGAATAGATGGTTTTACCATTATAAACAACATGCGTCATTGGTGTCGTTACTGTTATCAAAGTTCAGTAAGATAGATAATAAAGAAAACCGAATGGACTCAAAACGATATATTTTGCACTCTGACATATCTCCTTGTGAATGATTATATCGTCTATGACATTCTATTATTATGTATGCTTATGTATATAACATATACTAGTACATATATATAAAATATATACACACGCACATACTGTACAGTATGTCCAAAAAAATTACAATCAGATTTTTGCATTGATAACACCCAATATGATTAAACCGTCTCAATGCTACTTCAGGGTCTGAAAACACAATATCTGAGTGGTCACAGAGATATGTCTATCATTGTAACGCATGTCATCTTCCAAGTTAGGCACTTGGATGCTCTTGGAACTGCATAATGTGTAAATACATGTATACAGATATAATGGACAGAACTTGGAAGGAAGGGCTTCCCGACATCCTCTACAAAACTCCTCATTCTATTCTCTTTGACCATTGAAGCAAATCGGATGGGGTTTACTGTAAGGTGTTGGTAATATTACTAATAAGTTATAGTTTCATACCCTGAAATTGTATTTGGATTGATTCACTATTTTTAAAGTTATCATTGCAGAGGGTCCCGTTGTATTTTATTTTATTTTATTTTATTTTATTTTTTTTTTTTTTTGGGGGGGGGACATACGGTATATACAATGTACATATATATATATATATATATATATAAATTATGTAGAGAGAGAGAGTATTATGATCATCTAAAACAACTACTAATCATTTGTTCTTCAAAACTGATTACTATAGTATACAATAGACTTATACTGTGGACTTTCTACAAATCTAAAATCTTGCTGACAACAATACAATAACAACTATCAGTTCCATCAATGAAACCGTCCTCTACTATGCATTTCTTTTGTCATTCAAAATTATTGGACCGTGATTCAGAACAATACTTTCAGATTGTTCGATTTTCTCCATCTTTTTTGCGTTTTTCTTTCCCCGTTCAGTTGTTCTGACACTGTTCAGTATTTTCATATATTATTTGTGTTTTCATGTTCGTTTTGATTTTTGTCGTCTTATTTCTCAACAATGATTCTAGACATACTGAAGCCATCCTCATGGATATACTTGATGATTCAACCAGACATTGCAATTATATCCATTAAATATTATTTGTACTTGAAACTGATACTGAAACCGATCTCTGATAACTATCAAAGGCAGAGAGAAATCTACCAGCTAATGAATCACTCGAAACTTTTTTTTTTCTTCAAGGCAAAACTATGCAGAGATTTTTTTTTTTTTTTTTTTTTGGGGGGGGGGGGGGGGGAGGGGATAAAAAAGTCATATAAATACCTACATCGCATGAAACACACATTTCGAAAATGCACGCCCATTCTCTTTCAAGCGTTCTATCATTCCTACCTCAGCTCGTCCTCTTTGAAATAGATTCCTTCTTGGGCGTTTGTTTTTTTAATCAAAAGATTCAACAAGCACGGTACTTGCATGAAACCAAACACTACAATTATGAGTAGTTTTTTTTTTTCTACGTGAGGTCATCAAACGTAGGAAAAAAATAAGTTTGATTGCATATAAATTATCTTTCTTATTTTCTTTTTTTAAGCAGCTTCAATTTCGACTGTTTCAAGTGGATAAAAATAGATAAATCGATTATTATTATTTTTTTTTTTGCATATCAACTCTTTGTATGACATGCCAAATTATGACTTAATAATGCAAAGTCATTTCATGGCTTTGCATTTGACTTCGCCTGGTGTGACTTGCGGCGCGAGATCACGAATCCCCATCCGATCCTCATGGCATGCATGGGGGAAAATAACTATTTGATTGTCACTAGATGGCGCTCTTTTAACTACTGGAATACGTCATGTAGCATCGCCAAAATGTGCATGGGTTTTCAGCTGCTGCATTTGCTTCCATTATTAGTATTCCTTGTAAAGGGAAAATAAACTGACTCTCGTCACTCTCTCTCTCTCTCTCCGTCTCCCACCGCCTCTCTATCCTTCTCCCAGTCTCAACTATATCATCATCATCATCATCATCATCATCATCATCATCATCATCATCATCATCATCATCATCGTCAACATCATGATCATCATCCAACATCAGAAACGAGGGAACCTACAAACACACTTTATGATATTAAACTGTTCAACTTACTATAGATGTTAAGCCAATGTAGCTTCCATGGGCAGCTTAATTTTTTGTTTCGCTGTACTTGCTTGGCCCTTTATGATGAAAGGTACGAAACATTAACAACAAGCTCGAGGCGAACACGGGTCTATAGTAGATTTTGAATGAACTTTTAAACCTAACTATTTTGTTCGGCACCGCAACACTGGCGTGTGCGAAAGCTTCGTTCGTTTGAATAGCTTGCTTCCAAAAGGCGCTCAATCCATTGAAAATGATGGATTTAGCGCCTCTTGGAAGCAAGCTCTTCATTTATATTCATCACTGTGCATGTTGCCATAGAAACATAATATTTCCATAGTGCAGCAATAAAAAGCTATATACGAGCATTCGGTGTGCTATTTTAGCACCGTCGGATGCTCGCCATGATTATTGTAATACCTGCCAGTCGGACTGACATAACAGCCATGATTAAGTGAAACGTTTGCCTTGGAATCTGGACATGTTTCCTTGTTAACGTGAATAATCCTTTTTTCCCCATATACCTGGTATTATTATGATAATAAGAATAAAAAGACAAAAAAAGTTTCCTGTTTACTTTTACATAATTTTGTGAGGCTGTGTGACGGTTCCTCATTTAGATTTTATTCTATTTTTTTTTTAAAGGGATCGACGTATAGTTTTGGTTGAGACCTAACTTCAGGTTTCTAACATTTTGGGTGAGATAATGAGAAACCTCTTATGAAACATGAAAGAGCATGTAATTCCAAAAAGAATTCAACATTATTTCATTTGATGAAAATTGGTTTTGAAATGGCTGAGATACCCAAAACTGAGCAATCCTAATAAAAGGTTGGACCCACCTATCATTACGATCACTTTGTTTTACTTTGTTTTTGGATGTCTCAGTCATTCCACAACCGATAAACTTTGAATTCCTCTATGCTCTGTATTCTATTTCATAAGTGGTTTCTTGATAATTATCTCGCAAAAAGTCAAAAGCCCATTCTTCATCTCCACCAATACTATACAATCCCTTTAAATAGCCTGTTTTGAGGCGTAAGCAGATAATCAATGATAATGGCCATCGGGAGTGTTTCAAACTTCTCCCCGGCATATTGCCCTACTTTGGCAAAAGGAAGCAAGTGACATCGAGTACAAACTAATGTTACGAATGAAGAAACTATGTTTTTGCGTAGGCCCTTCAACTTGGAAAGTTGTGATGAGAAAATGTCGGTATTCGCGCAAGTCATAATGGTGATGCATTTGTGACAATTCGAAGAATTTTGATATTCCTATTATAATTATATAGAAACTCCTTATTATGTAACTTGCTTCCTTTTGCCGAAGTATTTTGTAGCAAACATGAAAAATCTGGCAAATGGAAGCATGTGACTATCATATGAATATGTTACTTGCTTCATTTTGCCAAAGTATTATAGATTTGTAGCAAACATAAAAAGTTGGCAAAAGGACGCAAGTGATAATCATTATCATCTAAGGATGGCACTTGCTTTCTTTTGCCGAAGTATTTTAGATAGTGTGCAAATATAAATAATTTGGCGAAAGGAAGCAAGTGACAATCATTATATCATGAGGTTGTAACTTGTTTCCTTTTGCCAAAATATTTCAGATTTTTAGCAAACATGAAAAATCTGGCTAAAGGAAGCAAGTGACAATCATAATCATGAAAATGTTACTTGCTTCGTTTTGCCAATTTTTTTTCATGCAATTTTGTGCACTTGCTTCCTTTTGACACCCGAATATCTCAGAAATGGGCCAAAACTGCAACTTTTGGATTTTTAAGTTAAATAGAGCATGCCTCAAATATGCCAAATCATAAAAGTCAGTATCCATAAGAATGTCACTTGCTTCCTTTTGCCAAAGTAGGGCAGCATATAGTGTCATTGGCCCATCAGAACGCTGTGTCTTAACCCCATATAGCAGCACCTCATTTCAATTCAATTTGGCCTCTGCTTATACGTCACAAGTGACTCCACCTAACATTAAAGGGATAGTACAGTATTGGTGGAGATGAAAATTGGGCTTTTAACTTTTTGCGAGATACCAAGAAAACACTTATGATATAGTACAGAGCATACCATTTTAAGAGGAATTCAAAGTTTATTTGATGAAAATCGGGTTTGGAGTGAATGAAACATCCAAAAACAAAGTAAAACAAAGCAATCGTAATAAAGTGTGGGTCCCACACTTTATAGAATCGCTCTTTTTTGGATATCTCAGCCATTTCAAAACCAATTTTCATCAAATAAACGTTGAATTCCTCATAGAATTACATGCTCTTTCATATTTCATAAGAGGTTTCTCATTATCTCACCAAAAATTGTTAAAAACCTGAAATTATGTCTCAACCAAAACTGTACGATCCCTTTAATCCCCTGACATCATCTTGTAATGATTACGCAATAAGCCTACGTCATGATGTAGTCTTGGCCAATCTTGATACCGTTTTGTAAAAAAAAAGAAAAAAAAAACCTCTCATGAAACTTACATCCAACGTTCGTTAACTTCCTATAATGCCTCCGCATATTATAAAGTTCAGTCGACAAAATTTGTACTGTTGCCTTTGTTTGATTTCACAATTTAATCTATTGAAGTCATCTGGGCCATGCAGTGTCATTGTACCCCTGCAAGTCTTTAGTTCTGGGTTCTTTGTTCAGCAAAAGCCTGGGTTCCCACGAAGTGAAGCGCAAAACGCATAATTGTAACGGATTCTCTGTAATAGCACCATGTATGGGTATGCCCCTATTAGTGTATTCATGATCTTGGTTTTATACTGATTCATCAATGTTTTACCAAACTATTATCAAAGATAACGTAATGATCGGGGGTTTCATGGGAATAAAATGCATGTTACATCAGGTTGTATTGTCGTTTAATATGGGCACTATGATGTTAGAAACGTTTGTCAAACGTAGTCATCTATATACCCTTTGATACTCAATGACAAGATTAATGTGCATTCAAGACAGCTCATTGCACAGAATTTTGAGTCCGTGATCCTGGGGTGCATTATGTTTAAGTTATTTTGTACAGTGTTTGTTGATCTTATTTAGTCCAACTGTATGTGTATTTCCATAAGGTCGATGTTTTGGCATCTACATGAAAATGACAAGAACTGTTATCAACCACAGCGAACTCTGAAGATGATTTATAAGTCACTGGTCACGACTTTTGATAATAAACAGAAGTCAAGTTTGGCATTATAAAACTGACGGGACTTCGTTTCGACAGTCTGAGTCCCAGACCTTCGTAAGAACTACGCTATAAGAATGTCAATAAGTGACAAAGAACGTCTATAAGAATGTTTTGTTCTTATCAATTTAAAATACGTTCACTGGACCAACAATACGTTATTATCTTAATGGTGCCCCCTCCGAGACCTCCTCCCCCGCTTCAGTGGGAAGACGTACTGGACGGAATTCTCTAACTGGGTCATAAGTGTTGTGTTGTCGTTTTTTAAGAATCACTTTCCCCCGATGATTTTTCCGAAAGCAAAAAGCGAGTGTAGGGCCTGTCTGTGTAGGTGTTAGAGGGCGGCCTAGGGAGAGGGGGGGGGGGGGGGGGGGGGGGGAGTACCCGTGTTGTTACACTCCAACCCACTTTTGTTATGAGGTCTCGGACCTGCTATAGGAATCTTTATCTAGGCTCAGCCCGTCCCATATGCGTATAAATTCATCACAAAAATATCAAAACATGACTGAGAATCACTGTATGTAGAAGGCCTGTAGGGAATTTCCCAAACAATCCATGTTAATAAACCTGACTTTTACATTAATTGGTACAAGTTACTCTATTCAAGAGTGGGGGCATCAAACGGGTGAAGAGAAGGTTTTGAACGGGTCAGCCATCACTGCGTCGCGTTGCGTTTCAATTCTTGTTTGCGCTTTGTCGCTTCCATAGAAAGACGATCGCCCTCTCGCCAGCATCGCAAACATACGGCGATTGCCATAACGACGGCTTCTACCTGTTGTGTGTACACGTTACCTGTGTGTGCAGGTGTGTGCATACGCGTATGTACAATATACACGGCACAAAACCCATGTGTGTGTTAGTGAGTGCACTCGCAATTAGTGCAGTGGTAGGTTTATGCGTCTGTATTGTTTATGGACGCATCCTTATCGCCGTCTAAGCGCAGCGAATCGTTTCGCAGATCAGACACCGTATTGTAGGATGCTGCAGTATGATATCGCCATGTCCAAACAAAGTTAATGTTCATGTTCATTGCTGATTAAACCATTTCAACTCATCCTTTTCGGCACAACGGCAAGAAGACATCGAAGACAGGAAATCAACCTGCAAAGCCAACATGTCTCACGTTGATTCCGGGTAAGTTTAACAAAATTGGTGAAGGTTTCTCCATCCAGCGGCAGCGGTGTCCAGTGCACTGTTCCAAAAGTTGCACGGGACCTCACCACCACCTGTCTGGCGGGTTGGGTCTGCTTCACCGCCCAGCCAGAGCAGTGGCATGGCAGTGCCATTTCTAGGTCTAAACGTAAGGCTCAGGAAATTCAGTACGGATTAATTTAGATGTTTACATCCCCAAACTCATCTTGTAACCTTCAGACTGAGGGATTTCAAACTCAACAAAATCCAACCCTAATAATTGTTAGATACTAACGGTTATGCCTAACCCGTTAGAGCTACTCTATCTATATCTTTGCAGAGGAAGAGGAGGGAAACATGAATTTGCTATTGTAATTTTGTATTGGCCATTTTATGATGATGACTGTTGACATGTCTGTGCGGTGTAATTGCCATTCAAACAGCATGCCTTTTGCTGGATTTCCTGATAGTGATGAATGATGTAAGGTTACAAATAAACACCTGACTATTTTATCATGGCTGGGGTTACACTACAAAACTCCTTGACCCTGAGTCTGAAGTTTAAGTTTTCAAACTAAAAGTTTTGCCTCTAACAGCTAGGCTTTGTGACCGTACAAGGACTAAGGTAAACTAAACTTCCCAAAAATTTCTTGCGAAACTTCTTTCCATAGTGGTGCACTGACTGGTGTGACTTCTCTCAAAGGGGTAGGGCCTAGGGGTCTTACTGACATTTACAATTAGACCTGTGTCCCTGTACATGTACACTGTCTGTAGATGTAGATCTACAGGTGTAGGTTTTTATTTAGAATCCTAGTCCCTCTAGAGGGATCTAGACCCTATCATTGAACACACCATCATGAATGGTGGAATTCCTCATTCCCTTTAAAGGGATTGTAAAGTATTGGTGGGGATGAGGATTGAGCTTACGACTTTTGCGAGATAGTAAGAAACGGCACAAATGGAATGTTACAGAGCATACCATTTTAAGAGATATCATTTTTGAAGTTTATTGGATGAAAATCAGTTTTGAAATTGCTGAGATATCCAAAAAACAAAGTAAAACAAAGCGATCCTATTAAAAGGCGGGTCCCACCTTTTATTGGGATCGCTTTGTTTTGGATATCTCAGCCATTTCAAAACCAATTTTCATCAAATAGATTCTAAATGTTGAATTTCTCCTAAAGCATAATTTGCATGCTCTTTCATATTTCATAATAGGTTTCTTTACAGCTCAAAAATTGTTAGAAACCTGAATGAAGCCACGTCTCAACCAAAACTATACCCTCCCTTTACAAAAGCAAAGTAACAAAAGAGATAAAATCAGTATTAAATTTTGTAAACAACAAATAAAACAGCATGTTCAAACACATGCCAAATTCAAGCTGTTACCATGGACCTACCACATGTATGGACATACATCGCTCGTTTATTAATTCAAACACCTGTTTCTGTGAAAAGCATCACTTGCGTTTTAACATTTTAAAGATCTTTCCTGCTTTGATCTCATCGTGCATCACCGACAGCCAGCCTGAAGTAAAAACAAGACGGTGCTTTGAGATTATGTAAAAACTACATGTGCAGAAAATCTTTTTTTTCTTAAATCAAGAAGAATGCATGTGCAGTTGTAGTATACATTGGAAAATCATCTCTCATTCAATTTCATTTGCAAAATTCACATACTTTACGAGAGAAAGCAAGTATTTTCGCAGGTTGGTTGCAATTTGTAATCTAATTTTTCCCAAGTTTGGCACGTTGTTTCAGAGTAAACATGGACAGTAATGGTAGACGACATGTATGTCTTCCCATTAATTACACTGTAAGCAATGTTACACAAGTGTCCACTTCAGTAATTACTAATTTTGTGACACAAAATTTGTCTTGATTTGAGGTGTGCTGCTCCCCATCATTGTCGATTTTCTGAAGGCATTTACAATTGTAAGTCTGAAAAGGCACGTCAGCGAAATAAAACCGAAATGAGGGAAACCGTTCTTTTGTCAGTGACGATGAACGATTACACAGTCGTCATCATTGTCCAAACACCTGAATGTACTCATCAAGATGCACATAATAAGGTGGCGGCGATGCACGTCGGATCAAAGAAAGACCTTCGTTCATAGTCCATGTGTGTAGTAGGTCCATGCTGTCACAATGTTTTGAGTTTGTGTACAACATATCCATATGAAAAATGAAAACATCCTCCTATCAAGATATTAGATTACACCTTCGTCCTTTCAGTGCGTAGCGCTGGTTACGAGCTCTTTAAAAAATGCCGTGATGGGATTGTTAGTATGGGCTCAACTTGAATTGTGCAAAATTGGAAATCGATGTGTACACTGCTGTGGCATGTCGCAAGTCTGCAGTTGTGCACTTGTATAATGTACAGTACAAATGACTGTGTTCAGGCTTACAGTATATGTTGTACAGCTATGTAAACACAGGAGAAAAATTGGTCATGCAGCTGTTTGTCATGTACAGTGTAGCATAGAGAGTGTGTGGTAAGACAAGCCACCATCGTCAGTAAGTCCTCAAAGACTTGAATATTGACACAAGATGGTTTGCCTCCTTTGATTCCATGCTTGAAATCTGTAGGTCATGTGCAAAGCCTATAAATTTATGGGAATTTCAGCAGAGTAACCCGTTGAGGACGAGCCCCGAGTAAACTCGGGCAAGTGTCTATGATGGGAAATGCGTATTGTAGCAAAATCAAAACATCCTCAATGGGTTAAGTTAAATTCCTCAATTTAATATGTAGACAAGTACAGTAACTTAGCAATTTCTATGCACAAAATGCATTACATGCATGTACATGGCCATTAACATTTCAAGTGATGATTCAACATAACTGCATACAATACTGTAAATTGCCGATTTAAACCTGATCAATGTTTTTCCATTGTCAAAAAGATGTTCAAAATGATTTTACCTACTATAATCTCCCTTTTAGGAGCACTGAATAGTCACTGGAAAATGTTTTCAAAATATGAAACTTATCAAAATAAAGAAGATAAACAAAATTAAATACAAGACGCCCTATAGAAGGTTAAAGGTGTACACGGTATGTACAATGTATACCATGTGCGTACTGACATACATTGTACTTGTTGTACACCATTTTATGCTGATCTGTATACAGTACTTTTGGTGTTTAAAAAAATGATGATCGTAATGATATGATTCACATAGCACCTTTTTACAAACATACTACTGTTGAAAAAAACCCCATAGATTTTGATTAATAAACTATAGATGAGAAAAATGAAAGCATTCAGCTACAAAGTATGAAATGACAATTTTGCTGATTTTAGGCAGTACGTCCAATAATCATATCTTTAACATGGACATCAGAAAATAGCGCAGGAGTACATGTACAGCTGTAAATGTTTATCTGCATGATGATCATCAAATTAGACAAAAACATTTTCTTCCTGCATATATATCCAATATAGGTTGTACATTAAATGTGAAAGGGAAGTTTTAAAACAGCCATTTTAAATTTATATTTCCCAAGGAACTGTGTGTGTGTGTGTGTTGTAATAATGCATTAAACTACATGTTTGTACACTGCATACTGTACATGTACTTCAGTTTGTTATAGATGGGGTAAGAAGACCTTTCAAATAATATTCAATCATTTCTTTTTCTTTTTATAATATTGCACACTTCGCACGTATTGTTTTTATTTGCATGTGAGATCATTCCAACTAAAACATACTATGTACAGAAGATTATAGTTGGATAGAAAGTTTGTGGGCAAGTCCAAGATAAGGTCCCCTCAGAAGGCAAAATTTCATCTTTGCTCAATATTGACATGTTTGGTATCATTTTGAAGCTTATGAGTTGAAGTTTTGATTTCCGTGGAGGAAAAAATGATATTATGTAAATTTATGCAAATTTCAAGGGCTTCATTTGCATATATGTGAAACACAGCGTTACGTATGGGACATTTATAAAAATTCATATTAATTCAAAGGAAAGCAAATAATATTTGATTGATGGGTCATTCCATGGGGTTGGGTCTTCTCTAGATTTTCATGTTGTGTAGGGAATAAAAGTCATATTCTGAAAAATTTATCAAATAATTGTCCGTGGTTTGCAGTTATTCTTGGAGAGAAATGTGTGAAGAATTATTTGATGAAAAAAAAACAAGCCTGTGTACAAATGTATTTTGTCTATCACTGTTTCACTAATGATGTCCCATGGTTTTTTGTGGTTTATGTTGTGACATAAATATATGCCATTTTCATGGCAATGTAAAACAGGAATATACAACCTTTCAGCATTATGCCTATCATAATTAAGAGAGGCAAGGTGACTTCTACAAAGACTATAAGGCACATAAACATTTGTAACAAAATAAGAACACCAGAGCATCTTCAAGCAACCTCATACCTATGTTACAAACGATGTCCATGGCAATTTTTGTTGTAACATAGGTATAGCATGGTTTTACATACACTTCCAATCATAATATAATCAGAAACTTTATTTCTATAATGAGATTTATATTTCAGGAGTATTCTTATCCAAAAATTAGCATCAAAATCCTCCAAATAAACGAGAAAATACGGAACATATCACTGTACTTCAGTGCGATGTCCGGCCTCTTCGTGTAACGTAGGTAAGGAAAGACGCGTCTCGCGATGAAAAGAAGAGCTACTAACTTCAGCAATCGTATTTATGTCACTGGCAGTCCTCCCCCAATGGCAGAAAAACTACTCACAGCCAATATACACCTACCTGGACAGCGCAAGATCTGTTTTTCTGCCGTTGTCCATGTAACGTAGGTACAGGAGTTTTAATGTTTCTGATGTCAATTGGTAAGCTTTTACGCTATTTTACGAAAATAATAACATTTGTCATATTCTGTAACTCTATTAGAGGAAAAAAAACGACATCTTAACCTCTGAACTGGCCAAAAATACTGTGGACGATGATACTGTAGTCCCACATACTGAGATATTTGTTACAGGTTCATGTTCACAATTTTGATTGCCAAATTTTCTGTCCATGCCGGTCTCTGCAAAAGAGGCATATATTCCTCTCTTAGAAAACCATACAAAAGTATATCAGTGTATCTTCACTGCAATATAAAATTGTTTTACCTCCTGACTATTGTGAATTTTTGGACCCTTTTGTCATTAGGTATCTACCAAGGTAGACGTGCTAGAGTTAGTATTAATCACTATATACTAGTTAGAAAACGTAGATGTCCAGACTGCATCTGAACTAGAGAAATAGAGTTTGCCTTATTTTGCTGGTGATATTGAGGGAACTAGGAGCTGTGAAATCCTTTCTCTTTAACAGATTTACTTCGAAAATGTCAATGTTTTCCTTCCAAGATTTCACTGATCTGTTAGATGCTGTGATGAAGTTGCTAACATTTCACAAGGATTCACCATTTCCATTCCATGTTCACCCACTGTGAAGTCTCAAAGCTAAAATGCCAGTGTCCTATTCAGTTTGGGTAGGTAGTGGGTAGGAAAGGCTTCAATAAAATTATGAACCCCAATCAAAATTGGACTATTATTGCTCTACACTATCATTCAAAAAGAGGGCGACAATTTCGATGGGGGATGAATATAAAATAGGGCCTAGTATTATTTTGGGAGTCTATTAAGGACCATAACCGTAAACGTAACCCTGACCCTAGCCCTAACCTTAGCTAGGACACTGGGGGCAGCGACCTGCCCTTCCTACAGTGTAGCTTGCATCTGAAAACAAGTTTTTAGCATAGAGTATGAAAATGATATTTTCCTATGTTTTACATGCTATATTATTATTATTAATATTTACATCATTTCAAGCATAACCCATTTTTTTTTTTCAATTTTGGTGGGAGGTACACATGGAACTCTAGCTAATGGGTATGCCAAGAGGTAGAAATGTAAGCAAAATTGTTAAAATTATTTAATTCCATTCATAAACACACAGATACATCAACAGGAATATATAGTCAACCCCGACAAAAATTTTCTTTTAATTTTTTTATTCTATTTCTCTTTACACCTTTTGTTCAGTTTTTTTTATGAATCTGCCATGGCTCCTCCTCTACCACCGCTACGTGTTAAACTACATGAAAGAGTGAAAAGGACACATCCACAGCACTCCACAAACAGAGAGGAAGCCGACAAAGCAACACCTAAGAAGAGCAAATGTAACAAACTAGACAAGAAGAAAACTGCACAGAGGGAAAATGGACAGAAGAAAAACAAAAATCGAGGGCTAAATGGACATTGGACAAAAGAGCAGAAATTAATTTCAAACAAAGAACATGGAAAAGACAAGAAGACTTGTCTGATTTCTCTTTATTAGTTTTCTTAGTTAGTTGACAACTAGTTGATGATGTTGTTAGTGTATATTAGGTCAAATTGTGTAAAGCTTCACTTTCTTCTTCTTCTTCTGATTAAGTCTGCCTTCTTTCATATCAGAGTTACAAAGAATTGAAGTCTGTGTAACATAGGTATTGTTCCACAGGTGTGCAGTAGATATAATTCCAAAGAACTGTTACAATAGTGTTATTTGTGGGAACATACATAAAGTCTATATGTGTAGGTTTTAACATCTCACACCACAATAAAGGAAATCAGTTGATATGTCGTAGTGTACCTATGTTACAAAGACATACTGTCCGTGTAACATAGGTAGTACACCGTGGGCGAGGTTGTTGTCTGAAAACCCCTGATCATAACAATAAAATCATGTTTTCACTTGAATACCCATACAAATCACTTGCTTCAATTGTGGTGCTTTTAAGAATATTGTCATTGTATCACTCTTGATGAAAAAGTTAAACCTTTGATTGAAATTGTTAATGGTTTGTAGAAAAAAACATGTTAATAAAAGTGGCTTGCAGTTGACATCAGAACATACAATCTTACTAATAATGATCTCATGTGCCTGTTAAATAACATGTTGATGTGCTATGGATGAAAAAAACGTGGATGTGTTCATTGTTATCATTTCAGAACACAAAATGATGAAGGATGTCAACAAATGAAGTCTGTGTAACATAGGTATTTTGCCATACCTGTTTACCCATGCTGACTGAAAGTGTGCGAAGTAATAAACAGATTTCTAGTGGAATATGTTGAAGAATGGGAGTAACAAATCAGGGGGAAAAAGGAAATTTCAATTTACCCAACTTGAATTTTCAACTTGTATGTCACAATTTCAGTCCCAACCCCATGGAATTGCCCTGATATGTGGACATAAGAAGTTTATCACATAGTTTAACTTGGTATTAAAATTTAGGGATTATGCAAATGATTATGCAAATTAGCTCGTGTCCTATCATGAGATGTCCCATACGTAACAAAATGAGGTCATTTTTTTAGGTTTTTTCTGAAATTGCTAAGGTTGTTTTAATGCCCTTTTGGAAAGTTGTAATTTATTGTTTAGAGAAATTAAATACCAGAGAAAAAAGAAAAAAAGGAAAAGAAATATTTTTTATTAGGCATTGAAATAATGTTACGTATGGGACAAATGCGTTACGTATGGGACATCCTCATACATATTGCATGTGAATGCATGTAGCTAGCTGGGAAGGTCTCTCAGTACACAAATGGTCAATCATCCTGAAGAAAGCATCCCAACATTGTAGCTACTTTTGAGTTATAGACACTTGAAACAATACATGAACTTGACTGAACAATTTTCAGAAAGGGGAGGGGAAAATGGCAAAATACACAATGAAAAATCGGCATTAAAGGGATGGTATAGTTTTTTGTAGAAATGGGGATTCAGTTTTCAACATTTAAAGAGATGGAAACCAATTGTATGAATTACTTAAGAGCATAAAATCCTAAGACTAGAGGAATTCAAAGTTTATGTGATGGAGATCCAATTTGAAATGGTTGTGATAGACAGAAAAAAAATAAAAAGTAAAATGATTTTTTTTTAATTGCAAGTAATACACAAATTGTCCGTATTCAGTTTTCAGTAGTAGCCACAACAAACTTCATAGGTATACATATTGAGGTGTGACTCGAATCAATGACCTGACTGCTAGACAGACATCTATCTACTCGATCACTGGGGTTCCACGCAGCAGGTATTGCTTATTTATTAAACTTAATATTTCTTGTGTCAAGTTGTTTTTTATTGAAACTAAATGGCAAACTGCCCTTCATCAATGGAAGTAAACACTTTAAACTACCAGGTATTCAATTTTTCAGTAGTAACTATCCTGATAAAAATAGGGCATACATACTCAGGTTGGTCATAAAAAATATAGAATATGATTGAATGTGATTATGATGGTAAATATTTGGGGAATATTGTTCCCTTGTCAATCTGGATCAGTATTTGAGTAATTTCAACTGATTCCACCTCAATAATTATGCAAAAATTTGTTTATGGGTATTTTGCAAAATCATTTTGCAAAAATACCCATAAACATGCTTCTCCACACACTAAACGAATGGGGGACAAAGGGCATGCATACCCAGGTTGGTCATAAAAATATAAAAATATGATTGAATATGATTATGATGGTGAATATTTGGGGAATATTGTTTCCTTGACAATCTGGATCAGTATTTGAGTAGTTTCAACTGATTCTACTTCAATAATTATGCAAAATACCCATAAACATGGTTCTTCACACACTAAATGAATGGGGGACAAACTGTCCCATACGTAACTGTCCCATACGTAACACGTCATGTCTGTCTTTAATTAGAACCTGTAATTAGAGCTTTTTGCCTAATGACATGAAACTTACCTGTGATAATCTTGAGTGTTGTGACTTTCATCACAGTGAGTTACAAGTTGTAGAATGATATACTTTCAGAGAGTTTTGAGGTTGAAAAAAATGTTCAAAAAAACAAAATTTTTCTGGTCCCATACGTAACGGCACATATTTTCTCTTCTAGAATATAATTGTCAAGGCCATTTTTCTCCATTTTTTACATGATTATACTTCTTCTAGATATCAATCACCATGATGAAGTTCAATATGATCAAAGGCCATTAACACTATTTTTCAGGTCATAAAAATCTCTGAATGTCCCATACGTAACGTGCGTGTTATCTTGGACTTGCCCTTGTTTGAACTCTGAAATTTGTTTTGATAATAAGAAGTTATCTCTTGTACAAAGAAATTGACTTTTATTTTAATTGGACCACCTGCTATTGCTTTGGCGACAAATATGAAGAAAAATAAAACTGACCAAAAAAAAAAAAGTGCAGCTGGTACAGGTTTGTAAAAATGCCCTTTCTAATTAATCAAAAAGTTTGTGGTATTAGCGTAGTGTTGGTTAGTCAAATCATATCAATTGCCAAGAACACAATATTCTCCAGATTCCTGACTGCAACCTATTACTTATCAAAAGCAAGTAATTTGAAGACTCCAGTCTCACTTCGTAAATCTCTTTAGAATACACATATCCTCAGATTTAAACTGCAACCTTGGTGTTTCCAAAAGTATACAGTCTACGTCATCCATGTGAACGGCTCGGTAGAATATCATACAGTGTATATTACAATCAATATATCTGTCTCTCCACCTAAAGTGAGTGTGCGGCTTGGTTCTCACGCTGATCACTGTTGGGTGCTGTGGATGATTGAGTGCTGCCATGGTGATGCATCAGAGTCGACAATACTCTCTTCTCTACCACGCGCACATCATCAATGTCAGATTAGGCTAGCCAAGTGCAATCTAGTTTATCCACACAGACCCTGTTTCCATGTTTCTGCCTGAGCTTGTTTGACTGTGTACAAAAAAGAAAAGAAAGATTAAAAAAAAAGACCTTCTGCACTGATGACTTGTGATAAAAAAAGATTTTTAAAAAAATGCACTTTGTAGATAACACCAGTTTGTCAGTCTAAATTCGTTCCACAAACAATGAGTGGGTTGTGCTCATTTGCCCTTTTTTTAAATAAAAATATTAGAGTCATGGTCACTGAATCTTTGATTACATGAATACATTGTAGTGCTAGCAGATACGAATCTATAGACCATAATGGACACTGTGAAGTTTGTGAAAACACAACTACACCATTTTTTTTTTCTATTTGTCCGAGTAATTGGTATGCCACAATTATGATGATGCTCTTTCTCATATTTAACTTTTTTTTAATTCTTTGGTCAAAGGAGAGATTACAATTTCATGTCCCAAAATTGTACGTTAATATTTTTTTTTTCCTTTGACCAGGTACTAATGAAATGTGTAATGTCAATCAAAGGTAGCGTGATGTACAGTCTGAAATGAGACTAGTCATGACACTTGTTCAATTTCAGTCCGCTACTGAGTATATTAACCAATCAATACAGCAGGGTGAAGGTCCAATATAGCATTTATTATTCAGCCATTATTGGCAGATTACTGTGTACATTGTACATGTGAAACTGTACCAGTGTGTGCTGTACTCTGATATTGTACATATGCTGGAAATTAATCCTCTGGTATTGTTTCACTGCAATGTCCTTGACACGATCAATCAGTAATATCAAGAGAGAGCAATGCAGACCTTTTAAGAATTGTTGAATAAGTAATTGCATTCAATGTTAAAATTGCACTCTGTTGTAGTTTTATTTGAGTGGGAAAATTAATCAAATTATTTTTTAATATTATCTTTTATATTTTTTTCAACCTCATTGCAAACTTGGCATTATATCATAGGCCTATATATTTTGCAAATGTATCACATTGCATTGTTAAACAGGATATGTTGACAAATTGAAATCAAAGAGATAATGCACATATTGTATATATATATTGTATACTTTTGGGAAGTAATAAAATACAGTAAAGATTTGGACTTGCATTAAAACGTTGTCATGGTAATACTACACACACCATAATTGTACTTGTGCGTTGTACCATACTGGACGCAGACATTTAACCCATTGAGGATGGACTGATTTTGTTACAACACACATTTCCCATGTAGAAACTTGCCTGAGTAAACTCGGGACTTGTCCTCAACTGGTTTAAAAGATGCCAAAAAGTAGGAGCAGTTTCTACAATTGATACAAATGACAAACATGTACTGTGAACAACAGAGTACTGCTTTGGAGGACCTGTGACAGCAACTGATGTTCATTATACATGTATATCAGGAGAGTTCAATGAATTATACAAGCTGTACACTTTACTGGAACCCAGGAAGGACTTGCTATTGAAAAGTGTGTGCTTTGAGAATGAGAGGCCAGTGTAAAAAGCCATAACAATGGGATCCATTTGTAATGCCATCCATGGTCCAGCCTCTCTGTCTCTAAGCCTATTGTAAGGCTCTTTTAATCCCTCCTCCACTAGGCTGTGATTCAAACAGGATCAGGTGGAATAAAGAAAGGTTCCTTTTCATGGATAGGATTATGTACAGTGTACATCCTGATGAAACTAAAAAAAACAACAAAACAAAACAAAACATGACAATACCTCTTCTTCGCCTATGGGGGAGGGGAGACTAGAATCTCCTAAATGAATTAGATCATCAAAATTTATAAAGGGCAATCCTGTTGATAAGTAAACTATGAATCAAAATGCATGTTGATAGCAGATACAGTACAATACGTGTGCTGTATTAACATGTGTTGACTGTTTTATCGCTTTGGCTAGTATCAGTAGTAACTGAGTTCTGCAGCGTTGTCAGTTATGGCTATGTACACAATTGCACCTTATAATATTTACATGCTGATGAATTTAATTGCTATGGTACATTGTAGTTGTCAAATATGAAATTACTATCATTCATGAAATCTCTAGTGGAGAACATACTATCATCATCTATTTAAAAGGTAGTATTTCTCTACAAAGTGAAGACAAACAGGAACTGTACTAAAAATACCCTCGGAGTATAAGTACGTGAAATTGCATTTTATGTATACAGTGAAATATTCTTAAATCAGTTGTCAGTGCACATCTACAGCATTTATAAACATTTTATACAGTATGAATGAGTGAAATATGGACAGACTTCGAATGACATCTACAGGTTTTTATACTTTAGTGCATCAATAGACCTTTGGTATGATGGTGGATAAAGCTGCCTACAGCTATAGTTGTAGATACAACCTAGCATACTGGTGTGATCATTCAATTCTAGTTCCCTCATCTACCCATCCAGATAAAAAGCAAAAAAGAAAAAAAAAAAAAAGAAAAAAAGCCCAACCACAAAACACACACACAAAAAAAAAAAAACAAAACAAAACAAAATAAAAAAACTCATATGAGAAGGCCTAAAGTGTATGATAACAGAGTGCTCTCTTCCGACACAGACTAATTATTTTTTTTCCCTCTTCCTCCTGGTTATGTGTATGCATATTTCATGGTGCATGAATTATAGCCAAGATATTATCCATCTGTTTGATGACTATAAAATGATAGTAAAGATGTATACAGTATGTACATGGTGAATCAGTGAGTCACATGTTACTGCTCTATACCCGGTCAGAAATAGAGTGTATAGGTCTAGAATTTTACATGCATGATGCAATTTGAAATGGCAACTCGATTTTTTTTTTTTTTTTTCAAACGAGAGTCTCTAAATGGACTCCCATCTGGATAAAAGCTCCTCGCATGTTGTACTCGGTTTGCTCATTAATCCTTGGAGAAATGCATGTAGCAATTCTTGAAGAATATTGTGTCTGTAATTATATAGTGTAGGCTGGAGGTGAGTGTTCTTATTACAATATCTTCCATTGCTATTTACATCACACAAATATATCCCTAGTTATGAAACATCAATTCTGAATGAGAAGAGAAGATATCATGAAGAGATGAAAGCAGACACAGGGAGGGGATGGATACTTGTTGGACGATCAAGCGCTGTTTTGTTTGGTGCCGTACGTTACATGAAATATAGGGTTTCCTCTCCGGTTGCTGCGCATGATAGCCAGCCAGTTCAGCTTCTTGTCCACTCTAATTGGCTGTAAAGCCTGTCACTCAATAAATGAGGGCAACCGTGTAATGTCTGCATCTATAAGTAGCACACACACACACACGTGATACAGACAGATGCACACACACACAGGCACACACAATCTCTCACACACGTACACACACTACACACCTACAGACACACCGTCAGTCAAGTTTCTCCATCCGCTCCATCCTCTCTTCCTCTTCCTCTGTAAACCTTCAACGTGCCAGCTGAGTGCCATAAATCTGCCTTGCAAATCTCAGCTCTACACCGTCTTCTGAAGGCATCCTCTCTCCTCCTCCTCCTCCGAGCATGCTGTGATGTAAGTCCGGACGCGGATGCTGGAATGCACTGCATTTCTACTGGGAGCAGCTCTTGTACTGGATGCTGATGCTCTCTCTTTCCTCATACAGTGCTGACAAAGAACACAGCGGAATGTCTTCCTTCTTACGTGACATTGCTTGCTTTGTCTTCTTTGTTTTGTGTGTAAGCCCTCTACATGATGTGCATCTTCTTTACATTTTGGATGCTGTGTATGCTCATATGATGATTTGAATCATGGTGTAGACAGCAGGAGACATGGTTATTGATACTCCATTCATGAGATACAGAAATGTTTTGTGAAGAAGCGGAATTACAAGAAACTGAATTCTTGCTGTGTAAGGGATGCAACATCTTGATGGCACAAATGTGTATAATTCAGCGATGGACATCAGCTGCTCTAACAGACTAATCGTTTATTTGCAGTCTCCAAGCCAATTGCTTCTTTATGGATTCGGGATGGATGGCATCCGATGTCCTGAGTGTGCTAATGACCGACTCATGTCATTCTTTGATCCTCTGTGTTCCTTTGACAAATTGATGGGCGGTTCTTGACTTGGATGAGAGCCTGATTGCCACACATTTTGGTGTGAGAAAGCTGTTAGCATGCAATGATCATTATTTTTTAATGTAAATGGACTGCACCGGATACTTCCAGTTAAATATTTGTGAACACCGGCCCTGAATTTAGTGAAGTGAGCATTATGTTCACCTGATTGCAAGGAGTTCTGTTTCCCTGTATGTGGGTCTTCCATTGGTAGCAATAATGTTGCCCCCACTGAGCCATGCAACTAGCCACCGCAGTCCATACAACCCTCCAGCCTGCGACACAGTGTGCCCCACCTGTCTGTCAAGGTATCACGCCGACAGTCACATTCTGAGAAAAGGAGTCTTGGATGGCCAATTCCCACGGCGCAGAGCAGGTAGCAGTAAAGCGGAAAATCGTCGATGCGTCAGAGCGTTGAGACGTGAGGCGGCGTGGAATGATCGCTTCCATGTCTCAACGAAAATGACGACTGCCCTGAGGTTGGGTCCTTTTTTAGTGAGAGTGTGCCTTACTCTTTGCATACGTTTGTACATCGCTGAACAATATTTTTTTTATCAATGTGACATAGTTACGGGCATGTGTACATGTAGTTCATGTGATTTCCTGTGACATTTCATTATTGATTGATCCTATACTGCAGAATTTTATTCGCGAGATGTGAACAAGTAGGCCTATATCTATGTCAGAAATGGCTTTGAAACTACTGGTGATAAATGAAACTCTTAAAGAGTTTTAGCATCCAGTCAAGCAACACTCAATGTGTATCCTAGAAACTTCACAGAACTTCATTACACTTCATGGAACACAGAACTTTCACTCTTCTTCACTTGATCTAGTTTCAGTATGAAAACAAAGGGAAAAAATGTGTTAATTTCCAGGAATTCAAAGTCATTCCTTGAGAAAATATCATGTACCAGTTATTGTGTTTATTTACTTTAATCCACTGTGATTAGTTATCCAATAATGGATTGGTCCTTGTATGGATATTTTGATAGACATCCATAGGGCATATTTTTGGTTTTGATATTGCTTTGTGCACCCAACAATTTTTCAATTCGTGTTGAGTGATATGTAATATGTTTAACTGTGAATTACAATGTTCAAGTTTTCTGTCATTCATTTTTTTTTTCCTCTCGTCTAGCCCATTGGCCACCTATACCAGCCTCCAGGACAAGCACCTGGTTGGCTACTTCAACAACACCCGCATGAAACGACACCTGCAGCGGGCGGGGCTGGTCACCCGCAATGGGGAGCTGGTGACAGAATCCACCTACCGGCTGAACATGGCCAGGCGGGAGCACCAGCGCCATGTGCGGGACCTGATGGCCCAGGCCATTGTGCACAAGACCCTGGACTTGGAGCGACACCGGCAGGCCGACATCAAACGCAAGCTGGAGGAGATTGCCAAGGTGGAGCTGGTCCGGCGTGTCAGGGTGAGTTGGAGGACATCCGTGTCTGAATGGTCCCAATGTTTGCAGTTCTGTGCTATTCACTATCAAACAGAGACCAATGGGTTTGCTGGTATCAAGGTCTATTGTACATAGTGTTAAACATTAGGCATCACTTCACACAAATTATGATGTTTTGTTTTTGAAAAGAGGCAAGTGAACTCAGTGATCCGATTCTGTGACTTGTTGTATACTCTGGTATTACAGATCATAGCATTACAATGTGACCGTGCATCACAAAACCAACAAAAAATTGCCCGCCCTGATACTATGCGAGGACTCCAAATAGGTGAAATGAGTCAACCTCGAGTCACTCTTGAGTTTTCAAGTTTTTAGTTTTCAATATTTTCTGAAAGAGCTATTCTTCTTCTACATTATTCTAAAGTTGGGGATCATGAAATAAATGGGACAATTGTAGTTTTTGTAGAACAACACATTATTGTAGAATAGTGTGATTAGGCATGTCTTTATAGATACCCCCTTTTTTCGTAAAAACCCTTATCTAATACACACTCTTTATTTTCAACTGTAATAACTTTTGAAAGGATAATGCTACTGCACTTGAAAAAGTTTTCTTCTACATTATTCTAAAGTTTGGGATCATGAGGTGAGTGGGAAATTGTGTTTTTTGCCATTTTTCTGTAACACTTTTTTGTAGAATAGTATGAATAGGTATGCATCAGAGGCCCTTTTCATTTCTTAAAATGGTATTAACCTTGTACACACCCATTGCTTTCAGCTCTAGTAACTTTGGAAGGATGGTGCTAACTGCTTTGAGAGTTGGTATTATCCTTGAATGAATGTGTCGTAAATAGAGCGTGGTCATTTTCAGCTTAATTTATCTCTTCATTGTTGTTGCTGTGGAGATGTGCATCCTGTTTTTTGTCCCATTCATTGCACAGAGCATGGCTTGGTAAGATCAGGTGCTCGAATAGACCCTATTCTTCAGAGGCTCTTTTCTCAGCAAACACTTTTCAAGAGTGTGTGCTTTCTTTCCATCATTTCAATAGGTTTAGGAGAGTCCACGGGAATTGAGCGATACATTATTTTAAAGCTGTTTAATAAAGTCTGCTCTTTCAGAACCTTTCCTCAACTAAAAATCCATATATGGCAACTTTTTATTGGTTTTGTATTGCAGGGTCACATGTGGTGTTATAATTTGGATGAATCTATGATGAATGTTATTCAAATTGCTGGTAAAACTTTACAGGTTTTGCTTGGATTTATTGAATAGCGAGGCATGCAAATTGTGATAAATATTTTCAAGTAATTTGGAAATTTGTAGTTAATATTAGACCTCGATTTTTATACTGTAGATCATCTGAACCATATCGTCAGCTGAGAATGATAAGGGCGTTAAGTTGCCACTAAACCCATAGTGTTCACGACCACTTAACGCCCTTCTCATTCTCAACAGACAATATGTAAATGATAAAAACAACAGTGTGTACACAAACTTTATACCATAGCACTTGCTTGATGTAAAGTAAAAGCATTTCTTTCCCCATACAAAGTACATACACGTAAAGCCTGCAGCTAGATGATAGTTGAATACAAGATGTACATTAGCTCAAGGCACTTTGGGGCTGAAAACCTTGCAGTCAGCTTTGGCAACATTGCATTTGTAGGAGCACACAATCAAATTAAAGCAAATGGATGGATCTCAGACTATACAAAATACTAGAGGCAGTGCATTTATTAAGGTTCCAAGACAGGACACCCAAAAACTCTGGTACTACACAGATTGAGTTTTGTTATCTACTGCACAGCAGTCTTTGACACTTTATATGTGAAGTTATACAGATGTACTGTACTGTTTCAAATGCCCAATTTCTACACCATATAAGTGCGGGTGCTTGTCCTGATTTATGTGATTACATTCTACCCATCCCAGATGGACCGAGCGAGGAAAGGGGACGAAGACATTACCCCCTTCTTGAAGCCCCGGGGGCGGCCCAAATCAGCCTACGCTCACCAGTCCACCAGACCTCAGCCTCCCTCTGGCACCAGACCCTCCACAGCCCCTGCAAGGCACCGACCAAAGAGGGCGGTAAGCACTAAAACACTTCTCTCTTTCTCTATTCGATGCTGTTATTTTAACAGCAAATGTCATGGAATTCCACAGGCCACCCAAAGAAAAAACTTTGTACCATTAGGAGTACCGTAATAATTCTTAAAAAGACAACATAATGGATGTGAAAGATGGTATACCAATTAGCAAGCAATCATGTATCGTTTTTGTGCAATGTTTTCAAATTTTGCTATTTAAAAGAGTACATGTATTTCATTTTGCAGATCTAGAGCTACATGTATGCTTGTAATTGTACGTGCAGACTGTAATGAATGTTTGCCAAATTTATACAGAGTGTAACTTTGTTTAATACATCATTAACCCGTTAAAGAGAAGTTCCAAGTACCTACTTAGGCAGTTGTCTATGGGAAATGTGTGTTATAGCGAAATCAGCTTGTCCTCACCGGGTGAATGCAGCAAGTGTTTTGTAATTTACAGACGATCATGAGATTTCAGACACCTTTAAGAGCATATTGTCGTCCTGTAAAAGAAATAACTATTTTGAACTGTAGGGATTCAAACCGGTCTAAGAGTGTCCTGTCGGTGTCTGTTGATAAACTTTAGTAGCAGTTTTATATTAAATCAGAAATTCAAAATCTGTGTTCTTCATCTCTATCAATCTTTATTTTGAAATCTTCATAGGAGTCTTGTGAAGTGTTATCAATATGTTTATGTATCATTCAATTAGATTGAAAAAACTTTTAATCTTTTTTATTGCCATGTATAGATGGAAGTTGTGCTACAGTGTATGCATGTGAATACACTAGCACCAGCTATGATCCAAAATGTATTAAAAATCAATTGTTTATGCTTTGTTTGATCTGATTATTCACACCCATTATTGTATTTTTATTTTTTATGTTTTGGTAGGGTGTGGTGTACGTTGACCAGGATGGCTTTCCGGTTCATCGGGAGACACCTAGGTCAGATACTAGTGAGGAGGTGGACTCTCCCGCCCTCAGAGAGGTGAGATAATAGTAATGTCAATGATGATGACAATGATGATGATGACAACAACGATGATGGTGATGATGATGGTAATGATGTTGATGATGATAGAAATAAAATGTACTTACAGGAAATGGAAAATATTACTTCATACTTGTTTTTCATTTCTCAGAAGTGTCAGACCTTGTTTGCCCATAATGCAAAGTATAACCTCAAAGACACTAGGTATGTTCCCACTTGGGATTATTGTGAAAAAACAAGGAGAGTTTGGATGAATCTACTCCATTCCAAATACAGTGGACTCCCGTTATAACAAAGTTCTCGGGACCGGCAGTTTTCTTTTGTTATATCGGAATTTCGTTATAACCGAACAAATAAGCAATAGAAATACATAGAGCGGATGACATTGCAGCCCAAATTTTTACTTTGTTATAACCAGAATTTCGTTATTTTAACCATGTTCGTTATAACGGGAGTGCACTCTATGTGTTTAAAGTTGATATTAAAAGAAGAACTAAAATGTCAAATAGTTTTGTTAATAATTCTATAAATTTTTCTTTCATACAGCAGTGTATATTAATATGAAAGCTTCATTAACGTCATTCAATCTAATACTTTGTCCTTGGTTTCATCAATCCTGTTCCAGTTGGATCCCAAAATTCTCAACAAGATTTCCCTGAACCTGAGGCCGGAGGAGAAAGAGGGTCTGTCTCCTTACTCACCAGACATCACCCCACGACCTCCCCCATCAAGGGCCAAAGGTCAAAGGTCGCCCCGCAACAGAACTGGTGGAGTGGTGTCGAAGTCAGGCAGGGGTTACAAGCCAAAGTCAAACAAGGTATGGATCCCTTAATAATGCTCTTTCGTATCTATTAAAAAGATTGTTGGCTTACTTTCTCCATCACTTAGAAAGTGTATTCGTACAATTGTATTTTTCATGCAATTCATATAATTTATATATTTCATTTATTGCAAAAAGTGCAGAATGGTATAGGTATTGTAGTTATTACTGGAATATTTGGTACCAAATGCATCATGAACAACAACATATGTGTGTGCACTTGCAACTTTAACACAAGTGGTATGTCAGTTATGCTTACACTACAAGTACAAGTGCCAGTAATACCTATGTAAAACACAGTATGTTTTTTTCTGCACTTAATTGCTTTGACATACAGTGTTGGCAATGGTACAATTTTGATACAGTCTTATCAACCACACACGCACACATGCACACACACTCACACATACACAATCATAACGAGGAAGAACATGTATCTATAATTCGAAAAGAGTTAAGGAGCAACCTGTCAGTTTAGAAGATTTTCCCGTTTTAATCATTGCTGTCAAAATCTTAAAAGTCCTGAACTGCTTTTGATTGATAGAATTGGGTCACATGTAATCCATTGCAGGTACTCTCACAAAATTGTGATGTATACAATAGCTATTCTATACAGTGATTTTGATCCTGAAATGCAAATGATTAACAAAAAACACTTCAAGTATAAAACTCCTTGAGTGCACTGCTTTGTTGTCCTCAATGGAAGGACTGGATGACACCATCCTCTCCCAAGAGATTTCTGGAACAAGTGATGCTGTAAATGTCAAACATTTCAAAAGCAGTGTCTGAGGAGAATAAAATTGCCGTCATCCACTCAAAGATGGTTAATATTTTACATCTTAAATGATATGGGGTGAAGCTGTTGAAGTTCCCCTAATTGTAAAATGTATTTCCAACTTTTTTTTTTTTCATATTTCTGTTTGTCTCATATATTTGGGAGCCTTGCGTGACATTTAACAAGATTACATTTCTCTTTGTACAATCTCTTATCTGTCCCACCTATAGTAGCTCCATTTATTTATCTGCTCCTATTTTTTTTTCTCATCTCCCTTTTCTGTGATGTAATGTTTCTACTGTATTGTGGGGTCCTTGATACTGTCTTTTCTTGCTAAAGTTTGTGCACAGTTCAAAGCTCAGCAATATCTGCATTTTTGTTTCTGTTCCCTTGTGCTTCTTTGTCTTATGTGTAGCGTTAATAATCAATCTTACCCTAAACACTTAGAGCAGCACTTATCAACCAGTGGGCCGCGAAGCTCTCCCAAAGAAAAGATGAAAAGAAATATGCATATTTGATGTAATTGGGCCTCAAAAAATGTACTAGTAATAATCTATAAGAGCAAAAGTAGACCACAGGTTAACAAAGGTTGAGAAGCATGGCAGTAGAGTACATGCCTTTTTCTTGCTTCTTCTCTGTTTATTTTGATTGATTGTAATGTTGTCTATTAACCTCTGTTATTCTGTTGCCAATGATTCCACTTTGTCTGTACTGCTTTTGTAAATCTAAATTTATGTATTTCAAGTTTCATGTGGTATCCCCATGCATGAAATAATGGTAATTATACTGTAATACCTACCATAACAGCAACCTGTCTATAGGGGCCACCTGTCTATAGTGGTCACCTGCTGTATTCAATATAGGCCACTAAAAACAATTCCTTGTGAGAGAAAAGCCACGTTAAAGATCCTGTCCCGAGGGACCACCCGTCTATATTACAGCAATTTTTTTTCATCTCCCTTGGGTGGCCGCTACCGAAATGTTTGACTGTATTATGCAAATCTGTCCCTCCTTTGTGTTCTGTTGTCCCTAGTTTTTTTTTTTCTCCACCTATCACCTAATTATGATCAAATGTATAACTCTTTGTTCCCTTCCCCATCCCATCCCATCCCCTCCCCCTCCCACCCCTTCCCCACCCCCTCCCTGCTTGTCTAATTCAGGGCTCACTGGCCCTCCACCGCAAGGAGCCAGCCTACCCCCACGCCACCCAGCTGCAGACCATGTGCGATGTCACAGTGCGTTACCGTGGCACCGGCCTCAAGATCGAGTACGAGCGCGACGACAAGAGGGATGAGGTTCAGGTCTACCAGCAGCACTGTGGAGGAGAGAACCTCATGGTCTTCTCTGGCTTTGCAGAGAAAGGAAGTGAGTCACTTAAAGAGAAAAACAAAAACAAACAAAATTAACAATCATTTGGACGTAAATTTCACTGAAATCCAACATACTGTAAAACCAGAAATTCTCATGTGCATCTTAATCTTGTGAATTTCGTGAGAGATAACAGATGCAAAATTAAAATGCATGAGAAAGTTCTGTGCCCTGTTGCATAAAACCCTTACCGCTGGACTTACCGCTCCTTTCTAGCGGTAAGTCTTCAAATTAGCGGTAAAGCTTATAATCCTTGATGCTGATTGGCTGTGATGCCTAATATTGACGGTAGTTACCATTGAAATTCAACGGTAAGTATTATGCAATGGGCCACAGGTCAACACTGTCATGCGTTGGATGCATGTGGCAATTGGGGAAAAATTCATGCGGCAAAAAAGGCCGTCTGTTCCAATTCGCGAAATTTCATACCATGAATAAATCTTGCTTTACAGTATATCTTATGTTGATTATTGCAATTCAGATGAGTATATCAAACCTACAATGTACAAGATGAACATGTGTATTTGTCATTTGTGGATGAAATCCTTTTTTATGTGTATTCTGTTTTTATTAGTCATCATGTGGGTGTGACTCTGATGTACCGTACCACACATATCACAGCTGGCAAGAAATACAAGTGTAACCTGCACCAGTGCACTTGGTTTTATAGCTTTGAAATTTACAGTATCATTCTATGGACACCCTACAATTTCTTGGCAGTGTAGTGGTTAAATTGTTAATCATTCTCTGTAATGGCAATACATCTATGGGTATGATTAAGCAACATTGTCTAAAGTTAAGAAGGAATATATTTAACACTTGTGAGTTGCAAGGAAATACATAAAATGTTGAACTTCCTTTCAGTGTGCATGTCAATTGCAGTAATGTTTACAAGGTGTAGTGAGACCACAGATACAAGCATAGCACCAGCTGCTACATGTAGATATTAATTTTTCTCTTCATTTTTCTAATAGACGACCTCATCTTCGTGTCGAGGCGTCACCGTGGTTACCCGTTTAGCGTGACTTTCTTCGTCAACCGCGTCCAAGTGCTGCGGCTCAGCGCTTGCTGCGAGTACAAGTACACTCCGGGCGCATTGCTTGGAGGGTCAAAAGGTCACTTCAAGTTCATTGGTGTCCATGGAGCATCCCCATGCTATAGGTAAGAAAACAAACTATTGTTGTTGTATGTTATAAAATATGTGAAGCAAGCAGGCTACCAGTGTGTGTGATTCATACGTGTCAATGGAAAGAGTTGAGCCTTAATCAATTGAAGGATTACATTATAGGAGCGCTTTATTAGTATCATTGCGGTGTATGAAAAGATAAAACATTCTATCTAGGCAAGTAGTTATTGAGAATTCTTGCCTGCGAAAACCCAAGATGATGGATGCCTGTTTAAATTACTGGAGTGATGAGAAATGGTTGATGTATATGATCTGAATGGATTAATCCAGATATGAACATATTTGATAATCTGATCAGTGTTGAATCTCTGTTTTTCTTTTAAACTTGCATCTCACCTTTTCTCGAAGAGCAATGTACCGGAACCTTTAGATAGTCTGTACTATATTATTGTATGAATACATTCTTCTTTCTCCAAAGGTGTCTTGTGGAGGCGGAGCTTGCACGGAGAGAGAGGCAGCGCTACAAGGACGTCCAGACAGACGTCGTGGTCCCTCCACCCGAACCTGTCCCCGAGTTCGCCGGGATGTCCACCCAGACCGAGCCGGGGGAAGAGGAGAGCGAGAAGAAGGAAGAGTCAACGCAGAAGGATGAGGAGGTGGAGGAGGAGGAAGGTGAGGAGAGTGGGAGTGGTGGAGGGATGACTAACAAAGATGGAGGGAGGAGGAAGGGTTCAGACCACTCCAGTGGGGATAAGGGTAGCTATGGCAACAGCTTTGAGAGTCTCTCCAGTTCTGAGGAGGAGGCTAATGGGCCATCCTCTCGGAATGATAGAGGTGATGGTGTTGCTGTCACTGGTAATTCTGAAACAAATGCGAAAGAGAGAAGAAAATCAAATAAATCTAGTCACAAGTCTCATATGGTCGTTAATTCAAGGGGCGATCATGTTGGCAAGAAGGATGCAAGTAATAGTCAGGTTAAGCAGAATCATACTACGGTGAAGTCTTCAAAGGAGATGCAATACAAAGGCATCATTAGGCAGAGTAGGAAACCCACGAGAAACAGAGGAAATGGGCAGGATATTGATGCAGGTAGTTCAAGAAAGAACCGTGCAAGTCGTGGCGGGAATCACCGAAAGAGGGCACGGGATCGGAAGAGATCCGATGGTGAGGATGATGATGATGCGCGCCGGGGCGTGGCTGGAACGAGGGAAGAGGGGGCATTGATGAGAGGGAGAGAGGATGGTGGAGTGGGAGAAGGAGGTAAGAGAGTAGAGAGAGGAGAAGGGGAGGGACGTGAGGACAAAGAGACATGGCGAGAGACTGATAAGGGGGAAGGTCAGGTAGATGTGGGATCATCTTCTGTAAACATGGCAAAGGAGGAGGGTCCAAAGGGTGATGGGGATGATGGGGACAAAAAGGGGGATGATGAGGACCAAAAGGGGGATGATGGGGACCAAAAGGGGGAGAAGGAAGGGAGTGGCGCCCCCAGTGTTACCCCGGAAGAAACCCAAGCAAGGGATCTTTCCTTAGAAGGGCTGACGATAGAGGAGACTGAAAAGAATCTCGGTTCATAGGGTCGAACATCAACCAAGCTTTGGAAGATGACAGACCTTTCTTGATTTCGAATTTTTGGGAATGACAAGCAAGCACAATCTTCCTTCCTTGATTAATCTTGTCAAACGAACAAATGATAATAATCTCAACAAATGAACAATTGAGCAAGTGAACAAAATGAAAAATTGCAGCATATTTTCATTGCCATTTATTTCGTATACAGTGCCCTGCTTCCATTTATTAACTGCTGTTTTGGGGGACTTGTTTTATTTCTTTCCAGTTGAAATCATTAACTGTATCTGAAAAAAAAATAATGTAAGTCTATACATTCATTCCATCTCAGTGATTTGGAGATCAAACTGCCTTGAATTTTGCAAAAATAACCATTGTGCTTTTCATTTTTTTTTTCCATAGCATTTTTATGGTGGGTGTGTTGTGGATGTCAAATCAAAATGAGAATGTGAATTCTTATGTAAGTGCCAAAGGAGCATGAACAAGTTGTATTGTGTTTGGGGTTAACTGAAATTTTGCATTCTTGTAAATAGTTTTGGAGAAACTTTAAGGTGCTTTGTGAAGTAGAGGTGTTGTCAAGCTTATGTGCAAAGACCAATGAATAGTGGAACCAAAAAGACTATGGACAGGACAAACAACATGGCGTACATCATGCTCCGAAGTGAATCAGATTCGATGGTTTTTGTGTGCAGGTGGTCACTAAAACATGTTTGCAAACGTAATAACCTTGAATAGGGTCTTGCTTCACTTCTGCTTCAGTGGGAATGACTCAAAGTGCCCCTTTGAATCACCAAATATCATCCATCACATCATAATGCATGCCACAAAGAGTGAGCAATTTCATACTCTTCTCACCATTTGCACTCTTATCACCACACTCTACAATTGTAGCTGTCTGTCACACAAGTGTATGTTCTGTGTTCTGCCTTGTTCTTGCAAACCTTGTGCATGTTTATCTTCCTCATCCTCCTTGTTTGGTTGTGTACAGTGTGCATGGCGTAGCTGTTCAATCAAGATTGTATCCTAACATGGCATGTGCTGAAATCTTGGATGAAATGTTACTGCTTGAAGTGGTGTGGTAGAAATTGCTATCATGCATGGCTGGCTGCTATTAAACTGAAAAGCCCTTCGATTAAGTTTAGGCACAGTTTGATCCAAATTTTGTTGAGACATCCTTTTGATGCTAATAAATAGAGAAGAAATAAAGAACATTTACAGGATATTGGAAGTCTTATGTTGTCTACATGTATGTAGATGCCAAATCAGACTGCATCCCATAGCAAATTAGGATGCTGTTTTGCATTCCTGCAGATCAAAATTGAGGTCCAATTCATATTGTGTTTTAATAGTGCATATGTACATTGTACTATGTATACAGGCACCAATGTTCACAAACTGCAGTAATATACAGCGCAAGATGTCATTATTGTAGAGAACCTTGAGAGGGGATTATTCTACCCCAAACTAGTAGCAGTGTGTAGCAGCGGCAGGAATGAGAGCTAATTAGAAGACAGTAGAGATGGTACTTTATATCTCTTTCTATGGCAGTGAATTTTTCATTTGAGGTCTGATTTCCTGGTACAACGAGTGAGGAAAACAATAGATTTCCTGTGAATTTATTCTGGTATATGCAGGGATGCCGAATGCTAGCTGAGATTTGAGTATTAATCAATTGATGAACAAAAAGACTGGTGCATTGGCACATATAGTATAGAAATATTTGTGGGTATTTGTGTACAGATATGTGTACATAGGTGTAAATATAAAAGGAAGAGAGACTTTTAAGACTGGTGCATGCATGTAGTGTAGATACAATATGTAGATAGATAGATAGATACAACATTACTGTAAGTAGGTAGTTAGATACACATTGTAGATAGATTGATAGATTGATAGATAGATAGATAGATAGATAGATAGATAGATAGATAGATAGATAGAAAGAGATAGATATACAACTGTAGGTAGGTAGGTACATACAATGTAGGTAGATAGATAGATCTCTAGATCTCTAGATAGATAGATAGATAGATAGAGATAGATAGGTAGATGTTAAGGTGAGGGATGAATATGTAAATAGAATATCAGTAACTAAAACTAGTTGGATAAAAAGAAAGTGAGATACACAAGATATGTCAAAGTAGGGAAATTTATCTTGTGTACAGTGACAGACCCAGATATGTACTGTATGTGTGGATCATTAAGAGGTGGCAGAGAAAAGGAAATGAGAGTCTGCCTCCGTACAAGCAACAAACAAACAAACTTCTCTAGCTATTAAAGTGTGTTTGAAGGCAGATCTAATTATTTTCAGGCTACATCTGCACCTAAAGGTGGGCAGTAATGGCCATTAGTGAGCTCCTGTTTGCTTCATGAATGACGCATGATTTCTTCCCATGAGAAATCAACCTGAGGGAAAAAAAGTCCTACCCTTGCCAATTAGCGTAGAGTTTCATGTGTACGTTGTAGTTGTTGCATGCAAGTTACAAAACAACGTGATTCCATGCTACATATGTATCTGTTTTGCTTGGTTTTTTTGTTTTATTTTATTCATTTATTTTTTATTTATTTTTTTATTTTTATTTTATTTTTTTTGGAGGGGGGAGGGGGATTGAACGAGGATGGACACGTGTGCTTCTTACGTATTTTAATAGAAATCTAGGGCTTTGTGTTTGTTTTCAGCAATATACAAGAGTGGTTTTTTGTTGTTGTCTTTTTCCACTGGTAACAGTGAAACAAAAGTGTATGTCTAAAAAGCAGAAAGGAACTAAATTTACAGTAGGCAATTCAGCAAAGATAAAATACAGCTGTAGCAATGATGGACTATGAGGATGTATGGATTTTCAGTTTTGAAACCTGAATCTCATAGCAAATGTTGAGAAAACTACTTGGTCATATATATCACCACTTTGTCCTCAATTAGAAAATAGAAAATTGTATAAGTAGTTACAAATTCATTTTTTTTTTTTTGGGGGGGGGGGAGGGGGCGATGTTGTTGATTGTCCTTGTTTGACAAGAAGGAAATATTAAAATAATGTATTAAAGTCTGTTGAAACAGTAAAGTTCTGACTCAGTTACATTGTATCACCAAATGTCCTCAGGGTTATATAAAATGCTAGCCATGATATTAACACAAGAGGTTGTGTTTGCATTAAACCTACTTATTAGTCTTTTATGGGTACATGTATAATTTATACCGTTGCTACCTGTGTACTGAATTTGTGCAGAATGTGCACTGTATGAGTGTAATATCAATAAAGAAAAATAAACATTGTTCCAAGGAAATATTGAAGTGGTTATTCTCCTTTAACCAGGAATGTCAGAGTTACAATCACAGTTGTCAGAAAAAAAAGCATATTTTATCTATCTATTAATTTGTGTGTTTATCATCTTATTGTGGGGGAGGTACTGGGCTTGTTTATTTCATACTCTGTGTATTGCAGATATATTAAACTGAATGTGGAAGGCTTTAATGGTTGCAAACTAACTACAGGTGGTATACCATTCACATTGCACACGCTGTTGCAGTTTGTGCTTGAGCTCAAGTGAAAGTTCTACAACATGTGCATGTGAAGAGATATGTTGGAAGTTTATAGACACCAGTTTAATGTATTGAATGTGTTTAGTGCTAGTGAAGTTTTCTGAGATGTTTTATAATGCACACTGTTAGAATTCACTCCAAAACTCTCCTGTCTAATGAAAACAGACATTACTAAAACACCTCATGTGTACCAGCTCTGTTTATGTACAGGATGTATTGACATCACACAAAATGTATATTGTACAGTGTACTTGCAATCGCAGAATATTCTATCATGGTTAACATGTCATATGTTACTACCATCCACAGGACTTTGATAGCATGTTCTTTGCCCCCCCCTTTTTTTTTCATTCATCTTGATTATTTATTACTGTTTCTTCACTTTGATATTCTTGAGTGTATGTAATGTGTATGGTGTACACTGGTGTCACCTAAGAATTGATTTCACCTGTTTGAAAAATACTTGTAGGTGTTGGAAGTAGACACTGGCAGTAATTCCAATATTGAACAATAGTATGATATACAATGTACACTTTTATAGTCTGAATGGGGAGTCTGTGGTTATTGTTGTTTTAGAGAGATAGGGTAACTCTAATGTACTAATTGTAATTTTGAATGATGTGGGATAGTTTCACTGTTTGTTAATGTAGACCAGTATGTTCAGGTGCTTTTAAATTCTTGTACCCACCGTTGTCTTTTGATCGTCAGATAGCAGTGTGTGAGTATCATGAATATTTGAGTCAACTCTGTTGAACTTTTTATTTCTTCTTGTAACTACCTTTAACCTGTCCAAATGCATTTCTGAGGAAGACAAGCTTTTAGTTTTAGACTGACATACAATGCACATGCTTGTACTTTTATATGTAGTAATACAAAATCTGGGTAGTGTGGACAGTATACAGCATTAAGCCTTGAAACTACATGGTATGTTTAGCATGATTATGGTATCATACATTGATTCTATCAGTACATGTTGTATTACTCTGCTTGAGGCAGAGTTAATAGAGACGTGGTGTTTTACAGTGTAGAAAATGAACTACACATGTACAATTTTCACAGTGTAGAAAACTTATCTACACATGTACAATTTCTACATTGTAGAAAATTAACTACACGTGTACAAGTACACTGTAGTATAGCAGTGCAAGGTGCAAGGAGAATGTCCATTCATGATCTTCACATCGTAGGCATCTGACCTACAATTGTAACAGCAGAGCAGCACTGTACAGTGTTCTTCTGCCTTCATTGCACAGATGCACATATTGTCATGCATAGCTGTGAGGTTTTTTCGAGAAGATTGCAAGAACCAACCCACTAATTTCATCATTTGCTTTCCTATAAATAGTTTTATAATGATTACCATTGTTTAATATGTCAATCAACCATTTCAGCCTCTATGACAATTCTTTGTCTTTTTTACTCTCTGTACTCTTTTGATAGCCTCTTTACTGATGGAAACTTTTGACTGAATAATGTAAACTTGTTTGTGTGATTTTGTGTTCATTTTCACTCACATGTGTTGACTCCTCATTAATTCATGTATACCACAAATATTTGTGATTGCTTCTTTATGTTTCAGGATCCTGTTTCTTTGTGTTTGTACTTATATATCTTGTGATTCTTGCCATCTCTGAATAAATCAATCATCTTCACTTCTTGCCTACTGCACCCACTGTGTGAAATCGTTCTTAATAAATTCATTTTTCAAAACATGTCACTTCATAACTGTTATTTTTGTGCTCCATGCATAACCCTTGGTTCTCTCTCTCTCTCTCTCTCTATCTCTCTTATAAAAACTGCAAGAAAGGGCAAGTCAAGTCATCCACTAGCACACAAGCACTTTAGTTGGACTTCTTCAAGCCCACTAACATTTTCCATGAAAGAAACTCATAAACACACATGTATGTATTTCTCAAGAATTCATCTACAATGTACAATTGTATCTGCACAATTAAATGCTTTATAATTTTTGTCAATATATAGGCCTGTCATTTAACTTTATAAAGTTCACCAACAGTTGAGTTTTAGCCCTCTAGCTTCTGGCATTAACATTTTTTTCATCTATTTGTCCTTTTTAGTATCAAACATGGACACATAAAATCTTTGTCATTGCATCTCTGACAATCACATCATGCAAAATACATTATGCCTGTATTAAAGCAAACAAAGATTCCCCTAGAAAAGGAAGAAAAAGAATATTCAAGTAAATGAATAATAACAAAGCATACAGATTATTCCTGGTGGCCACAACACATACATTTACATAGTCAAATCACTTGAAACTTCAGTGTGAACTTCCTTTTTGGTGGATGACAATACATCCCAGTATTCCACATCTCAGCATCAGCACATGCACAAAGCAGTCATTTTTCTCTCTTACATTGTATCTTCCTTCTTACATTGCATCTTCACTCTTACATTTTCTTATCTTTCAGTATTATATATCCTATCTTCAGTAATATGTTATCTTTCTATCTTTTCTTCCAAATCTTCACTCTTATATATTCTTATTGTCTTGCCTCTAATATTTTTTCTCGTATAATTATTAACTCATCATTCCGGTATTCATGTTGGGCTGGCTGCTTACAAGCTTGAAAAGGAATCCTCTTTCCATTTCATCAAATATGGTCAGCTATGGATTCTAATAATCCAGCTATCCTCCCAGTATACACGTACCATACAGCAGGCCTACAACTGTACATCACTCTGAAGGAGTTTTGTAGTAGGACATTAATAAATCGTAGATAGTTTATCCTTCTACTCACCATTCACTGTTTTCAAGACTCAATAAAATACCCCCGCTTTGGAGCTGGGCCTGGAGTTGATGAAGTTGCAGGAAATGGTCCTCCGATTGAAAGTTCAATCATTGCACTTCTCCCGTTTAGCAAATACACAAGAGAATATAACACGAAACAAAATGTGATTCCGGTAAATAAAGTGAAATGGCACATTGTTGAATGCTCCACGAGATGGCAAAATTAGAGATGGAAAGAGAGAGAGATAGATTGAGAGAGAGAGAGAAGTTCGCGAGTCGGATGTTTGGATTTAGATGATGAGGTTGGGCGAATTTACAACTTGACGTGTCTGTGCTTTTACGTCGAAAGCTGGTCAAGGAGTGTAATGAGCGTGAATTGTTGAATTTTGTGAATGAATATTTGTAACAGGTATGCGAAACTTCTTTGAGACGTGGAGTGGAAGAAGAAGGAGATTGGTTAGAAAGGATGTCCATCTCATGTTGCCATAGTGACCCGAGAAATGACTGGAGTTAAGGTTATATTGTTCGCGAGGAATTTCAGATAGATGATAATGAGTGCTTGCGATACAGTGGACCAGAGCGGTCGTAAAATTGTGCTCATACTACGTTGTAGTGTGACCATGAGGGGATATGGTCAGTGTGTGGACGAAAACAATTCTTTATAGTAAAGTGAGAAAATGAAAGCATGACTCATTGTGCTGCTACAACTCAATACCTCATGTGATTGTTTTCCAGTCATACAAGATCTTCAGTCCAAAGAGGAGAACAACCACTCTTTGTGTCTTTTTTTTTTTTACGAGCAGAGGTGGCTGACAATCACACTACTAGCTGTAGATGCATGATCATCAAATTAATTATTTAAGATGTTGATTCCTACAACTACTAGCAGTCAACTATCGTCGCCCGGTTGGGGTGACTTTCCAAGATAGGAGTAGCTTTGAGGAAGAGAGGTTTATGGTATTACACACCATGCATATGTAGTTAAGTAGTGACAGAAGACCCTAGGAAGAGGAGAGTGGAGGAGGGAAGTGAGATAGGGAGAGTGTACGGAAGGTAAATGGTGATGAACTCAATACAACTGGACCTTCCTGAGCTGTCCAAATAATGGAAAGAAAGAACGCACTCTGGAAAAGTCTTCACTGTGAGAAGTGACTTTGAAGTTTGGGGTCTAGTCATGTGCTTAATCTCACCAAGTTGCGCACTGTGCAATGAATGGGAAAAAAAAACAGGATGTGAGAGTCTGTGATAATCACAATGAAAGGATTATTAGATTACACTGAAATCTTCCACACTCATTAGGCACATTTTGTTCATGACTGATACCAACTTTAAATACAGCAGCACCATCCTTTCAAAAGTTATCAGAGTTGAAAGTGAACATTGTGTAAAGGGTTTTTAATGAAGTGAAAAGGGGTCTCTGAGACATGTACCTAACCACACCATTCTATCAAATAGTATTCTATCAAAACTATTCAAAATACAATTTCCCATTCGTTTTATAAACCCAAACTTTGGAGTTACATAGGAGAAGAATTCTCTTCCAGAAAACACAAAGAAACTGAAGACAGACCAGGTTCAAATATTTCACCTGTTTTCAGTCCTCATGCAAAATGAGGGTGTGCAACTTTAAAAAAAAAAAAAAAAAAAATGTTTAGGGTGTGCAACTTTTTGTCGGTTTTGTGATGCATCATCACACATATGGCTTATACAGTAGCTTCCTTTTATATATATAAAAACCTTTCTATATTTGCATTGTTGAACAATGTTTTCCATTTTCTGGTGCAGGTGGATATGAAGATGATTTTGAAGAAGATGAGGACAAGAAAGAAGAAAAGGAAGTGGACAGCCGACCTTCTTCTGCCGTTCAAACAGGTACCTATCGCTTCCTCCCTAAGAACCTGACAGTATAAACCCTTTCTGTACTAGGGACTTTGCACAGTGTATACAAAGGTGTTTGGGGATTTCTGTGACAGTTAGTACTCAAAAGTTCACAAAGGGTCAAACAAGTATGAAAAGATAAATCTCGCTCAGAAAAAGGACTGACTAAGTCCATTCTATATGTCTGGGTCATGCTCCAGAGATTAGGGAGTATATATGCTTACAGATTGCAGATTTTGATAAATTCAAATCTGTGTTAAAAACTCACCTTTTTGACAATTGTTGATTACATGTTTGAATAGAGAAATATGTGATAGATTTTGTTTCATTATTTTGTACACGCATAGAGACTATCTTATGGTATTATGCGTTTCTAAGAACAGACTATTATTATTCTTGTTATTATGTACCTCTATAACTTGACAAATTCTGTCTATGCCTGTTTTTTGAGGGAAGGTACATGTAAGTGAGTGACTGATCTGACCGGTGAATCAAAGATAATGTAGAATCAATAGCAAATACTAGGTGTATAGTTTTGTGTTGACTAAGAACTGCAGTTCAGGAGGGCTACCACCACTTAAAAGTTTTATGGCAGTGATTTATGTACATGAAGTGACCTTGACATTTGTAATTTCTCTTTCCCTTGAACCATGATACCCTAACACCCTTCAAAATGAAAGTTGGAAGTTCCCACTATTGATTGCCACTATTTCTGCCTTTACAGCCATTTTTGTTCAATTCTGATGATGGGTCAAGTCAAAAACTGCATCCGAGCTACTTTGTCATTGACAACATCCTGTTTGTTGCTGTTGAATATTAGATGCAATATTTCTTTTATTTTCAATAAAAATGGGTTTGAGATGAATTATCCACTGGCTTCTCTGCTGTTATCTCACTTCAGAACCAGAGTCAGACAACTTCTTCTCAGAGGCGGAGAATGAGAAAGTCTCCCAGGCCACAGAGGAGAAAGCAGCAGAGGATGACTATGCTGAGTCTGACTTCGAAGCTGAATCCAACAAGGATGACAAGGAGCCAGAGGAAGAAATTCTTGATGAAGTGCTAGAGGACAAGGAGGTAAAGAGGGAAACAGCAGAAGAGTATGAAGTTGAGGATGAGTTTGAAAAAGACGATGATGAACAAGCAAGGGACGAGAAGGAAGAGGAGGAGATTGAAGAGGAGAATCAGAAGGGAGATAGCGATGATATCAAGGAGGAAAAGGATGTGGAAGAACATGAAGAGATTGTCAGAGAAGAAGCTCAGATGGAGGAAGAGATTCCAGAAGAGAAAGATGATGCCCAGGAGATTGGTGAAGAGACGGAAGACAAGAAGGAAGATGACAGAGAGGAGGAGCAAAGTGTCCTCAGCGATACAGGGGGAGACAACAGACTCTTGTCTTCCGACGATGAAGGTGATAAAGAGAGCTTCAGTGGTGACCGAAAACCTACTGCCTCTGAAGCGGACTTCAAGATCTCCAGCTCGGCAGATGAGGATGAGGATGACAAGAGAGATGAGAAGACAAAAGACACAAGTGAGAAACATTCTGCTGACGGGAAGGAAGAAGAACAGGTCAAGGAAGCAGATGAAGAGCTCAGAGGGGAGAAATCAGATCAGGAAGAAAATAAAGAGGAAAGGCAACCAGAAGATGAACCTGTGGAAGAAGAGAAGAAGGAAGAGGAGGAAGCCACACAACTGGAGAGGAGTCTCTCAGAAGAGGTTACCATAGAAGCAGAGATAGAACCACCAGCCCAGGAGGCAGTTCTCGTAAAGGAGGCAGTACTAGTCAGTGCTGATGAGGATGGTGCCTCTGTCGCAGAGGAGCAAGTGTTGGCGGAGGACACTCCTCAGCAGAGTTCGGAGCCTCCTATACAGGAGAAGGATGAGGATGATGCTGATGGAGCTGGGGCCAAAGTGAGCAGTGACCATGAGGAAAACACAGAGAATCAGAAGGAGGAGAAGGATGAAAATCCCAGAGTGGACAAGGATGAGGAGGAAGATGCTGACAGGATAAGCAAGGATCAAGGTAACAATGAGGAAGGTGATGAACAGAGTGTCAAAGAGGACGATGTGGGTCAACAGACTGCAAGCACAGAGGATACCGAGACGGCACCTGATAATGATGCAGGCGGATATGCTGATGCGGATGGACCGCCTCAAACTGCTTCTCAAGATGTGGCAGAAGATGATAAGCAGGATGAAGATGACACCCCCAAACAGGAGCCAGAGGAGTCTCCAGGAAGCCAAGATGCTCAGGAAGAACCCCCTCAGTCGGTCCAGGATGACGATGTGGCACAAGTCAAGTCAGACTCAGAGGAGGCTCAGGCAACCAAAGAATCGTCAGAGCTGGCTGCTCCTGACAGTGGCCAGCTGGAGGAACCTTCTGATGAGGCCAAAGTGGAAGAGACCTCAAGGGATGATGCAGATGGTGTTGCCGCGGAGACAGCTGGGGATGTAGAAGAGAAGCAAGATGAAGAGGATAAACAGGATGAGGGTAAAGAAGAGCAACCAGAGGAGAGTCTCAGTGAACAGCAGCAAGAGAGCACTCCAAAGGATGAGGAGCCAAGCAACGAGCTTAACGTCAGTGCCGGAGGAGATGGAGAACAGGAGAAAAATGAGAATGAACAGGAAAAAGATGAGGAGAAGGAGAAGGAGAAGGAGGAAGACAAGGAGGAATCCAAAGCGGAAGTACCAAAAGATGAGGGGACAGAAGATAAAAACGACAAAGGCAAGCAGTCAGACTCAAGCTCCAGTTCATCTTCATCGAGTTCAGACTCTGAGGACGAAGAGGCGCAGAAAATCAAATTGTCCGGATTTATTCGTGAGCATGCAACAGATTCAGTAAGTTCTATGTCTTGAAAGCCTTGGTTGTATCTTAACATAGAGTGGAAACCACACGGCGTAGCACCACTAATACCATTTTTCATCTGTTTGAATGCATAACTTGTCACCACTCTTCTCTAATAAAATTGTATACAGAAAAGCTGAAAAAATCCAAAATGAGGCAATATCTAAAAAAAAATTTTAATATTTGTCCAAAAATCAAAAAGTGTGTATCACTAGTTTGAGCTATTTCCAGTCTAACCTAGATAATGCCCAAATGGAGACAGTTTATGCTGTTATGGTGCATTTCGTGTCACCAATTACCTAAGTATACAAATATTATGTCTTCTGCACACTTCACTATGGGCTCTGTGACTTCAAAGGTAATGGTCTTGAAACTTTTTATACTTAATGAGCACTTTTCCTTTGCTTCTGCTGTACTTTCAACAAAAAAGAAGAAAAAGAAAAAAGTATAAATAATACATCTATATAAAGTGGAAGAAATCATACTTCAGTGATCATAGGTTCAGAGTATTTGAACGTGCCAAAATCAGGAAATTGTTGTCTGGCTGCAAAATCAGGTTTGTGTGGTGAAAGATTACTCTGGCAAAGGAACTTAGAAACAGCGATGCCTTCAAAAACAAAACAAAACAAAACAAAACAAAACAGAAAAAAAAAAATGTCTGCCTCATATTATGTGTGTGATTGAAGGAGATGGAAATGTTATTCTTTTTTTTTTTCTCAAGATAGAACTAGATGATTGATAGGAGATGAATATTTAACAAGATTTTTTATTTATCATGGGCATTTAAACATTTCCTGTTGAGAGATAATGTGCTGTGAACACTCCGCCTTACTAACATTCATCTTGTGTACTTCTGAACAATCAATACTTCCATATATCAACCTCTCCCCTGATTCAAGCCATACTTTTCTATCAAAGCAATTCCATGATGAATAGTTGCTGATTCAATCCAAGAAACTTTGAACCTTATCAAACAAGGAAAAATCTCCCAAATTTTGGCTCTGCAGAGGTAGTAACTAGAGTAAACTGACCCACTTGCCTCAAGTGACAAGCTGCTTTCTAATTCTTGATGCATTTGAGCCGCCATTCTGCTGGCTATCTCCAAGCCTTGCTCAGCCATTGCATTTTTTTTTCATACTTAACACCACTCTCACTCTCTCTTACTGGATCCCTGCAAGAGCCTGCAGCAGACTTGCTGTCACATTTGCAACCCAGCTTGTTCAGTCATCCTGAAATGAGCTGATGACTTTCCTTCAATACTGTATGATCTTAGCCGTAGCCATGTGGAATATTAAGACCAAAATTCTTGGAGCAGGGTATTAAAATTGATGAAGTATGATGACCACAGTCTATCCCATATAAAAAAACCCAAAACAAAGCAAAGCAAAACAAAGCAAAGCAAAACAAAACAAAACAAAACAAAACAAATCAAAGCAAAACAACAATAAAGAGAAACCACATAATTGCTGGTCAAGAATCTTCTATTTGATACCTAATTAAAGACTCAAGCCCTATGATTTTAAGGCTTTGTAGTGCTTTGTCAAGCATAACCTCATTCAAGAGTTTTGTGTACAAATATCTGATAAGTCTGTTCACACAAGTTTGCCATTTTGTGATTTCTGTCTCAGTGTCGTAACCTGCACGCACCCCTCTTAACCAATCCTGTCTCTCTTTCTTCCGATGATTCAATCTTGTAGCAGAGTGAGTTGGAGAAGGCCCATCTCCATCCTTCTTCACAAACTAACACCAGTGTGTCTGAACCTGCCGAGCATCAGGTGATCTGTCACATGGCTTTTCTTCCACCTTGTCCACACCTATGACTAATGCATGCGATAGAGTACCAAAGTGTGATGTCATAAGTGATTCATCGCCATGGAAACTGGTTCTAAACAACCGCACCCAGCCTGGGTGTTAATGCGCGCACTTGCAACTTCCAACCCAAGCTATAACTAAAGACTGTGATGTCGTCACTTTGGTACTCTATAGGTTCACGTGCATGATTCTTCATTAATCTACAAAGCTGAGCAGTGATGAAGTTTTGCTGTAGTTTTATCAAGATTATGGTTGCTAATTACAGATAAAATACAAATTTTGAAATGCATTTGATGCTGTTGCCTTGCAAACATCTTCAGCTTAATCTGTATTAAAAAGATACAGTTATTAATTAAGTACTTTTTCATGTGAGAGTGCGTATAATAGTCATGATCAAATTTTGACAATGCTGTTCAGCCCTCTGATCCTCTGCAGTTTGCTTGGCAATACTAAAAGGTCAAGGAATGTTTAAGACCAAAAACATGGTGCCAAAGTCGAAATATAAACTTAACAATGAAGAACTTTGAGATACAAAACCTGAAACCAAATAAGTTGTCATTCTTGCACTTTAAAATGCATTTCACCAACACTAATGTATGACTCTCTTGCATTGTTATGTAATGGTGAAATATGTGGCTTTTTGAAAATTTCATTGATGTCTCATTTTTTTTTTTTAAGGGAATGAGTTTATTCATTGTACCCCATTCATTCATCTCTCACACTAATGCCAGTTTGTTTTCAAGTGACATTTTTCTTTGTATGTTGACAGAATTTCATTCATTCCATATGAGGAATTGATATCATTCATCTCATTGTAACCAAGTGAAACTTGTTGAGCCTTTCCTAGAGTCAGTGTCATCATTATGTGCACTTGTAATGAAGCCACTCAAAATTTAGCTGCATATTAGATTGGTCATCTCAATTTACTCTAAAAACTGTAGAGTTAAATTGTGATATCAGAAGATTGGGCTTGTATGAATATCTGAATTGAAATAAAGGTAAATTGGCAAAGTACCGGATTTTTGACAAACATTTACAATTTCTATACTTTATAAAGTTTCCCTGAAGTTCTGCAGGTGATAAAGAAATGACACTGGGGATTCATCTTTTAGGGAAATAAAGCATGATTTTCAGAATTAAACCACAACAAATATTTTTTTTTTCAACACTGCCCTCTGTAGTCCTACAGCAGACTTGCCCTGAACATGAGTGAAAAGAGTCTGGGACCAGCACAAGCTCAGCAGATTGCCAAAGCACTGCTTGACGATCCCAAGTACAAGTCTGTGGAATACTTTCTGTAAGTGCGCCCTCTAACACCCCTATATATTCCGGGGTACTAAACTAACATGTGTAGAATGTAACCTCTTCCTGAAATTAGTGTGTTGTGCTGTTTTAGCCAAGTACAGTAGTATAGATACATGTACATGTAGCATAGCATGGAAAAGGAATTGCAGATAGCATTCAGTCTTCAAAAGAAGATTAAGAAAATAGTCTTGAGTAGAACTCTGACTAGGAGTCTGTGAAAATTGATAAAAGCAAATTTGTGCATGACATATCATTACTGAAGTTATGACAGAAACTTGTTTTCCTTGTCTATTAAAAAACACAAACAATGCACTGTTTCTTTGTCTCCCACTCAAATTAAAGGAATCAAGGGCAATTGATACTTTTATTGTTGATCTTAGAGGACCACTATTTTCTGACAGTGGCATATTTCCACTGTGCTTGCGATATTGGTTTATCATTGTTTCATCACAACACCAGTGGACAGTGTTTCTTGGTGGAATATTGTGTATGTGTTCATCAGAAACTAAATATTCACAATACTAATAAGCCTCGCAAAGTGCATGATCATATTGTGCATATTGTGATTCTGTATTTACGTGCCAGTATTGAGGATACTTGTACAAGATATGTTTGCACATGTCCGATATATTGCAGTGCAAAATTAGTATTGTAATGTTTTTGCTGCAAATGTCGTTGGTGCTATAGCTCAAGTACTGGGCTAAAACATCTATGTACATGCATTGAAACTAGAATGAATGAAAAACCAAAGTGACAGAGAGGTTTGAACTCAAAGTAACCTCAGGGTGTCTTCTTTCTGCATGAGACTGATGTGTGTGCTGTGCAAGAGCTATTACAGGATTTTGGCACAGATGGAGTAAGTTGAGACTGTCTCCACCTTGAGCTTTTCATGATTCTGTCAGAAATTTGAGATTTAGATATTTTCCCTCAAATAGAGAGTTGTTACTGGTGGTATCATGCTAATGAAGTAAGAATTATAGGGGAAAAGTGGCATTGAGTCTGTGTTTCATTTGGATTGCTTTAGATATTGTTTGCTTGTTGTGTAGCACTTGCTGCCTCTCCCTGACTGAATTTTTGTAATCTTCCTGTCTACAGAATTCGAGGTAATCCCATCCAGGATAAGGGCGTGGCCAGCATCATCCAATCCCTCATCACCCTCCACCACCAAATACCAGAACAGACCGACCAGGATGAGGACCCGCCCAAGACGGGCCTCAAACTCACACACCTCGACCTCGGCGACACCAAGATGACCAACAAGGGCGCGGTGGAGGTCAGCGAACTCCTCAAGCAGCCCACCAACATCACCAACATCAACCTGAGCGACAACTCCATCGGGCGCATCGGCTGCAAGGCCCTGGCGGCGGGCATCCGCTGCAACTCATCGCTGCGGACGCTGAGCATCGAGTATGCAGCCCTCGGGGACAGCGGCTGCCGGGAGATCATCGAGGCGGTGCGCGACCATCCTGCGCTGCAGGAGCTGAACCTGGAGGGGAATGACATCACGGACGAGAGCGCCCGCGCCATCCTCCAGCTGGTCAAAGACAACAGCATCCTGACCACCATTAACTTCATGCGAGATAACCATGTCACCCAGGAGGTCGCTGATGAGGTAGAGGAGATTCTGAAGACTGGAGAGTTCTTGTGGTAGGAAAAACTTAAAAAGGAAAAACTTCACCAAGAATTGTCATCATCGCATACCTTCCTATATCAATATTCTTCTATAAATGCGTTGTAGAAGCTGAAATTTTGTTCCTTTTCTTCCTTTTATAATCAGTTGAAATATCCTCACATTTACAGTTCAGACAATCATGTATTCCTCATTCCTTTTAAAAGTATGACTACACAGGCAGGAAAGGATTTTTGTTGTGATATCTCGAGGGGGGAAGGAAAGATGCAGGCATGATGCTGTCTGTCTTATTTTGTTAAAGTCTAACAGTTTTGGCTCAAAGTGTGACACTGTAAATGAAACAAAAAAGTATGCAGCTGTGAAAGATTTTATGAACGCTTCTCCCACATTCTGTCTGTAGCTGCTTGTCACAAGTCATGTATTGAAAATGTTAGCTAAATGACTCATCAAAATGATTTTCAGGCCTGCATAGATGTACAAAATGTGTATTAATTTATAGTTGTGCTACAAGTTGTAGTTTTATATCAAGTATTTCTTTATTTTATTGCTGAGTGCTGAGCTATATGATTGATGACTGCCATTGTGTGTGACCTGCAAATTAAGTATTTGTTTTTCAGTTTTCATAGTTCAGACCCCCCTCCCCAAGTGTTTGTTAGTTTGCTCTCACTTAAAAAGAAATAATTGTTTGTAATAATTTCATAAATTGGAGAGTGGTCAAATTAGGATGTTTAACTGCACTTAAATAAGACAGAAATATGTTACTGTTGTTGTTGTTGATAGATGTGATCACCGCCAACTATCACAGTGCCTTAATTCTTTCTCAAGTGTGAATGATGCAAGTTAGTTTAAATAAACATGCAGTACTTTCAGGGTTGTTTGTTACATTGTAACTTAATCCGTCCCCATGGGATCACAAGGTATATTGGATGCTTCTTATCTCCCAGTTCTTTTCCATAGAGCATTTTCTTTTCAGGGCAAATCATTTATGTTTGGACAAATGTAGCGTAGACATTAATCAGTTAAATTTCACAGAAATAATACTTTTTATATGTCGATCTTACATAGGAGATGCATTTTAAATTTTGTAAATATCCTGTACCTCCTAGGAAAAAAAAAATTAGCCTGTGAGGATTGCTTCTTTTACTGAAAGAGCTGTGTGATATTTTATGCATCCTTCATATGCTGTCAAGTACTCTTCTGTATGAAAAAAGATGGGATATTTGCATTAGGCTATGTAAGCTCATTGCAGTTCAAAGGCAGAAGGGAGTTTCTAGTGTGCAGAAATTAGCAACTGAGGGCATTCTACCAGCTGTAAGCAAGTAGCTGCATATCTCTCTTATTCAGGCCTATCAGAAATCTTTGCAATAATTTTACTACCATTATGTATGGGATAGATATGATGCATAGTAGTTTAGAAACAAAAGGGCCTTAGTGCAGTGTAAATAAGGGAGTTACGATGCTATGCTTCATCGATACCTGCCCATGCCAAAGTTTAGAGCATGTGCAAGTTTATCACATTAAAAGTGGCAAAATCAAGGCAGCCTTTAAGTGGCAGGGTACATTGTATCACGTCAGCCTTGGAATGGCAAGATGAGTCTTCCTTGCAATGACAAGATACACAATAAGTCTGCCTTCAAGCGGCAAGATAGACAGGGACCAATATGCACACTTGTACATGTGGCTTTTTATAGTAGCCTGTTGACCTTATGCCATCATGTTTCAACCATCCCCCAAAGTTCTGGTTATTTCTGCTTTGGTTACATGTACATGGGTTTCATTTTGTTTTCCTCTTCTCACGTACATTTGTATATATCAGTTATTTGTAGAATCGTGTAATAATGCATTCTGTGCAATTTGTGCAATTACTATGATTATTTCTCTCTCTCATTCTTTTTGTATATCTGTGGCTGTATCTTTTTTAGAAGCAGCTTGAAAGAAAAAAATGTATTGGTGTTATATTATTCATAAGACTTTGCTATTGCAAAATATCATTTGTCCATAGAGAGTCCTTGAAAAATGTCACAAATCTCTACAGATTATTAATGTGGCAGTCTGTACATATGTATCGTAGGAAGCTTATGAATAAGTGAGTTTGATGGGTGTATTTTTAGAGATAGCACTTCATTGCATTACTGAACTACTAGATGAATTTATGCTACACGTATGTTGTTATTCCCAGTGTGTATTTGAGCTATACCACATTGCCTTGATGCATGCTAGTAATGAGACATTCGTAACATCAAGATTTAATCCTTTTCTGATCCCATGAGGATTTTAAAATTTCCATATTTGTCCTTCATTGCATCATGTCAAATAAAACCTTGTGTGTGATTGTACAGTTGTAGTTTAGTAAAAGATAAATATTATCGAAGTATTCATTGTGTACACCTTGATTATGCAAAGTGGTTAAAGAACTTTGTTGTATAAAATCTTGAGAATATTTCTTTTCTTTCAGTCAATCGCTCCTGGAATCGAGAAAAGAATACTTGCGTGATATTTGATTCTGGCAGCATTGGAATTGATAGTGACTTAAGTAAGAACGGTTGAATATTCATTGCTTCTTAAATTTCTGTTATCAAGTCCATTGATCTGTGTATCATTGATTTATGTATCAGGTCGAGGGTAGAGCAATGAATATAGATGTACTCAAAGCCAGCGGAATTCAGTAACAGCTGTATCATTTTATAGATCTTACAGTCATATGATAACTGCACACGGCGTGGGTGAGAAAGGTGCTTAAGGCTGTATAAAGCAGACACAGTTTGGGTTTTCTGTTTTCAACTGGATACTTTTAGATGTGCTGGCTCAAAGTATTCCCGGCGTAGTTTGCAGTGATCGATGGCCATTGCTACAGCTGTACTTGTCACTACCACCTACATGTATATGATCACTCCTTCAGTAAGTACTTACCAGTGTATTTTTTTAAGCTACAGCATCATGCATGTTTTAAAATCCAGACACTAGTGAATATAGATGTTAAGATGTATTTTGCATTATTCAAAAGTTAATTTGGCATTATGTTTTACTGGCTGATTCAGATATATATTATTGCAATTTAGATATAGATAGTTTTTAATATGCATGTAATGTTGCTATTAGGCAAACTGCACTTATTAACTACAGTGTATGTGTATATTAAAGTGTGCACTTAAAGTTTGAATTACTTGACACTAAACTCTGTACTGTACCAAGTTGTGTATGATGTGTAAATTTTATATAAATGACCCGTAGCATATGAAGTAATGACAATTTAATTCATGCTGAATGATTATCAAACATTGGTGTGTGAATTGTGTATATATCTGCTGATCATGTCTCAGTGTTTGCAAAAATGTTCACAATCTTCTATAATGTAATCAAGCAATGTGTCAATGTGTTAGTCGTGGTTGAAGGAAGGAATGATAAAATGATGACAGTTTTTCTGGCAAACGATAGTCAGGTGCTTGTACGGTGGTAGAGGAATCTGCAAAAAATTCAGCAATCCCTCACGATTCAAGATTTACATCTCTGTACATCTTGACGGCATATATTTGTCACCGCAGTAATGGAAAACCAGCATGCAAGACAGAGCAGATGAGTTCCATTTGGTGTAGCAAAATGTTATCTTGACTTGTCAAAGAGGAATCTGGAAAGACTTTGTTATCGTTCTCCATATTAGAGGTGGTAAAAGAGTTGTGATACATTAGATCTTCTCTTTGCACTCATTTCTTTGGTACCTGTATTTATGCATTCTGTCTCTGCTATCTCATGGTGCCTTTAAGCTATTTAGACCATAGTCATTACACCCGGATCGGACCAATCACCACATGTGTTCCTTTCTCTCAAAGTGTCAAAATTGATATTGAGCGTATTCATTTCCTGAGTACATGTAACTTTGTGTCACATGCGTCACTGCTTGTTACCTTTCAGTATGTAAATATAGTGTAACGTGTGATACTGGAATGTTTGTGTTTTGTCCCAAAAGCAGGGGGGGGGGGGGTGGCGCGAGGAATGCAAAGAGTGAAAGAAGAACAATGCAGTTCAATTATAGTACGCGTCGTCCAAATCAAGAGTTTCTGACATTATGCGCTGTGTTTGTATGGCTTCCAAAATCCTTCATCTTGTTTGTGCCATATTTCCCGTTGACGTTCGCTATTCAGTCGCCGCACTTATCCTCAGCTATCTGAGCACATTGAATCCAGATGTAGCCGCCCACAACGCTATCTTAATGCTTTAATAGTATCTGTATAATTTTGCACGTTGATGTATCATGATCACCTTGATGTTGTTATCGCATTCCGTCCACATCAAGTCTGGGAATAACGTGAAATTAGTCAAGCACACTTTCAGTTCTTTCAAATCTTTTAACTGTAGTATTCTATTTACTGCTACCACGAGAATCTGTGAGCATTGCGATCAAATAAAATAGTCGAGATATAATCTAGACATATATGCTTCTCTTTTTTCTTTCTGAATATGATTTGTGTATGAATGCACATGAAGCAAGCGTCTCGAGCGCAATCTATGTCGTTTTGATCAGAGCCCGTTTTGATATTTTGTGTGTGTGTGTGCAACTTTGCTCTTGCAGCTTAGATTTTTTTTTTTCGTGATTGTCAAGGAAATACTGAATTCTTACAAGGTAACAACCACGTACGTGACCGACGGTGTGGATTCCGAAGGCAAAGAGGATAAACGTGCCTGCCTATTATGGGCATAAGCACTGCAGACAACGGACAACGTGATTGATAATTCTTGATCAATACAGCTCTTCCGCGCTGTACGTCTAGTGTTTTTTTTTCCTGCTGTATTAAAAATTAAAATGTAATTTGGTTTGTCATGGCCTGTTTTTCTTGAAAAAAAGTAATACAGCAGTGACAACAACACAAAACGTATAAGTTTTCTTTGTCTCGCAAGGGAAACAGAAAGATGGCAATGGGCTTCTGTAGGCGTGTGTGGGTGTGTAGATGTCTGTCTTTGTATGAGTTCTGTCACGAGGAAAGATATAACTGCGCGGATGAGATTGAGTTCATGGAAATATGATTTTACTGTGGCCCCCTTTTTTTCTAATTGAAACCAGTGTAAGTAAGTAAGGTCGATGGACGGCGGGACATTTATGATATGCAGTTAATCGTCTCTCTCATAGCTAGTGATATGCGGAATTTCCTGATAGTCATGGGAATCAATTCCATTATTGCGTCCATGACAACATTAATTAGTCTCATCAATGTTACATACTAGTAGTCTGCTGTGCTTGAATTCAAGTCTACATGTACTTAAGGTATGATTCTTAGTTTCTACGAAAATATATTGAAATTAGGGGAATAGTGGTACATAATCAGATTATCAAAGGGAATCAATACAGTAGCAGAAAAGTTTATTCGTAAGTTATATAATAATACAGTAATAGTATCCTCGATCGATCGTTTGAGAATGATGATATGAACGTGACTTGCTTTAAAGGAGAAAGAAGTAAAATATCATGAATTGATATGTATCATCTATAAGGATATGAGACGGCCTACTTAACCCTGTGTATTGCATCACTTCCAGAAGTTGGCGCCAAGAAAAGGGCACCAGCGTGCACACTCCTATTATGAGCCTATACTTCTGCACAATAAAGACACTAGTACTGAATGTACTTCACCACTTTGCCTTCTTTGTCAAAGTCAACGACCAGTAACGTAAAATACTACTTTCGCTTCAAATCACTCTCTCAGTCAGTCTATAGTCTTAAATAACTGGTGAAAATATCCTGTCGTGTTTGCCAGGGGAGTAATGTTATACATTTTAGTATTACATAACACATTCTCATGAGAATCATTACTCAAGTTGTTTAATTCGTGTTTCCGTTATTATGTCAATATGTTATGTGACTGTTTATAAGTGTTTAATTTTTATTTGATCTTCATCTTTTTTTTTTGTATGTGTGTGTGTGTGTGTGCGAGAGAGAGAGAGAGAGAGAGAGAGAGAGAGAGAGAGTGTGTGTGTGTGTGTGTGTGTGTGTGTGTGTTTCTGTTCATTAGCTGCTTTGAGAACACTAAAGCAACGTATTAACAAAGCCTTTCAAAACAGAGTTACCGCGACAACATCTGGGTATTTATTTATTTTTTTTTTTGTATTTGCTATTATGTCGCTCGACCGTTGTCGCGGCAACTTTTGCCAAATTCTACCCTATAGTCTGGAAGACAGTGAATCAGGTTATGGAGCAGTTTAAAGATGATAACCAAGGTCTGAATTACCTGTCGTTTTCTCAGTGGTTTGACGTAGGTTGTATTTTACAGATGTTCTCTATTGAAACGGCCATCAACTTCCAGGATTAAGCGAAGATCATGCTGTGTAATGTTTGAAGCTTCGTAAGTTGGGTATAACATGACCATTCATCTAAACGATGTTACAATTTTTGCTTTAGTCCAGCTGCATGTGGATGAATCAACATTTTAGTGCATCATCATTCATATTCTCCTATCGAGGATTCGCTTTACTGAATGATATGATTTCCAAGTCTTTTTTTATCACTTCTTCTACTTGAGGTGTCCACGTAAAATGATATCAACAATGACTCCGGTGTATTTGCATTGAGATACTCTGCAATTTACTGTTTTGAATGGGAAGATTTAAATTTTCAAACTTACGTAGCACCCCCTTCGAACCGACCTACATATAAGATAATATTTGCAGAGAAACCCCGTTAAGGAGGTCCATGAGACCATTGATATCACTTCGTAATAACCTTACCCACTAACAAAAAAAAAAACAAAAACATAAGCACGGAGTCGAATACCATTCAATGAAAAAACATAAAATTATGAACAGTCTTTGCATTGTTATTACACAGATGTATGGATCTTTGGATCTATGGATCATCATATCATTGAGAAAAAATGAAGAGAAATCATTTGTGTGCTGGATTATACGAAAAAGAAGAGAAAAAGAGAAGAATGAGTTGAAAACGTGTTCTTCATTTTTCTTCCAAAAATTTCTTCCCATGTGTTGTAGACGCGCTCTTGAAAAGTGTACGGCAGGGTCGAATTCGTGATCCTTTCTCTACCTATACCAATGTATATCGCTCCCTCGTATTTTGAAGCACTCCTGAGAGAATAAACATTTCCGTTTGTGAAATACGACATAAAATTTTAATGAACAAAATCAGATTTTTTTTTTTTCTGAACGTGGGCGCAAGTATAGTTATGCATTATTTAACATGCATTTTTCAACTTATTTTACGCTGTTGGCGTCCAGCGCGATCGTGATGATTTCATGAATTGTTTAGGTTGTTTATCTTTTATCTATTTTGCGGTTAATTGTACGTTGTTGGTACCCAGCGGGATTCCGATGATTTCATGAATTATTTCGGTCCGTTCAATGAAAAGTGGGACGCGTCGGTCCCATAACCGAGAGACCACTTTTAACGGAGTAAAGGATTATCTGATAACCAATTTGACATCAACTTTATATCATCATTGATAAACTTTCCTAATATTCATGGATCAGTAGCGGCAAAATATAATCAAGTGTCGTCAGTGTAAAGTGAAGTTGAACACAACATTAAGGATTAAAGGGATAGTACAGTATTGGTGGAGATGAGAATTTGGCTTTTAACTTTTTGCGAGATACCAAGAAAACACTTATGATATAGTACAGAGCATACCATTTTAAGAGGAATGCAAAGTTTATTTGATGAAAATCGGGTTTGGAATGAAAGAAACATCCAAAAACAAAGTAAAACAAAGCGATCGTAATAAAGTGTGGGTCCCACACTTTATTAGAATCGCTCTTTTTTTTTGGATATCTCAGCCATTTCAAAACCAATTTTCATCAAATAAACATTGAATTCCTCATAGAATTACATGCTCTTTCATATTTCATAAGAGGTTTCTCATTATCTCACCAAAAAATGTTAGAAGCCTGAAATTATGTCTCAACCAAAACTGTATGGTCCCTTTAACATCAACTGCCTAAGAATGCTGCCTTGCATCACGCTAACGAGAATTGTTTGGCTTATTGACCTATTGTTATTCACCACAATCAGTTTCTCTCTTTTAGTGAAAATAATCTTCGAACCATATTACAGCCTCAGAGTCAAAACTAGAGAGAGTCTACGATTTTTCCTAAAAGTATGTCAGACGATATCATATCAAACACCTTTTGCAAATCGAGTGTGACAATCGCTATACGACATAACCTTCATCCATATGTTTCGAAACGTCAGCGGTCAGTGATAGAAGTACAGAGTGAGAAGAATAGTCTGGACGATATCCGTGCCGATATTCATTCAAAAGGTTATTTTCGGAAAGATAAGCAATACTTGATTAAATATTACTTTCTCCCTACCTTAAGTATAGAGGACAAGTAGAACGGAGATCGATCTGTACTTAGATGGATTGGAAGTACCTCCACCTTTATCAATGTTTATGCATTGGGGTGACACAGGCTCGTTTCCATGTGTTTGGAATTTTGCCCGCTTTCACGACAAGTATGAGTGCTTTAAAGTTGACAATATGCAATCTTTCAAAATGCTTGTTTGGATCTCGTCAAGGCCAGTTGCCTTGGTTCTATGAATATCATTTACACACTTGTAAACATCACATTGTGTTATTTTTCTCAAAATAAAACGTCAATTTAACTTGGGACAAATATTTCTTCATGTTGTTGCCAAGTCTTCTAGCCAAACTCACTGTAATGATTGTTACGATATTATTTCAAGCCTGTGATTTCTTTCCCATCAATGATTAATAATTAAATAGAGCTCCCATGAACTTTCTTTGGTAAGATATACTTTATCGATTTCCACATTGCCTGGAATGCCCTTTCTATTGGACGAAATAATTATGTTCCGATACACGGGCGCTGCGCTTTTCGTACCTCGTCTATGAAATATTTGTTTTTCTCTCTCTCTTGTATGATTTTCAATCATCTTCAGATTTGGAGGCAACTGCTTTCTCCTTCACAGCATTTCTTTCTCGAATCTCATAAATATCAACATTCATCTTGGGTGCTTGTTTTCGTCTAACTCTTCTCTGTTCGTTTATGTATCCACAACGTTGATTTTGTTAAAAGTATATCCGAAGCATAAATAGGATTAGACTTGTTTAAAACATCATCCCAGTTTACTCGGCTCAGATCAGACCTGAATTTGTGTAGGTCAGTCTTTTTTTTCACATTACGACAGTAACTGTTTACGTGTTTATGTTGGACAGAATGTATATTTGTTTTACCTAGAGCAGTGCACCGAGAGCAAACTTCCGTAAAGTGATCACTGTCAAGGGCAACGGGATAACGTTATAATTACGTTACTTTGTTGTTTAATGCAAATAACACATCAGTTAATGTTACAGTTGGAGAAGTCAACCGTGTTTGTTTGTCGATATGTTGTTTTAACTAAAAATCTTGGGCTAAGCATCTTAATCTCCTATATAGTTGATATGCAAGAATAATTCTAAAGGAATTGCAGTTAAAATCTCAAAAAAAAAATAGCATCATTACCTGCAGATTCCAAGGACTGTAAAAGAGTTTCTATATAATTATAATCTTTAAAAGGTGAATATTGTGTACCTATAAACAGCAAAGAATGGTTTATGTGTTTCGTTGATTTACTTAAAAATACATCAGTTCTAGGTCTTCAAAATATAAGTTATTTTTTTATGTGAAGGATCCCCTTCGCTGTAATTATGGAAGGACCCCCCACAGTTTTGTTCCTATCCAGACTAAACGAATCCAGACACCAAACGAATCTTAACGAGTTTCACTGAGCATGCTTAGTGCTAACAATCGTATGTTTCACTATAAAGTAACACATGACGTACATCTCATGTATAGTGTATATTATTCTACAACATTCATACATTTCAAACATGTTAAATGGGCAATTTCAATACCAGGGTTTGACTTCAGTTTTTCACTTTTTTTGTAAAGGAAGAAATGCATCACAGATCCACTTTACATCTGTCTGACAGGAAAGTGTTGTGCAGTGCTCGCGAACACTTCAAGTTCGTCCACTTGAACATAAACATGATAATGCATTGTGATCACGTTTCACTTATTTTCGTCAGAATAAGTCGGGATCCAGCACTGACAGATCGCGTATGATGGCTAGATGACAGTCAAAACGTAATGTCATGTCGTATACAGGTTTGTTTGTTTGTTTGTTTGTTTTTTCGATTTCGTGCTCGCTCATATAAATCCGTATTCTCCTGCTATGGACTGGTTCAGCGCGAAGATAGCTCCGTTAAGTCCTTCCTGGTGAAGAGTTTTGGTCCATTCATGCCTTTCAGTCGAGTTCGCGTTCTGCAGTCGAAAAATTAACCCCTTGACTGGAACTATACTTGTCGTTCTTACGAACATGGAAAACACAAGTCCCCCTTCGAACAATTCTGATGTCGTAATGGAGCAGCACCCATCATGGATTAATATGGTGCTCTATTTCGTGGCGCTAATATCCCTTTTTGCCGTGCTCGTCAACGCTTTTACCATGTGCGCGATTCTTGCAAGTCGCCGCTTACGAAGCAAACAGAACATTCTCATATTTAACTTGGCCCTATCTGATTGTCTCTCAGCTCTTGGCGGAGTTGGATGGTCTTATGCTGGTGTTTTCAGACTTAATCAAGTTCAGGTTCGTCTTTGACTATTGTTATTTAAGTCTTGACCTAGATATCACAGTATGCCAATGTCATAGAAATAAATAATGGTTTCTTGGCTTATAAAAAAGGAAAAGAAAAGAAAAAGTTATGTACATGGAACAGGGGAATATTTGGTATCTTCGTAAGCTTTTCATAATTTCAACTCTTACAAACTTTTGCAGCTTCAACGCAACTCCACAATTGCTACGTGGGATAAATGCCCTGATCGACTCAGTAAATCATTGTAATACTGACTATTAACAATAACTTCTCTTCCCTATTGTGCACTAAAAAGTGAAATGCAGAATATAGGTATATTCTTGACACTTCCTTTAATCATTACTTATCATAATAAAAGTAATATTTGTATAAAAAGTTTATTCTCCTGATTATTATGTATGTCCCATTTTTTTTTCATCCTGTGACTAAAACTTAGGATACAGTTTTTTCTATTTATTTATCTATTTGTTTATCTATTTATCTTTTCATTCATTCTCGTTTTATGGACAGAGAATCGCATTTACACGATGTGTACATAGTCCTCCAAGTAATGTGCAGTTAATCGTTTACAATCGCCCCGTCACTGTACAGGCATGCTAACCTGGAAACATTAAACTGCACATTACTTGAATATGAGACCATTCTGAAGCAAATAATTTTCACACAATAGATATATAATTTACTCTTAAATGAATCCCACAAGGATTTGAACAATCATCCCCCAGCATTCCCACTGATTTCCATTGATCAGTTACTCGCCATCCCCTTTAAGTTATTACAACGTGGTATTTTATTTCATACCCTTCACGATCGTCAGTTCAAGTCAACTAATTAGGCCTACATAGGTTTCCTTAATTCTTTTATTTCATTCGAATGATAATATGATTATATCAATGAGCTCTTGATTTCTCTTTTTTTGTCTATTCAGGACACCAGTGAAGTTGCTTCTCTGCTTTTCGTAGGTGTTTCATATCTGTTCTTCCCCACAACGCTTATGTCGATAACAACTACACTAGGATTAGCCATCCATCGGTTGATTGTATTTATCCTCGACCCACGAGGTCACGACCACTGGGTTACTGCAAAGATAATGATCCTTAAAGTTGTTTCAGCTTGGATCGTCGTCGGATTCTTTTCTTTTCTCACGGTCCGTGTGCTCATCGATGCTAATAAAATTTTGATGGCGTTTTCTGTTCTCGTCTTGATCAGCCAAGTGGTCATCTCGGCAATTTACTACTTGATCTACAGAGCAATCACCTCGTCATCTCAAAATGTGAATCTATCAAATGCCGATGCTTCACTGAGAAATAAGACCAACAAGAGAGTCTTGATTACGTTCGTTTTGATTTCCGCGACGACCATTATATGTGTGTGCCCTATTAGCGTACAGATCGTCTTGACGTATCCGGCGTTAGTAATGAGATTGAACGCCGCAGGACGTGTGTCCCATTCTCTCCCGGTGCTCAACAGCGTTCTGAATCCAGCGATCTACTGGTTTCGACTCACGGATTTCCGGACAGTGATGGAGGTTGGTGCGGCAGAAGCAGCAGAAAAAGACGAGAACGACACATAACATCACCAAACAATCCACTTGAAAGGGGAAGATCGAATACGCGTATTGCTTAACTTCTTAGCCATAACGGATTGAAGACAAAATAAAGCGAATCCTGATCATCGTTTACCAATCATACTATATAATTTTTATTTTCTCCTTCTTTTTTTCTTTCTCTGACTAAAAGACGCGGAGATCTATCAGAAACTTATAAATTCGGAAGCTGATTTAGAAAATTTGGCTTCTATCCCGATCTTTCCTTGTGAAGGCATCCCTTAGTGATAATATTCATCATTATCTTCACAAGTTATCAAGTATGAAATTGCTGTAGTCGTAGTGAGCGAAAGCTTCGACTTTCCTGAGATGTGTTAAAAAGATCATAATTACTTAATTGTTGAGATCAATATTGTATAATGTGTATGTGCGGGCGCATATTATATAATGAACGAGCATTCATGTTCTCGTGTCAACGAACAATAGTCACTATATACTTTATGTGGAGAAGATGGTGTATCGAATTTCGGAAGAATATTCCCTTTCGAAGACCATTATGCGAATAGTGTTTATTACGTGACATACCGTTGTTTCCGGGCATAAAATCATTCACATCCAACTTGTAAATTTGCATGAATTTGTGTGAAATTAAATGTGTTTGTGAAGACGTATTTGCATGATGAGAGAGTATGCGTGTGTGTGTGTGTGTGTGTGCATGTGTGTGCGTATTTTATGTAACATAGAAGTGAACTCAATGTCAGCAGGGTAGCCTACATCATTACTATTATTGTACAGTATGTCCCCCCAAAAAATTACAATCAGATTTTCGCATTGATAACACCCAATATGATCAAATTGTCAAAATGCTACTTCAGGGTCTTACAATATAACATCTTAGCTCTATTTTGCAGAAAACCCCATTCAATTTGGTTCAGCGGTCACAGAGAAATGTGGATTGTTGTAAAGCATGTCATGAGTCTGATTCTTCCAAGTTTAGCACTTGGATGCTCTTGTGTATGAACACAATAGACAGAACTTGGAGGGAAGAGATTCTTGACATGCTCTAGAAAATTCCTCATTTCGAATGGAGTTACTCGAATCGAATAGGGTTTTCTGTAAGATATGGGCAAATAAGTTATAGTTTCGTACCCTGAAATTGTATTTGGATTGACTCACTGTTTTTAAAGTTATCATTGCCGAGGGTCCCGTTGTAATTTTTTTGTGACATACGGTACATACACGTTATCATTGTTTTGTATTTGATAATATAAATGCATGGATGTTGTTACTAATTTGTTTAATATGATTGAACGTGCACCCCTACAAACGATTTGGGCTTGTAATATCTTTGAGGTAGATAGACTTTTATTTTGCCTTTTTTTGTGAATAGCCATCCTGCTCTTACTGTTTGGCCCACATGTTATGATCATTTCATAGACTGTAAAATGTGTATGGAATAAAGACCTATATAAAGATGAGACGCGTGTGATGTAATATTGTTTCGTATACTGGGTAAACATTGGTTGGAAATCGTTATTTCAAAGTTTCGTCGTTCTGAACACACTTAATTATACCTCTGAGTTCGTTAATCAAAATTCTATGTTGCATTGGATGATCTTCGTTACTCCGAAGGTCATTAATCTGACAAATGAAATAAGATTCGTTTTTCAGAAGGTGATTCAAACTGAAACACACAAATTACCTATATCCAGATGCTTGTTAATTCGAAAATGAAACAGGTATTCGTTAATGCGAACATTTTCTTTTTGCGTCATTCCAAAGGTTTGTTATTTCGCAGGTTCCGTAATCCGCAAATGAAATAAGGTTCGTTATTCCGAAGTTTTTGTTTTTGTTTTGATTTTTTAAATCCGAAACTGATATAAGGTTTTTTCGTTAATCCGAAAATGAAATTAGGTTCGTTATTCAAAGTTCGTAAAAGCGAAAATGAAACAAACTTCATTAATCCGAATATTGAATTATGCGGCGAAGCTGGGAGGGATGGGGGGGGGGGGGGGGGAGGGGTAGTGTGTCATATCACCGTTTTTGTCGAGTAGTTATGAGAGGCGCTGATCAACACGACCAGGGATGTGGATAGGCCTTCGCAGCATCATTTCAAGAGGGATGATCACTACACGCACGTATGGTTTTTCTCCTTTTTTTCTCTGCTTCTCTACGTAATGCATAGCTCACCCTGATGAACGCCTTGAAGAGTTTGGGCATATTTCCTGAAGGACTATGGATTACTTCCTTTTGCATTAATAATACGATTAATGCAAATTGCAATTGTATTTCCGTTCGTCAATAAGTATTCACAGCAATCAAGAGTAGGGTTCCTATTATAAATACATACAATAAAAACCCAAGTAGCACTGTCTTGGGAGGCACAACGTGTATTTCGCCATGCGACAGGGAATTGAATGTCCCTTCACGTCCTTTCCTGTTCCTACTCTGCCTCAACAATGTCATAAAAAATATTGAGGGGAAGACTACAAAGCTGAACGTTGTGGTTGTGCAGATGATATTGCACAGACTGCATGGAGAAAATGTACAGTGGGCTCCTGTTTTAACGAAGTCCTCGGGACCGGCGGTTTTCTTTCGTTATAATTGAAGGGATAAACAATACAAAAACAAAACAAAACAAGAACAACAAGAACAACAATAAGAACAACAAAAACAAAACATAGAGCGGATAATGTTACGATCTGAAATGTTTACTTTGTTGTAACCGGAATTACGTTGTAGACGTGCTCGTTATAACGGGGGTGCGCTGTATCAATACTGCAGACAATCATGGATGAGTGGGACAGGGGACTTACTGCTGCAGGAGTGAAACTGAGTTACAGTAAACAGAATATAATGCAGACAGCGATGGAGATATCACTGTATAAATAAAGAAATCTAATCCGAAATGCTTTCAATTACATGAGAAAGATAGGAAAAATCCAGACAGATTGTGAGTGCAAAAAAATTATACGAATCGCATAAGAAGTAGGGAAGTTATGACATTTTGAAATTTCAAAATTTTTCGGGAAAAAACACTTTCTAATCATCACTATTCTGGGATGCATATCCCACTTCAAAGAACATACTCTCAACCAAACAACCAGTTTTACCTACTTAGGCAGCAATCTAAATTTTAGTATCCTCCGACGTTGTATGGAAGAAGAGATTAATGATAAAATTGATAAATTCACTCGAGATTTAAACTCACTTTACTCTCTTCTGAAGGAAAAGATGATTGTTTTCATTCAATCCACGTTTGTAATTGGGTGTTGGTTTCCCCTTTTTTTTTAATAGGTTTACTTCCTGCCTCTTCTATTTGGGATGGTGGTGGTAGTGATGGTGGTGGTGGTGGGGTGGGGGATGGCGTTGATGTATTCCAGAGTGGAGTCAAAAGAAGAAAAAAACAAGAAACAAAACGAAAACTTATATGCCATTTGTTGAGCGTATGAGAAGCTTTGCTTTTTGATGGATGTGATGAGAGCACAGAAAGAGCTATTTGCTATGTAGACAAGGGAAATTTGGTTTCTATAGTGCCTCCGTAATTCAACAAGGCTTCGCGTAATCATGGGTGACGAGCTCTGTCGGGACATAATGAATTATGAATATGAACTGCGTTATTTACGTTCAGCTCTGAACAAAACTCACAGTATACCATCATGCACTTCTTAAAGGGACTGCACTGTACTGGTTGAGGTAGGGATTCATGTTTTGAACATTCCTAAGTGAGATAATGAAAAGCCTCTTATGAAATATGAAAGAGCATGTAATTTTAAGAAGGATTCAATGTTTATTTGATGAAAATTGGTTTTCTAATGGCTGAGATATCCAAAAAAGTTCTAATAATAAAAGGCTACATGCCACAACTTTATTAGGATCTCTTTGTTTCACCTTGTTTTTAGATATCTCAGCCATTTCAAAACCGATTTTATTAGAATAAACTTTTGATACCCCTTAGAAGTTAGAACTACATGCTCTTTGACATCTCAAAGAGTGGATTCTGAATATCTCGCAAAATGTTAAAAGCTAAATCTTCACCTCGACCAGAACTGTACACACCCTTTAAGCCCATAACCTCCATGGGGCAACGGGCACCATGGAGTTTGCAAGTTATTGATAATAACATGGATATCTGATCAGGTGGTTAACGTGTCTGTACACCATTAGCAGATCAGTAATCATGCAATCGACTTGCAAAATAACATGTATTTCGACAGGTTGTTCATGAGTAACACCAGGAGTAACATCAGGAACAACAGCAGGTCGAGCACGCTACCTTTCGAAAGGCCCGGTCCCACTGGCCGACGGACACAAAACGTATGCAGAAAGGACACAGCGGACGAGCAAAATTTCGGAAATGGCTCCATCCGCTTTCATCCGCTCCAGAAATTGACAAAATTGGCGAAAATTGGCGAAAACAGAACGGAAAAAATAACGGACGTGGGTAGTATGTAGAGGTGATGTTAAACGGATGTTCATTGGAAGCTTAGCGGATGAAAGCGGATGGAAGCGGATGACAGCTCCAAAGACAGTTTCAGCAAAATCCTTGGTTTTGATTGGCTGAGATGCTCTGGTCACTGACTGTTACTATGGATATTGTCAGAGACTGACAACTTGCCAGCGCTGACTGTCTTGATGAAATACTCCCCTGATGTGGTCGTGAGGTAACTACCTAGCCTACGTCATGAACGTCGAAAGCCAATAGGATGTGTTGCCAAGAACCAAACTTCGAAGCAGATCATAATAATGACACTATCAGCCTCGGATTAAACTCCGATTCATCTCGTGTCAGTCCATTTTAGGTAGGGTGAAAAAAAAACCCGTTGAATTCCTCGTCGTGTTGTTTCACCATGGTGCGACAAGCATAATAGGTGCAGTGGTACTGAACGAACTTCCGACATCTTTGAGTTTTGACCTGCCGTGGGCCGTAGAGAACTTGAGATTATTTGCATTTCTATAGAGGCACTTGAACGACACTGAACCATAGTTTGTTTCTTCCGTCAGGGTAGCACGTTTTCATTTCGGCTGCGCATATCATTCTTTACATGAGGGTGCGGAGAAAGCAGTCTCGTTTTCATACACTTCAATAACTTAACATCTACAAAATCCTAACACAACTTAATTGTCCTATCCATCGAGCTGCATTTGCTTTCATCCTATTAATAGACCAATAACGCAAAACAGTGCTCATCATCTCTGGACTTTCGAGACAAAAACTCTTAAACGAAATAAGTCCGGCTGCTACGAAAGAGGAGACAATGCTGAGCGAAAGTGACCGTCGAAAGAAAGTAAGTAACCTCTTGGCATTCGTGCCTCACACACTGCAAAAAGTCCGGTGTCAAATATGAAACACCGAGCTGGTGTTAAATTTCCGGTGCTCATTTTTGGTGTTTCAACACTTCCTGGTGTCACTTCAATGTATGAAACTGTTTCTTTGGATAGTTACTTAGTCACTGTTTTTCTTTATGATTTTGAACTTTAACAAGACGATCAAGAACTTTCCGATAAAGTACTTGATTTTTTATTTAAAAAAAGGGCAAATATTTACACCACAGTAACACCAGTTGGTGTGGTCTCCAATGGACGCTGGACGGGTGTTATACCATTGGCAATAACACCAGCAATACAAAATAAACAACATGTGGTGTCATTGTTGAATTAACACCAGCGCAGTGCCAAAATATCACCAGCTACAATGTCAAATTAACATCACGAAGTGCCAGGTAAACACTTTTCAACACCATCACGAAATACTTTCTTATACACCTGTCGGTGTGGTCCTCTATTGACACTTGATCGCATGGTGTTTAATCTAACACCCATGGTGTTTAATCTAACACCGATGTTTTTGCAGTGTATCATTACCTAAGCCAAGGAAGGAAGTCATGTTTCCATTGGTGTTTTTTTTTTTTTTTTGCTTGTTTGTCTGTCTGTGTACAAATAACTCAAAAAATTTGTGAACGGACTTGGATGAAACCTACAGAAATGGTTGAGAGTGACCCAAGAAGCAGATGTTAAAATTTTGGTTGTGATTTTTGGTAGTAATTTTCATGAAGGATTTTCAATATTTTGGCAGGTAGTGTCGGTGAACTTGGAAGAAAAGAACAAGCTGCACATTTGTGAGGTTTGCATACGCGCACTAAAGTGGAAGCTGATGACGTCTCAAAACTTAAAGCTTCTATATTAGGAAATAGGGCGATTTTAAGCATGCGTATGGTAAATTGTGATGCGTATAAGTGAAAATCACTAACCTCATAATTTGGAGAGCAAGGTTAGTGGTGGAAATGAGCCGCTTCGCAGAGGTCTGCGCCGGCCCCGGGGCACTGCGCTGTATAAGTTAAGAATATAACAAGAAGTATCAATTGTTATTTTTCTGGAAAGAAGAATAATTTATTGATATTCGGGGAAACGGAAATGTATGTCTAAATCTTTTATTTCTCTCTGTTCTCTGATTACTCCTTCTATTATTCTAAAAAAAATACAATGAGAAACAATTTTCCACATTTTTCTTAATTCTTTAAAATACATTTCTCTGCTTGCAGGCACCACTGAGTGTTTGTTTAGCAGCCGACACCATATTCAAATATGCCTGTCTACTGCTTTTAACAGGTGGGTAATACGCATTGTACTTTTGAGAAGACTGAGGGTTTGTCCTCTTCTTACAATCCCATAAATATCTTTTTTTTTTTTCTTTTTACGTTATGATTATATAGGACTTGCCACTGGTGTTCCGTTCGGACCACTCAAACCTTGGAATCAGTGGAAGCTTGGTGGCCCGAAATAAAACAAAATTTAAGATTTAAAGATTTTGATGGCCCAAATGGGCCACCAGAGAGAAAACGTTAGTACCGGGTCCTGATCTGTACATCATTATTACTGTTATTATCATTATTATTATTATTATTATTATTATTATTATTATTATTATTATTATTGTATATACATAATATATTCCCCACAAATAATGATTCCTGATTGTTAGAGAGCATTGAAAGCAACAGTATTGTTCTACCGTGAAAATCTTTGACCCGTCATGAGTCCAGCTATTTTCCTACAATGCCCTTATAAGGAAATAGTTGGACTAGGATTTTCGTGATGGAAAATTGTTTTGTCTCTGTAAATGGCCTCGACCAATCAGAGGAAAAGAAATAATTCGGGAGAGCTATAATAATGAATGTAAATCGTGACGTTTTCGCTTCGCGAGAGATTTCACGTATATTATATACAAATGAAAAGGTATTGCGCACCGGTGTACCATACATACACTTATATGTGATTTCTTCTGGACCTCTCGATAGAATAGCTCCACCATGAGGGAGGAGCTGAGGTAGGGATATCCAGCCGCAGTTTCATGTACTTTTGTGATAATTTATTTGTATTACTAAAAAAGATATTGATATTGAGAGTTACAACACCCCCCACCTATTTCATGGATTTGTTTCACGATAACATGTATTGATATCTCTTATCCTTTTGGCACACTCACAAATCCTTCTTTTCAGAACCATTATTTTTATGTTTATTTCTGCGTCTCCTGTCTGTGTTTCGCTGTGCATTAGTGTATTTCCTTGTCTTTGTGTGTACGTTACTAGTTTGTTTTAATCTGTTTGTTTTGTCAGGTATCATGAAGACTGTCTCAGCCGATGGTAACAAAATGGATAGCATTCGAATGCTCGGAGCGATGGTTTCTGCAGCTGCAGACATGGTAGGCCTGGATTACAGTACGAACCCGTGTCGTCCAATCAGAGGCGCAAACGGGGAACTCCTGCCGACGTTCCCTTATGTAGTCACCTCACCCCCGCCTCTCCTTGGAAAACGTGCTGGGGGGATCCAGGAGCACGCTGTGTGCCTTCCTTTGATAATGCATGGTGAGTAATACTGTAACATCGCCTGAATCAGTTGCAGTCAATCAGCCGTGCAAATTGAGCTGATAAAGTTGATGTATTGCAGCGGAAAAAAACCCCCAATTACTTTAATGATGCTATACCCAACGTCTCATAGAATAATTTGATTAGGCCCTACTTATTAATGATACATATCGGCTGCCTCCTCTGCCACTACAGATTTGTTTTTTCATTTCATGCAATATTTGTTGGTATACGAAGATGTATACATTCTTCTAGTAGTTTCGAAGGTTAGAAAGATGCACACTATTATAGGGATGACACTACGACTTTAATATTTTAAAGCAATCATTTCTAATTTTTTTACGGTGCCAACATTTCAAAAGAAGAATGTAATAAATACAAAACGAATGGTATTATGCATTTGCTCAGTGGAAGACATTGATGACGTCACCGGAAGGTATGCAAAGACTGCTCTCGGCACGGACTTCGATCCAACCTCGACGTCTACTCGGGTGATGACCGGAAGTAAAAACGATAGACGCACCCTCGACTTTACACCGACGACCAGGCAAGGCAGCTCTGTTCATAACATTCACACCAATCCGACTCTACCAGAATCTACACAGGCACAACTGATACAGAACGAACACTCGACTGTGTCCTGGGATACGCCCTCTACGCCAAGATTGGCAGATGGTTATACCTCAACGACATCTTTCCCAACAGTGACGACAAGTGACGATGTTATGCACCTTTCGACAGCTCCTACCACAGCGAAGTTCCTACCACTTGTCCCAGCAGGTATTTGGTTACAATGAATAGTCAGCACTACCACCTCATTATTTTGATTTGCTTCATTTCCTAATTCCACTTCAGTGTCTCGTTATTATTTTCTTTATTTGTTTATTTGGTTGTTTTTTCTTCTCCCCGAAGTGCTACAAAATGAAATATGATAATGTTGTATTATCCGTTTGGGAATTTGATTATCTTTCTTATTCTTATACATTTCATTTGATATGATATTTGTACGTGCTTGTGTGTTTGTGATCAAACGTAATAATGAGGAAAATGGCAATTTTCCCCATTTGGCGTATGATAGATCAAAGCTGTCTAGTCTGAGCGTGGTGAGATTCGGAGCTCATTCCGTCGGCAATTCTGTACAGGCAACGCCGGCATGTCCTTCATAAAATAATGCATAAAGTACTTGAACAGTAAACTCCATTTTGCTGACTCAACATTTTTATAAATTTTCTTTTTATTAACGAATGAATTCTTCTCGAGACTTGGATTATTGCTTTTACCTTATAATGCTTCAGTGAAATGGATGAATTGGGTCTCACTAACTACTTTGCCGTCACAAGTTTAAATATCAGAGATTTTTCTTGAGTATACTCATTTCCATTCCTATCATTGTTTTTTATTTTCAGGGCTGTCTGTAAAGGAAACCGCAAATGAATTAGAATACTGATTAAAAAAAGGAGGGGAGGTGACAGAAGATAATTTTGGAAGGTGATTGTGTCTTGCAAAAACAAAACCAGGCAGAAAGAACCCACAACAAAACGAAACCTTGGGGTTTTTTTCCACAGAAATTTTTGTCGTCGGCTGCGACACCATGACAAGACCAACTGCACGAGGCAAATGCAACTCAAAGCACCAGGCGCTGTTGCCCGTCCCGCACTCTCAGTCCTACGTCACGGCGCTGGTAGAGGCGGCTTTGGAGCGATGCGGAAGCAACGACCACATCTGGTTGTATTGCTCATGTTGCTGGAACTCCGTCCCAGAGAGAGTTGATACGGCTAACGGCAGGTGGCGCTGTGGTATTGATGGGAGTGTGCCGTTGGAGTCGCTCTTTCAGGGTGCAAGTATTGGTATGCAACTTATTTATTATAACGGTTGTTAATTATCAGCATGAGGAAAATAGTACCATCATCGTTGTTGTTATTATTGTGACATGCATTGTCAGTATTATTTCTATCATAGTACTAGTAGTGGTAGTTGGCCTACGTGTCATTTTATCAATATCCTAAGCATTTTTTTTTTTCGTATCAGCTTGGTTGTTTATGTGAGATTCGCTAATGTAGTTCGCAGATGAACATCATTATGTCTTGATCGTGTGAAAGAATAACGTAAAAAGTTAATCATCTTCCACGAGCACCGTTTAATCAAACTGCAGTTATACAAATCGACTTTCAACACCTGTTCAAACTAGATTAAAATCTGAAGTAAAACTGTATGGAAGCTGTTTCTTCAAACAATTATGATTGAAACTATTCTCACGATTTATTATGGTCTACAACACTGTAAAATGACTGGTAGTTGCTCGTTCAGGTTGTCTTTTGTCATATAACACATTGTTCACCATTTTATATCTTTTGTTCCTTTGTTCCTTCGTTTGTTTGTTTGTTTGTTCGTTTGTGAAATGATGACATGTAAGCTATTGAATTCGTTTCTCCTTTCCCTTGTCGTTCATAGAGTGGGTTGGTGACAACCAAGGCCCGGGCTGCCTATCAGTGAAGAAGGTCGGTGCAAAGTTTAGACTCAGGAAAAACGCAACGTGTGCCACTGCGAAAGGTGGACGTGCAGTGTGCGTGCGCGACGCATAATAGGAAATCATGCACACCGTCCGTCAGCGATATGTTATTATGATTATAGTTCCCAAGTTCCTCTCCTATTTCTGTATATGAAAATGTTATGTATTTATGTGCTTTCATCAGCTGCTCCAGCATCGAATAACTACCTGTAAACTGAACGATCGAATGATAACAGATACCCTCATAATCATTTACTCTGAACTTTCTAGCAATCTGGAGGTCTCGGTTTCGAATCCCATTTCCTTTGCTCATTTTTTTTTCTTCATCCATCTCAGAACTTGTCATACATTGAGATTAGATAGAAATGTTCCACTATGCTGAATTTAATGAAAAATTATAAACTTTAATAGAATAGGTTGGTAGAATATTGATTTAAAACATAAATCTCAGGATTAGAAATCTATGGAATTTTACATTTTTACATGTAAAAAATCAGTGGCTTTAGCTACAACTACGGTATACAAACTGCGTAAACTTGATGACGATAATGCCATCCATTTAACCTTCCAAACTGGAATAATCTCATATATATGTATATATATATATATATATATATACATATATATATATATATAAATGATGCAAAGAAAGTGTAATATCTCAGATAATGTAAAACAAAGTGTATCTCTCTGTATATTTAAAAGTAAGACAAGAAGGATAAAGTATATAATAGTAATCGTTGTTGGTTGAACTTTGACATTGTATGTCGAATATTCTTTGATTTTTTGTATCTTAATTCCTATTTCTATTTTGTTTTTGATAAAACACATGATTTCGTACTTTTTTATTGTGTGTGTTTGTTTGTTTATTTTTTTAATTCTTATACTATTTATAAAATGTTGTATTTTGCAACTGTCTACTTTTTAAACTCACAGAAGAACAGCAATTGGCTGAAATTAGTGATCCGTGGTGAAATGAAATAAACTGAAATTCAAACACCAAATTTTCCACATTCAAAAGAGATATATTGAGTAGAAAAAGTGTAGACTCATGTGTTGTTGTTTTTTGTAGATGATTACCATCCTTCCTTTCGATGTAATCCAGACTAAACTGTTACACATTCAATTGATTTGATGTGAATGATACTTTTCATTGATTCGATATAAAAACTTATTAAACGTTTATGAGCAAGGGACTGAGAGGCTTTTAAAGATGACATTTCTTTTTCGGATTTTCATAATTGGTTTGCACGGTATCATTGTTGTTACAATATGTGAAATTGATATCATTTTCATTGTGTGCAATTTTGACGAAACTCATCGGATAAGAATACCCCCACCCCCTAAAGGAAATGAAACCGCGATAAAATAAGCGAATTTTATAGCGTCCATGTCCTGTTTTAAACTTGAGCCAGTAATTCAAAGGCATTCAAGTCGACATGGCAATTGCGTTCATATACTGCTAACTAATGTTAACGCGTGGTGTCATAGGAAGCAAAAGTCACGTATACGGTATTTTCAAAATATCAATTAAGATTTACTCTCTCCGCAAAACACTTATACCTCTAATTGTAAGTTACTTGCCTTTTCGCTTTCGATATCCAAAATTGCCGCATTTTGGCTGTTATATACAAAGTGACATTTGACAAACGTATAGCAGTATACTTAGAGTACTTGACTTGGTTGATTTTCATTGTTGGCTATCTTTACTTGTTGAACAGAGCACCGTGGATGCACTTCGCTATACAGTAAATTTGAAAATGCTGCATCATTTTTGCTTTAAAAGGATTTGAAGACTAGACATCGTCCATTTCACTTATAGTGTTGCTTGGTCAACCCTACTAGAATTACATTAACTACTTTTATGTGTGAACTTTTTGTATTGTTGATGAAGATGTTTTATTCATTCCTGTCGTCTTAAAAGTATACGTTTCCCAAAGTAAGAGTTTTGATCATTTTTATGAAACAAGGCAATACACATAAAACAGTTTTATACATGAACATCTCATTAAAAAATAAAGCACTGGTTTACAACCCGAATTAATGCCACATCTTGAGCCTTTTCAATTATCACAAATGTAAGGATAGCTTTGTTAATGGAGATATGGATACATCATGACATACCTGACTATAATATTTCTGGTATAAAAATGCTAATGACAACCAAACATTATACAATGTTACAAAGCAAAACTGCGGCTGGAAAGGACAATGTAAACTGGCTGCGGTCTTTGTGACAAGAAAAAAAAAATGAAACAAAACTAGGACCCTAATTATGCACCTTGCTCATCTAGTAACAATTTTTTTTGATAAGGTCTACAACCTGTCCTGATCTCGCTAGTTCACAGTCAAGTTCAACGCCCTATTTTTAGTAATTGTCCCCGCCGAACGAGTTCGAGCAGGGGACTATGAAACGGGCTCCGTACGTGTGTGTGTCCGTGTGTCCGTGTGTCCGTCCGTGTGTGCGTCCGTGTGTGATCAAAATCTTCAATTTGCTATTTCTCTGTCATTTATGAGCCAATTTTGATTCTGTTTGCTTTATATGATAGCACTACATGGGAGCTTTGAAACTTCTACACAGAATTTCAGTCGTGACCTTTGACCTTGACCTTTGACCTATATTGTACATTTTGCTACAAAATGCTACTCCTTCGCCATTTCTAACCCGATTTCGATTCCGTTTGCTTTATGTGATGGCACTAGGTGAGGGCTTCAAAACTTCTACACAGAATTTTGACCTTTGACTTCTTTGACCTTTGACCTTGATTTTTGACCTGTATTGTACATTTGGCTACAAAATGCTACTCCTTCGCCATTTCTAACCCGATTTCGATTCTGTTTGCTTTATGTGATGGCACTAGGTGAGGGCTTCAAAACTTCTACACAGAATTTTGACCTTTGACTTCTTTGACCTTTGACCTTGATTTTTTGACCTATATTGTACATTTTGCTACAAAATGCTACTCCTTCGCCATTTCTAACCCAATTTCGATTCCGTTTGCTTTATGTGATGGCACTAGGTGAGGGCTTCAACACTTCTACACAGAATTTTGACCTTTGACTTCTTTGACCTTTGACCTTGATTTTTTGACCTGTATTGTACATTTTGTTACAAAATGCTACTTCCGGCGGGGACATATATTACGCACCGCGTAATTTCTACTTTTCCTTGTTGGTCATACAGTTCAATATAAAATGGGAAGTGCAGGACCAAAGACACTCTATAGATTAAAATACTTAAGCTTCGAACATTGTCACTGACGCAGAATTAATTTATTGTGTCTGGCTCAATTCAGTGTCTTTTATACATCCCTGGCAGTTAAAGAAGTTGTAAGTACCTCTGGTAATAATCCTGGCGTTTATGTCTTTTTGTCCAATTGTTATATACCAACCTTTTTGATGTGTAATTCCCGATAACATCACCCTAGTCTATCCATATGTAATATTTAAGGGAATATGTAGCACACTGGATGCTTGTCTAAAGATAAGAGCTTGTGTAAGACCAAGGTAGATGCCTTGGTTAATTCGGACGAGTTTTGACTTCTTGGAGTAATGACGTCAATAAAAATGTTTCTCCCAGCAACCAAAGTGATCAGATATCTGTGTGACTGATGACTGTCTCATGTTTTAGGTCGTAACTGTACTTCCCTCGTTGGTGTGAATAGTGCATGTAGGTCTACAGCGTGTGGGGTTATTTCCAACCGGTGCACTTCACGAGACCGATACCCGCAAGTTATACAGCCCACGAGTTATACAGCCCACAAGTCATCAAGATGCAGCCCATAAGTTCGACACCAAGCAAACAAGGCCCATGAGACCGACACATTAAACCCGTTGTTTTATCTGTCGAACTCGTGGACTGTTTTTACCTAGTGTCGAACTCATGGGCTTTATTTGCCTATAGTATCTAACTCTTGGGCTGTTCAATGTACCACAGCAATCAATCAATAAAGTAACGCATCACAAACATTTCCATAATGATACCTTTCATCATTCTAAATAGGAACAATAGCAGCCGACATGGAGATAGCCTCTTAGGTGTCGGTGTCGTGGGATGACCCACATTTCCAGCGTCCTCGGTTCCATATGCAGCCAGCTGTAAAACAAGATGGTTATCGATCGAAAAACAGTGAAAATATCGCCATGTCAGCTGCCATTGTTACTATGTAGAATGATAAAAGGTATCATTATGGAAATGTTTGTGATGCGTTACTTTATTGATTGATTGCTGTGGTACATTGTTATGCAGTCTGCTCTTTCCGATGAGTGAATGAAAGGACCTCCATTATCTTCATGTCCTATCCAAAGCCAGAGGGGACGTCATCATCACACAAGACATTGCTTAGTGAGATTTACTTCCGTTCGAACTATCACCTTTTTAACCAGACCGGCCTCGAACTGCGATGGAACGAGTAAACGCGAGACCTAGCTGCGCCAGCTTTTGTTCACCCATTCTAAAAGTCTTCCACGACATAGAATTGAGTCAGGGACTTTATTCGCTATAATGATTATTACAATGTTCACGTATTTAATCCATCATCAAAAACTGAAATACTGAATAATGAAAGAAGGCCAGTTCATTTGTACTGCAACAATAGACACATTCCCCAACTTAAAACATCCTACATACCAACCATTATTGCAATGAACTTAACGAACGGGTATAGTAAAGACCGACGAGCAATGTAGCACAAAATTGAGTACTACTCAGGCTCAGAAAAGCGGACCTGCTTGAAATGATATGCTGCATTAGCATGATGCTCTCTGGTATCAAATTTAATGCTGCCATCGCGACGGGCGATTAAAAGTGCAATGTCGCTGAACCAGTGGTCCGTTGAGTGACACAGACAATATCATTATCGGTGAACAGGAACAATAAAGAAGAGCGCTTTTAGTTAAAAAAAAAGTAACAACCCTTCCTACGAGTCAGTAAGAGTCACATTGTCGAGAAGCCAGTAGAGTGCGTTGCCAACAATCAAACTACCGGGGGAATCATGTAGCAAAGTCAGCTTCGGAAGCTTTTATTCATCCTGAATCAACCAATTGCAGGTATATGTTGGAACAGCGCTGAACTTCTCCCTGATTGTTATTTCTTTACCACCTTGGGCCTTGTTTCCTATGGTTCCCGACGAATCATATAACAACCTTCAATTTTTGGTCTGCCGTAGACTGTAGAAAGCCAGCGATAGAAAACCCCGTTCATACAATTTGCATCTTATAGGCACTCGAGAGATAACTGAACCGCACCGTTTTCCTTTTCCTTCAGTTTTGACACGTTTTCACTGCAGCTACTTAATTCTTTGCATTAGGGTGTGGGGAGAAAGTATTCTCGATTTCTGAATGCACTTAGAACTTTCTAACGACTTCAAAATTATTCAACGAGTTGTCAGGTCTAACGAGCTGGACTTGTCGCGATCATAGATCAATCACGTAACAGTGTCATCGTCTCAGTGTACTTTGTAGACCCAAACTCCTCAAAGGAGATAGGTCCGGTTGCTGCGAAGAAAGAAGAGACAATGCTGAGAGGAAGTGACCGTCAAAAGGAAGTAAGTACATGTAACTTCTCTATAATATTCGAATGTGCCTTTCAGCCATAAATTCAATACAGCAATTAACACTCTGCGTGCCATATTAATTTCCTATCCAAAGGAATGAGTGTGAAATTTGTTTTTTCTTTTTCTCTACTTTCAGGCAGGTCTAAATGTGTACAGTTTCCTCGTTTCTTTCTATCTGTTAAGATATCTGTTAAGATGATTATATAAATCTGTACTTCCACAACAAAATATGAATCATGTACATTGTAATCTATGATACAATTATGTATCTGATTCATGTTTCGCCGCGGACATGAAATTCAGATATGCTTGCCTACTTCTTTTAACAGGTTGGTATAAGCATCACAATTTTGTACTTTTTGAAGACTGAGAGGTAAAAGGGATGTACAGCATTGGAGGAGATGAGAATTGGACTTTAAAGTTTTTGCAAGATACCAAGAAAAACACTTATGAAATAATACAGAGCATACCATTTTAAAAGGAATTCAAAGTTTATTTGATGAAAATCGGATTTGGAATGACTGAAACATCCAAAAACAAAGTAAAACAAAGCGATCGTAATAGTGGGTCCCAAACTTTATTAGAATCACTCTGTTTTGGATATCTCGGCCATTGCAAAACCAATTTTCATCAAATAAACGTTGAATTCCTCATGAAATTGCATGCTCTTTCATATTTCACAAGAAGTTTCTCATTCAGGTTTGAGTTTCTTCAGTTTGTCTCCCTCTACAAATGAAAATTTGTTAAGATCGCAACTGCTGATCTGTAATTAAATTAACAAACATGTCGGAAAAAAGGAACCCGTGGGACTCGAACCTGTCATCTACTGCTTTCCGGGCAGCGACACTACCACCAGGCTGTCCCTGGTTGCTGGCAGTGACACGATGAACATGGAACAAATACCCAAGCTCCGAAATTCCGACATTGTTATGTTAAGTAATCCAAAACGGACAAGGCATAGGATAAATGAAAAAAGATAATTCGATATCATTCAGAGGGATGAAGGCTGAGGTTGGAGTCCCACTGGTTCCTTTTTTCCGACATGTTTGTTAATTTACAGATCAGCAGTTGCGATCTTAACAAATTTTCATTTGTAGAGAGAGACAAACTGAAGAAACTCAAACCTGAACCTTCACCCCTCTGAATAATATCTTTCTTTCAAGTTTCTCATTATCTCATCAAAAAATGTTAGAAACCCGAAATTAGGTCTCAACCAAAACTACACGATCCCTTTTACCTCTTCTTCAAGTGTCATAGGGTTCTGTTTTTCTTTTTACGTTATAACTCTACAGGGCTCGTCACTGGTGTCCCATTCGGACCACTCTAACCTTGGAATTTGAAAGCGTGGTGGCCCGAAATAAAACGAACCCCCCCCCCCCCCCACGATATTAGTGGATTAAGCGGGCCACAAGAAAGAAAGAAAAAAATAGTGTCGAGCCCTGATGTACACGTAATACACTACACACATGTATAAGGCCTACTTGTGTATTATTATATAGCTTATTATCATAACGACAGATAACTATCTCCAATGTGTACTGTGACATTTTCACTCATTCAATTCATAGTCACCCCAAGTTTCTTCAGATTTCGTTTCTGATAATGGAAAATGTTGTCAATCAGAATGTCTGTATAGATACGTCACTTTTCTTTTAGTATATATGGGTTTAAAGAATACCTCAAATTTGTTATATTATATGTCCAATGACACCTTACTAAGTTCAAATTGATTATAAAATCAAATACACGTATATTCATACGACTTTTTAGAAATTGAAAAGGACTTCTTTTTCTTTCTTTCTGTTTTTGCATCTGCAGTATAACCACGGGTGTAATTACTTACCAAAGAGTGTGGGGGGGGGGGGGAGGATGATCGGCGATAGTTATCACATACATGTGTACGTATGGTAATTAAACGAAATGGAATATAAAACTGCAATATGGATATTCATTTCTGTATAATTGTGTAGTAGCAATTAAGTTTATTTCTATCGAATTTGTGAATTTTCTTGAATTAAGTCAATAAAAACAATCATCTCCACAGGGGTTTCGAACATTTTTCATGGGGGGGGGGGGGGTAAAACTTGGAAGATATGTGCGAGTGAGCGAAGCGACCAAGCGGGGTAGGTGTGGGAGAGGGTGCCCCCTCCTACACGAGGGAGATTTTGCATATTCGCACCTGGAATTCAGAGATCTGATGCACTCTTTTAGTAAATTATTCTCCATTTTTGTTAATATCCATAGGACTCCTCAACCTCCAAACCTCCAAAACTAGAGAGTTTTTGCATTGTTAGAATTGAAATGAGATTAATTATACCTATCATCGTTTACACATTCTTGATGAAATATTTGGGAAATTGTCAATCAAAAGGAACTAAATACATTCTGGGGAACCGAGAGACGGAATTATTAATTGGAAGGGGATATCACTCTCCCATAATGAGGGAACTTTTGCATTTTGTTTGTGTTCGTATAGATCTGGTGGACATATTTAAATGAAATAGTTCTTATTAGAGCCATTGTTTTTGTTTATCTCTGCGCCTCCTGTTTGTGTTTCGTTTTGAGTCATTATATTTCCTTGCTGTTGAGTTTATATCATCAACAATTCATTTACTTTATTTTATTTATTCAGTTTTATCTAAAAAGAGAACAGGGTAGTCACGTTCAGGGCCCAAAGGCCTGCTTTTCAAGTGAACCCTGTTACAAATAGCACATATTGCGAGTAAAAATTACATAATACAACAGCAACAAAAGAGAAAGTAAGTGAACACATAGAAACAAGCAAGATGTGATATCTACATAAGTAAAAAAGATAAAAAATTAAAAAATTAAAAAATAAAACAGTAGGAGATTCCCATATGCACAAAAAACAACAACCACGAAATAGATTATGTTACCAGAGTGTACAAAACAATGACCTAAAAGTAATATGGTAACGAGTAAACAGTACACTTACACACTTTGTTCAGAAAACTGAAATATTGCAGATAGGTTTACACAGTGCAACACCAACAAAAAAATGGTTCGAGCACAAAAGAATCTGGTTGTTTTTTTTTTTGTCAGGTATCATGAAGACTGCCTCAGCCGATGGTAACAAAATGGATAGCATTCGAATGCTCGGAGCGATGGTTTCTGCAGCAGACATGGTAGGCCTAGATTACAGTACGAACCCGTGTCGTCCAATCAGAGGCTCAAACGGGGAACTCCTGCCGACGTTCCCTTTTGCAGTCACCTCACCCCTGTCCCTCCCTGGAAAGCGTACTGGACATACGCTGGAAAACGCTGTTAGAGTGTGCCTTCCTCTGATAATACACGGTTAGTAATAAACATGCATTCCCTGAATTAGTTGCAAGCAATGAAGCTTATACTGCGCAATGAGCCGATACGGATAATGTATTTTAGGGGAAAAAAAGCTATTACTTTAATGATTTTATATCGACGTCTCTTGAAATATTTAAATGATTACCTATAAAGGTCACAGTTGCCTCCTCTATCATAGAGGATTTTTATCCGCCTCCGCCACGAAGTGGTGGCGGAGACATTATGTTTTCGAGTTGTTCGTCCGTCCGTCATCAATTTTGTGGACAGCGTAACTAAAAAAGTGTTTGAGGTATCTTAATGAAACTTGGCATGTATATGTATGGGTGTGCAAAGTTGTGCCTATCAACTTTCAGGTGCACATGCTTGAGGTCAAAGGTCAAAAGGTGGAGGTCAAACGCTCAAAATTTCAGTATTTCCCCCATACCCATGCAATGCCTGAAGGTATTTTCTTGGAAACTTAGTGTATACATGTACTAGGCAAATAAAGATTATCCAGAGAGAGTTTCGGGTCATGAAGCCAAAGGTAAAAGGTCATAGGTGAAGTCAAAATGTTGAAATTTAATTTTTACTCTATATCTCGCAAATGGTTTAAGGTATCTTCGTGGAGCTTAGTATATATACATGTACTGACTGTCAGTGATTATCTAGGGATTTTGGGGAGTCATGGGTCAAATGTCAAGCTCATCTCCCCAAAATGTCTCTACTTTTCTTATACATATGCAATGCCTGCAGGATTTTCCTTGAAACTTGATATACACATAATAATACCCAATAGAGATTCTGTGGAAATTTTCTTGCAACTGTCATCACACATTGTTAAGACATTGTACTTTAGACCTGTAATGAGAACCATGCATTATGGCGGAGGCATACCAGTCGTCATAACGATATTTCTGGTTATTTTTTTTTCCTTAGATCAATTTCATCCAGTGTTTCTTGAAATACGAAGGTGTAATATGTGACCCGGCAACAAAACCAACAAAAAGTCATCATACCTGGATTTTTAGTCTATTTTTTTTTTTTTTTTTTTTGTCGCACAGAAAGTCAATGTGTGTGCGACTTTTTGTTGGCTTTGTGATGCACGGGTACATTGTTATCATTATGTCTCTAAATTATAAAGATTAACAAGATACTCATTTGATAGGGGTGACACTTTGTTTTGACATTCTATAAACATGCATTTGCCCTTAGTTCATGTTTCGAACGTTTTGAAAGGGAGAACATCTTTATACAAAACGAATTGTATGACGTATCTGCTCTCTAGAAGACATTGATGACGTCACCGGAAGGTATGCAAGGACTGCTCCCGGAACGGACTTTGATCCAACCTCGACGTCTACTCGGATGATGACCGGAAGTGAAAACGATAGACGCACCCTTGCCATTACACCGACGGCAAGGCAAGGCAGCTCCGTCTATATTCAAAGCATTCCGGCTCTATCAGGATCTACACAGGCACTCCTTCAGACTGACGAACGCTCGACGTTGTCCTGGGGTACGCCCTCTACGTCAAGATTGGCAGAAGGTTATAACTTGCCGTCAGGTTTTCCAACAATGACGACACGTGAAAATGAAAGGTCGCCGTCGACATCTTCTACCACAACTGCATTGCAACAACATGTCCCTGCAGGTAAAGGTTACATAGAACAGTCAGCAATATCACCTTCCGCTTTGCTTTACTGTTTCCTAGTTTTGCTCTAAGTTTGTGTTGTTGTTTCTGTTTTCCTTCTCCCAGATGCCCTAATTCAAGCAATGGTTATGTGTATTTTCCATCAAGTAAATTGTCTTTCTTTAATTTACATTGTATTTGAAATAAAAGTATGTGTGTTTGTGTGTAATGTAAAATAATAGTGAGGAAATGGTAATTTGGTAACGGAAGTAGCCTCTGATACACATGCGGCGTTCATTCTGACGGAAATCTATGTCTATAGACATCCTTTAAAAGTTTTCTGTGAAATCATGCCACTCAGAACAGTAAAGTGCCTACTTTTGAACCTCATCATTTTCTATTCACTGCCAAATTCCTCTTGAACCATTTGTATTACTTTAACTTCATAATGATCTTACATGAAAGTGCTCTTTTAAGTGTTCATGTCTGTTCATTTTGTTTTTAGGATTGCCAAAGTTATTGTATATATTGCTTAAAAACAGGATGGATGGTGACAGGATTTTTGGACGGGAAATTTTATATTGTAAAATGACAGCAAATGTGCATCGTGCATGTCAGCTAGGTTATATGCACTTTAGTTAGTGTTTCTGCCTGGGTATGATTTTAAAAGACAAAATCTAACACCAAAGAAATTCTCTGTCGCCCTTCATCCTGTTTTTAAGCAATGAAATATATTTTCAGTCATTAAATTAGAGACAATCCTAAAAACGAAACATGTCCGTACGTAGAAATTTTTGTCGTCGGCTGCAACAAGATGACAAGACCAACAGCTAAAAGCAAATGCAACTCAAAGCACCAGGCGCTGTTGCCCGTCCCGCACTCTCGGTCTTACGTCACGGCGCTGACAGAGGCGGCTTTGGCTCGATGCGGAAGCAACGACTACGTGTGGTTGTATTGCTCATGTTGCTGGAACTCCGTCCCAGAGAAGGTCACGAGGTCAAACGGCAGATGGCGCTGTGGTCCTAATGGTGCTGTACGGCTGGAGTCACTGTTTCAGGATGCGACTATAGGTACGCAGCATAATCATTGTGATTATTTCAGCATCTATAGAAAAGGAATATCATGGATCTCATGAAAAAAAAAAAAACATTCATTGTTATTTTTGTTATTACGATGAGACTCATCATATTTGTTACCTTTGTTATCATCATTATCATTAGTAGCAGTATTGGAAGTAGTCAGTAGTATTTTCATTTCTATTTAGTTGTTATCATTATGTTTACGTGTGAATTATCTACATGTGTTTCGGGGTAATAATGATAATGATAAAAATTACACCATATGATTTATGTTACCAAATGCCAAATCCAATCTGTAAAGTGCTCAAGGAGAGGCGCATGCTTTTTTACCTCAGTTACTTGATAGTTGTACATTATTTCCACTCTGCACACAGTGCTCATGCAGTCTCCACTCTTTGTGAGTATTCCGACCATTCGCCATCTTAGGCGCGGTGATGCTCATAAACCAACCAACACGTAAAAGCCATTGTCGTATGTAGAGCAATGTATAACAGGCAAATGGCGGGATAGCTCGGAAGGATTGACACTTACTGTTTTCTCGCTGCATGACTTCTTTATCTACATCACATCAAGATGCTGCAATCAATACGTGCATTTCGTTCATTACTCTTTTCCTTGGGTCGAGTTTGGCGTCGAAAGAGTTGGTACGTTTTCAGTTTGTACTGATTTGCGGCCATTAAAGTTATTGGAGTCGCGGTGATGCTATATCGAGTGAAATCAAGTAAAATTAATGAAAGGAACAGTTCTTTCAAAGTGAAATAATAATGAAAACTCTTTCATTGGGTATTTTCAAATGTTCTACAAATCCAATGACTGACTGTTCATTTCAAACTATAGAGATTTTCTGAAATATCATTCCATTTTATTCGTGTGTGTTTGTTAAATCAACATGTATAAGCTGCTGAATTCGCTTCTCCTTTTCTTTGTCGTACACAGAGTGGGTTGGTGACAACCAGGGACAGGGTTGCCTCTCCGTGAAAAAGGTCGGTGCAAAGTTCAGGCTCAGGAAAAATACTACATGCAAAGCTGCGAAAGGTGGACTTGCAGTGTGTGTGCGCGACGCTTGAGGACGTCAGCAGCTGCACCACCCGTCGGTGACACCTCCGTGTTCCTCTTCCTCTCTTTCGTTTCGTGCTTACGAATTGCATTCTTTTGATTACACTGTCTGGTATAAACAGACTGGAAACTGTCTGGGTGAAACCTGTCGGCACCATAATAGCCATTTGATAGCAATGCTATATCCCTGAACTTGTCATGGATTGTATGGATTAGATGAACATGCCCCGAATGCTAGATTTAGGAAAGATAGTTGGTTTTACAGTCCACCCGACCTGTCAAATGGATCAGGCAATTTGCTGTTCAGCTTTGTCAAAAAGCATCAAATTTGGCACACATGGAGACCGGTTGATTTCAAACTAATTTTAGATAATGCGCTCCTCAAAATTGTGGAAAGAAATGCAATGGCAGCTATTTTTTTTTTCAACATGACCGCTACACAGTGACTATAAATTACCCGAGATTGGATCTAAAACACGGATGATGAACAGTTCTAACGCTTTAGCAAGGCATCGCGTGCTCGATTTCGGATGCGTTGGTCAAGAATAAATTATGAAGCTACTCAGTACTCTGGTAATGTGGTTGGGTGTATTAGTTGAATGTTTCGACGTTTGTATATTGTCAAACCAAGAAAAAAATCCTCAACATGCCCAACCCCATTGCTTACAAAATAAAATAGAAAACTGTAAAATAACCCACCCCCCCCCAAAAAAAAAAGAAGAAGAAGAAGATGAAGAAGAAGAAGAGAGAGAGAGACTCGAGAGAGAGAGAGAGAGAGAAATTGGTTGGTTGCACAAACCACGGACAGATATCCATAATGGATGAGGACCTACGATCAAAATCTTTACCACCATGCAACAATATTTAATTGAGGAATATCAATTTCACACACACAAAAGAAATCACGATGGTCATTATTTGTTATTTTAGATATTTCTCAATATTTTTTACTCATCTTCTTTTTTTTTGTCATGGTCATTGCTGTCATTTTTATTATAATATGTGCTGTATATGTGTTATCATTTTAGAATATATGAAAGATGTATATTTTCAGTCAATATTATTTGCTGATAGGCTCTATATATTGGTTCTTGTGATCAACCTTATTGTGATCAACCTCGATTAGCATACTGCTATTTGTTAGCAGCCTTTATCAAAATGTACAAAATATGTAAAATTGTGATTCATCCAAATGCATGAAACTACCTAACTCGTTATTTTATACACGATGTATGATTTAGACAATTGAAATACGCATGAAAGTATGCAAGTATAAGTTTAATTGGCAGTATCAAAGTATATTATCGGTAGTGTAATGTGTAATAATCTACACCTAGCTTTATAATTGTGAGAGTGGATGGCAGTCAATCACTGCAAATCCTTGAATGATATGATGAAAATGATGAAGGTCTACAATGTGGACAGCGGAATGAGAGACTTGTTAATGTTAGAGTCCAACATTATAACTAATTTGATATTCATAATTGATTGGAACAATATTACTGATTTTGGAAAGTGTGTGAAACAGGTTTTATTCCTATGCGACTTTAATTGAACTTTTACCGTAATTAGGATGAACGGAATTTGAAGGCCTTATTGAACAAAAAAGAACAAGACAAGAAAATTTAAACTACAATTTTGTTTCTTTGCGTTTCCTCTAACACATGTCTAACGATTGAGGTCCAATTCAACACTATTGCACATTCCACTGGAAAACAACTGCAGTCTTTGTTGTGTGTAGACCTATTATTGCTGGTCATCTTGTTTATTGATCGTGTCGATGCCAATGAATATACTAGTAACAAAAATCACACATAAACATCTGGAAACAGTAAGAGCACTCACGCACACATACAAAGGAAAGTAATGACGCCGATGGCGATCGAAACTGTAGTTCGATGGTAATAATGATTTAGTATTGTACTCCGTGTCGATGGTATGGAAGTATTCGTATGTGCTTCGCCATGATTTGTATCATCTATCAAAATTATTTGTATAATATAGACAGTCATTTCATGCTAGTATCGAGGGAGATCTCTTTACGTTCTCTTTGCGTTGTAGCAAGGCTAACACAAGACCCAATTAAGATACACTTCTACCGACTGTACTAAGAGAGCCGAGACACGAAGCATTCTCGACTAGAGGTTTGATTTGAAACCAGTTCAGAAAATATATTTTCAGCCAATTGAATTACCATGTCATAATTCTTCAATATGATTTTTTTTTTTCCTGGAGCAACTTTTACAAAGTTTCTGAACTTTGTAATAAGATACGGTTCGTGGGACAGATTTTTAATTTCGCAGGCAGGGATGTTATTTTGAAAAAAAAAATAACATTACTTTATCGTGCTTATTGTGATGTATGATATTCACGTCAGAAAGGCACTAATGGATTGGATTCTGTGTTTCGTGTTAGATTTCTGTACGCATCACTAAGTTTTTATCGTTAAATGCGTTTGATGGGAACTCGACGTAATGTGCACCATTACTTGTCATCAGCAGCATATTTGGGCTTTTAGGAGATCGAAAACTGAATATGCGACATAAACTCAATGTTTCCCTCAACCAAACTCTTCAATTTCGTTTATTTCTTGGCAACTCTGAAATCTTTCATGATAAATGTTGTGCAAGTCAATGTTGCAAATCGTTAGTGGAAATTTTACCTTGGTACTTTGTGCAGAAATTGTCTTGTTGGATGTTATGATTATACAAGACGGTAAGTGCATGCCTGTAGTGTTGGTTAGGCTGATAATTTGCCTGTAGTGTTAGTTAGGCTGATAGTTTAAAATGTATAGGAATTCGACATTTCTATTCGTATCCTGACATGTTATTTCACAAGCAAGTTGCTGTAACAAGGATGTCATGGTATTGATTTCTATCGGTCAGTCTCAAAATGTAAAAATGGGGGAAAATACGTAAATCTTTTAGGGAAATTTGTTTGTTGAAAAGTTGTACGTATGTCTGAATGGAATACAAAGAAGCTTACCGTGAAACAACACTGGCAGCTATGTTTGACTTTTTAAAAGCTTGAATTATAAATAGTTAGCGAAGAGCGCGGTAACATCGGGCGCAAACCACAGTATGTAACTGCCGTCGCTTTATAAATCAGAAATCTATACGATGTGTTGTGATCCGTTTACAGTTATTTCGAAATATCTATGATTTTAAGTCAGAGCACCTCGCATGCTTCGAACTCTTTCGCTTTACAGGGAATTGAATAGTAGCAAATTTCATTCGTAATATGATTTCAAAATTAGAACTTTAACATTACCTATTCAACTATTCCACTGGCCGACATTGTGTTCCGTGACTAATCCTACTGAAATGATAATGCGTACTGAAGTATGGTGCTTGAACATTTTTTTTTTCATGGCTGACAAAATATTTCCTTATTCAGTGGTGTCTTCAATCTGTACGTTTATGATTTTGAAGATTCGGTATATCAGCTCTGTAATACACTATTAGTAAGATGGTAGTTTTGTCACATTGTATGAATATCGCATGCATGATGTTGAAGCACGAATACCTTGCTAAAATGGGATACTGGTCTGTCACCTAAGTGAAATTCCACATCTTGAGTATTTTCAGCTGTAATCAAAGTAATAATGATTAGCGTTGTGACTGGAGTTATTGACAAAACGATCCAAATTGATGATTGATGACAATCAAGCATGAAATGTGTAAAAACATTCTATACTTCATTCATTCATTCAGTAATCATTAAGGAATTCTTGATAACGTATTTTTTAACGTTCACCCTTTACCCATTTCTGGAATTGTTTTATGGAATTAATCAGATTAACAGGAAATGATATGGTCTCAGACGCCACGAAAATTTCAAAGGTGATTTCAGTTTACCAGAAAGGGGATAGGAAAGATATTTGTAATTATAGGTCAATATCCTTGTTAACGTGTGTTTCGAAATGATAACAAAAAATGTTTGTTCAGTGCTTTTGAAGTTTTTAGATATTCATAGAATCATCATGTCTAATTATCAATTTGGCTTTCGGCAAAATCACAATAAATCTCATGCAATACTTACCTTCCTTGAAAAGTCTCAAAGTCATTGCTTATACCTAAATCATTACATTATATGATATTCGAGGAGGGCCTTGGAGTGGTTTGGGACCTACATCATTAAACGCAAAGAATACCAATTTCTACTTTCATATAATACCAGTGGTTATACAACTAATATGTAAAACGTCAGTTCCGGTGTTCCTTAAAAAACCTTGCTTGGACCATTTTCTTTATATCAACGATATGTCGAATTCATCAAGTATACTTTATCGTTCTTATGACACTATGTTGTTTTTGTCCGAATCTGATCCTGATGTATTTATCGATACTTTGAATATTGAATTCATAGAATTACTTCAGTCGATAAGAGCCAATGTATTGGTGATGCATTAGCTCCTATCGACTGAAGAAGTTTCGGATTAGTTAGGTTAGTTTTAGGTCTTTTTGTCTTAGTTTCTTTGTTTTGTCCATTTTCAATGTATATCAGTCAATCGATCATATACTTTCTTGTATTACGTGTGGGGGGAATGCACCCTACAAGGCCAGCTTTTTAGCATTCCTCCCCATTTCCAACATTTTGGTATACTTACAATTTTTCTGTAAACTTATCCTTGTATTTTGTAAATTATGAAATCTATGTACTTGTATTCATTTCCTGTAATATATCTATATGTTTCTGTTGGAAATGAAAAATAAATGAATGAATGCATGAATGAATACATTTACCCCAAAAAGAGGAAGTAGATGTGTGCTTATCAGTAACTCCATGGATATTTTACCTCGGGATATTCTCTTGGACGACGAGTTGTAGAAAAAAAGGTGATTCAGCCAAATTCCGTTGTTTCGTTCTTAAGAATAAGCTTACTGGGAATTCATTTATTGACTATATCATTATGTCGTGTTAAGAAAAACGCACACAACTTAAATTTGTCTTCCCACAAACGCTCCCATCACGTTTTACTCGGCTTTGATGATTCCTTCTGTAAACTATGCCATACTCGCCTGGATAAACACATTTCCTCGTTCCTAGAGAGAATATCATTACAAAAAGCTCTTCGTATTATTTGTAATGACTCATGGAGCTGTCATACTCACATGAAAACATCATTTCAAAGATCAACGATTTGTATGCTTTGCACTTAGGACAATTTATGTGCAAACTCCTCGACAATTCTCTCCTGTATTTCATTCAATGTTCACCACAATGAAAACTGTCCATTTATATCCTTCCCGGCAAATCCAGCGATTTTTTAAAATTGAATTTAAACTATTTGGCCACGATTATTTCTTCCCCAAATGTGTATATTCTTTTTTCTGCCCCAAAATTTTGGAAGTTACTCAATAGCAATATATAAGAAGCTTTAGATTTTGATATCTTTACCTTGAAATTGAAAAAAATTTTACCCAAAAGATAATACATTTCGAACTGAGTTATGCTTTTGTAAACTTTAATTTCAAGCCCCTTTTTACTTCAATTACTTAACTCGTTAAACTTTGTTGAGTCTATAACTATAATTATGTCGTGTCTTGCTGCTCTGGTTTTGGCCCATGATCTCTTGTTCCTCTTCCCATTTCTCTGTTCACGATCTAGATAGTCTGTTCATGTTATACATTCACCGCTTACTTACTTTTTGTTTTGTTTCGGGTTTTTTTCTCAGCCTTTAGATTTATGGCATCGCATACATGTAGGCATCAATACGCAACAGGTGGTTGATGTATAGTGCTGTGAACGTGTGAAAACTTGAAACCATGTTTGTGATGCGGCGTTGCATTATTGATTGGTTGCTGTGGTAAATTGATACGCACCCTGCTCTTTGCGACAAATGAGCGATGAGGGGCCTTTACATGCGTGGGTTATACTCTTTCACACATGAGACCTGCATGTCGTATCAGAGGGACAGAGTCTGCTTTTTCTAATAAAGGGAATGGCATTTATAACGTATACAGCATTACAACGCACAGCATTCCCACAGGCCATGAACATTAGGTGATATCAGACTCAAACCGAGACATTTTCCTTTTTTTTTTTAATAACAAGCTGATTTTTGTTTTTTTTGACGGAAGAGGTCCAGAGTTATATCAATAATGCCAGACTAAAAATCCTCATAAATCAGCCATTTTACGTAATCCAAGATGGCGTCCAAAAAAAGCCGCCATTGTCCTGTTTATCACATGACTTTGCAAGTAGGTATCACCAATACACGCTTTTACTGTATGTGAATATGTTTTGAAAGACGAGAAACGCGAAGAAATATGTGTTCAGAGATTTTGAAACACACAAAAGTACCAATAAAACACTTTGGCTGTTTCTGAAATCCAAAATGGCCGTCATAGATGTATAATGGTATTTTTCATAACTTTGCAAGCAGGTTACCCCTAAGAAATATCTAAATGCCTAATAATGTTTTAAAATACATGAAACTCAATAAAATACGTATTGAGAAAGTTCCGATATATCATTGATTTCCGATTTTCATTCGTTCAATATTAAACAAACCTTGAATTGAAAATCAGAATTATTTATTCTGCATAAATTGAACAAAATGTGAAATTTTGTCATAAGCACTTATAATGCTTTGGAAACATTTTACTGTCAGTTAGGTTAGGGCCTATTTGGCTAAAAAGAGGGGGTGACGTTTTGTACGACATGGTCTATTTTCTTCACCTCAAGCATATGAGTTGAAAGTTCAGGACCAGCCTACTTTCTTACCACAAAGATGAAGTTGATTCTACTATGTGGTAAGTTTCATTTCAACATTCAATCATTACTTATAAATAAGAAGTACAACAATCCTTTTTAATATCCATTATGATTATTATGACTTGTGCACGTCCAAGGTAAATATTCAGCTATAGCCTCTGAGTATGCATCTAACTTTGCTATGTTTAGAATGCCCTCGCATCTTGAAACAAGCTTAAATTTGTATGACTGACTTGTTTGGAAGCAGACTTGTGTTGACAGTACAAATTACGGCCATTTTGGACACCATTTCGATTTCGAGCAGGACTCATCGGTTGTGTTCACACTTGTGATTTAAATCCCTTGACAAGTATTTCATTGGGTTCATCCTGTTGAAAACATGATGATATTCAGACATTTAACTGCGTATTGGAGTTGCCTACTTGCAAAGATATGATAGAAACAAAATATGGTGGTCATTTTAGAAGCCATCTTGGATTTCTAGAATTGCTCAAGTGTCGACAATGTTAATTGTATTTTTAATAACTGTGAATAAGTACTTAACCGGGTTTCTCTCATAATAATGCATTTGGACATTAAAAGTGTGTATTAGGGCTTCCTAGCTGCAATTTTTAATGAGAAAAACCAAAAATAGTTGCCATTTCGATCCATAAAAGAGCTCGAGCGGTTTTCGTTGGTTCTGATATGTTACAAAATCTATAAATAAGTATTCTATCTGGTTCCTCGTTTCTCATCCGAATATTCATTTAGATATTTGAAATGTATTGTGGGGTTAAACACATACGTGCAAATCTATGAGAAAAATAAAAATGGCAGCCATTTTGGACGTCATCTTGAACTTTAGAAAACACCCATGGAGGATTGATACGGAATTTTAGTACATGTATTTTACTCTAAAGACATTTTTAGACCTATCTTGAAAAAAAAATCAGCTTGTAACCTACAAGGCCAGGTTGAAGCTAATCTTTTTTTTTTTTTTTCGAATATGAATTAGTGAGACCGATTGAGATTCGAACCTGTTCCCGAACTCGACTCATTCGATTAAAATGATCAATATTTTCCATAGATAACAGTCGTGTCATGAACCACTCTGGAAATGGTTTACAGGCACATGGAGATATTTTCATACAAGAACTGGGCCTACACATAACGATGATTTCGTAGCGATGCTAAAGATTTCTTTATTACTTGTTAAGAGTAATCGCTAACCTGTGAGAAAATTATATCGATAACAATTATATAAGCACATTCTCTGGAAGAAATTGTTATATAGATAACTAATACAGTGCACTCCCGTTATAACGAACACGGTTATAACGAAATTCCGGCTACAAGAAAGTAAAAATTCAGGCCGCAACATCGTCCCCTCTATGTATTTTTATTGTCTATTTTTTCGGTTATGATGAAATTTCGATATAACGAAAGAGAACAGCCGGTCCCGAGGTCTTCGTTATAACGGGAGTCCACTGCAGTATGCAAGAACCGGAGCTGCTAGTAATTATACAAAGCAAATCAATGTTAAAACATTAAAAAGCTGACACTTTGTTCTATGACATATCAACGGTTATATCGTCATAACATAAGTAATCAAACGAAAAAACAAAACATGATAAAACAACACAAATCTGTTTGTGAATTTTAGTAGCTTCTACGCCATCAATGTTGACTGATCTTGCTTGCTTGTGCTAGGTGTGTCTTTCCACGACCGCACTACGAAGATTTCATCGAACTCGAAAAACCATACGAAAGCCAGATTGCACATACAAAGGTCTGTAAAGACGTACCAAGCAAACAATCAACGTCTGCACCTCGTCAAAGTAATCTAAGGCAAACATAATTCAACCAAGACCCACTGTACTGATCCTGAAGCTGCTCTGAGATGAATTGAAGTGAATTATGGATCCTATGTTTAAAATAAAATGGTAGAGAGCTTTCTAACTGGTGCTGGTAATTGGCTGGCAAGACATGAGTGTATATTCTAAACTAAAGAACCAACGAAAATGCTCTTGCCGGAGGAAAAGGACCGAACTTATGTCTTCCACTTCCATAAAAAGGTTAGCTACACATACCCTTTCACCAATGACACTGCAAAAATTGTCTGACATTGCCATAGATTATTCATCTCATTGCATGCCTTACTGCATCAACCACAAAGTCCGTGGCTCTTATAAAACAAGAAAGAACGTAGGTCAAAATACGGAAAAAAAGGCCCAAGATAATATAAAACATTAGATATCACCACTTGACCGAAATAAATAATCCTGCAGATCACAGACAGACCATAATAGTAACGCCGTAATTATCCTCCTAAACCAGGCAAGTCTTTTATTTACAGTTTCTCTACTTCGAATAAAGACCACACATGAATTATGGAGTACTACTACTACTACTACACATCAAAACAACCGAAAAAACAATCGAACAAAACAAACGCATTGATAACTATACAGAATGGAAAGTAATGATGTATAATGATATGGACTCTTTTTTCTTTTGGTGCCCTAAATTTAAAGCGTTTACACAGATCTATCGATTTTTAAAACTTATTTTCATTGTAGACATGATACGACCATTACAGCCAAAACCCCACGAAAAAGACAATTCAAACCTTCGGCATTACGAACCTTATGTCATGTTTGGATGAACGAAACTCCGGAATAACGAACCTCAAAGTCATTTTCGGATTAACGAACATTCGGAAACACGACCTTTCGGAATAACAAACTGTAACCGTTACATATATAATTTCTTAGATGTGTTTCGTTTTTGTATTCGTAACTAAAGAGCATTGATATGCCGCGGAAATAACCCCCATCTTTCCCCAAGTGCAGCTAATACTTGGTAATGAGTCATCATTATCTTTTCATAAGCATGCTGGAGGTATAGGTAAATCAGTTGACACATGCAACGACTGCGAAAATTTCTACTAATACCAGTATGTCCCCCCAAAATTACGATCGGATTTTCGCATTGATAACTATCAATATGATTAAACTGTCTAAATACTACTTCAGGGTATTGAAATATAATATCTTAGCTATATTTTGCAGAAAACCCCATTCAATATGTTTAAGTGGTTACAGAGAAATGAGGATTGTTGTAGAGCATGTCATGGGTCTGATTCTTCCAAGTTTAGCACTTGGATACTCTTGGAACTGCATAATGTGTGAACACAATGGACAGAACTTGGAGAGAAGGGATTCCTAACATGCTCTACAAAACTCCTCATTTCTCTTTGACCACTGAAGCAAATCGAATGGGGTTTTCTGTAAGATGTGGGTAATAAGTTATAGTTTCATACCCTGAAATTGTATGTGGATTAATTCTTTTTTTTTTAAAGTTATCATTGCAAAGGTTCCCGTTGTATTTTTTTTTTTTTGGGGGGGGGGGGCATGCGGTATTATATGACTTTCTTCTTCCATTTATTCCCAGTTGTTAAGTTGTCAAAGCGCAGATCCTCTAAAAGCAAAATCCAATATCGCGGATGCTATCTTGTACAAATGTGAGTGACACAATAAGTATCTGTGAAGTCAACTGAAATGACATTTTATGTTAGAGGTGACCTTCGTCTGTTCTGTGTTAATCGTCCCTAATATTTTGTTTCGTTTCTTAAAAGAAAGTGTACTGTATAATGAAATTATAATAAAATGAGCAGTAAAAATCGCACAGAATAATGAGCTAGTCTGTCTTCTGTTGTGTAGCAGTCATTCCTATCTTTGCCGTCATCACAGCGCCTAATTTTGCATGCAAACTTTTTTAGGATCATTAAAGTCCCTCCATATCTCTTTCAGTTTATCAGGGGCTTTATGAGCGTGCAAGACCATGAAATGCGGGCTCCTCAGAGCGCATATGTCCTGTGGGCCCCCGTCATACTGAAAACCTTCATGCAGAGTCATCTTTACTCCGAGCTTTTGCATCAAGATGCCGATGTAGACATCATCCAACGAAGGAATCAGTGGTGTACGAGACGCCTCGGCGAGCGCCAGACTGACAAGATCCATGGACAGCACGTAGCCTCCTCCGACACAATAAGCTGGAAAATACTTCCCATTATACGCCGTCTCGCTCACGAAGAGATGAGACTTGGGACTAGTGGATCTCTCTTCTATCCCTCCATTGCCAAGATACAGTCGCTTCCGATCTCTGTCCTCTCTGTCTAGCCTTTGCAGATGATTGACGATATTCTCGAGGTTGGCGAATGTGTCATCGTCAGCTTTGAAGAAATACCTGGCGGAGGCACAGTTTTCGGAGGTCCACTGGAGTCCGAAGAGATGCTTCAGGGTAAGGTTCTTGAAGCAGTCGATGAAGTTTCCTTCAAGGATATCGTTATACATGTCTGATTCTTCACGCAAAGCGGTTTCGATTGAACTTTTTGACGATTTTTTCCGACCAAGAAGAAAGTATATCATCACATTGGCCTTGAGAGATCGTAGGTAGGGCTTGCTGGCCCATGTCTCTCGGATTGCTTTGCGGGCAGCAAAGCTTTCTGGGTGAGAACTCACCAAACCAACAATGTACACGTGCTCATCTGCCTTACATCTCGTTGCTTTGGTGTTTTTGGTCGGGCGCAAAACTTCCTTCAGGTATTTTGAGTTGCTCACTCTGATACCCTCGTAGATGATGTCAAGGTCCGCAGTCGTACAGTTTCTCATGAACTCATGATTGTTCACCTGGTTCCAGATACGGTGAATTGTGTCTGCTACTCTCGGGGCTAAAGTCGCGAATCTATTGCTGAGAAGGCACACGTCATTACCAATATCTCTGAGAAAGAAAGCGTCACTGTCGCGAACGCTCCAGCCCAACTCATGAGCCACTATACCAGCGAATGCGTCAGTGGCAGCGATCAGATTAGAGTTCCATGCAAACTTGAAAATTTCCTCTGCCATCTTTCGATGTATTATGTAGCTTGAATCTAGCGAGCAGTACGGCGGATAGGTATCATTCGGTAGGACATCTTTCCCGACGAAAAACGGACTCGTTTGAAGACGTTGGACCTTCGAGTTGTTGACCCTTAATCCAAGAATAGCCATACGGGACTTTCCTTGCTCTTTGAATGTGGAGAGGAGCCTTTCGAGCTTATCAAGCCTAAGAAACGTGTTGTCTCTTGCCTCTATGACGTAGTCTGTCTGAGGGCAATAGCTGAGGACCCAGCAAAGTCCATGCAGCGTTTCCAGCAAACATGTCTTTTTGCCTGCGGAGAAATTACCGATGAGAGTGTCCCCGTATATCTCCGACTCCATTTTCACATCCTGCATTTGAGCATTGTCGTTGGAGGTTCCCATGATGAAGAATGCACAGACCCTGTTCTTCCGACACTGTTGTCGATTCGCCCAGGTCCTGCGTATGGCATCCCGAATGGACGATCTCTCTGGAGACGAATGTATGAACAGGACAGTGCTGCAGATATGTTTTCCCATCGAATCCATGCTATGACATGGCTTAGCGTGTCCCACCACATCCACTAATACCTCGGAGAGAAACGCCTTGTTTTTGCCATCGTATTGTGGCTGACTTTTCTGTTCTGCGTGTCTGAATGGTACCTGGATAACTTGCAAAGGCCAGAATTCTTTGGGAACTTCCTTTTGTACTTGCCCGTTTGAAGCACCATGCAGATCAAGAAATTTAGCGACGATTATGACAATAATAAGCGTAATTCCAACAGTAGTGTAGCACCAAGTAAATCTCCTCCTCTTGACCATTCGAAAGAAAGGAGCCATTATGATGTAACCAGGATGCTTGTCAGCAAATTTCGGTGCCTAAGATAAAGATGATATGTCTCTCTCTGTATCTTTCAAAAGTAATGATGGGGAAAAGCAGACAGATCAGGAAAATGCATCAAAATCCAGTTCACTTGGCAACGATATAAAAAAAAATAAGTGTTCGTCGAAGCAGCCACGGGGTCATACTGGTCTCCTTCCATCACGGAGCAGATTTTCTAGTACGTTTAATTAACACCCAATCCCATCCATAACTTCCCTAATTTTGCTCTTATTTTCTTACTTGCGTGTATGTGCATGTGTATGAGTGTGTGTGCGTGTGTGTTTGCGCGCCCGCATGTGTGTGTGTGTGTGTGTGTCATTGAGTGCCTATTGTTCCGTGAATCCCGAACAATATAGCGAATCGTGCACCGTTTTAAGTGTGAAAAATCATGAGACAAGCCTCAACATTAGAGCCCCCACGTGTAATGACCAAGGCGCAAATTTCGACACTATGGAGAACACACTATACATCTGTTGAAAATCGACATAATCGATTACCAAATACAGCCATGGGATTTTCCTCGTTCCTGCTATTGTGTCCTTTTTTCTTTTTTTTTTTTTTCGTTGGGTGTGGATTGTGAGGTAAGGGTGTGTATCAATTTGATTAAGAGCGACCAGTCACCGTATCTAGCAGCATACTGTCAGGAGAAAGATATCATTTCGACAGAACTCCAGGAGGGAGAGATTTAGTTAACAGCTCATTTTCATATTTCAAAACTTCTCGTGTATGTCCTTCCATCTCTCTCAATAGTATAAAATTTTCAGTGCCGATAGGTTGTCAAGATCGCCCCGTGACAGCGCCATCACTCGTCTTGACGCATATAGTGAGATTTAGCAGCAGCTGCTTCGGCAAATATCCTTGAACCTTGAACCTTGAAGTAGTAATCCCTTTCAGCAGTTCCTTGAAACTATCCCGGGATGGTAGAAGTGTCGTGCGTCAGTGAGAGGTGACATGGTGAACAGGATGATTTTAAATGTCACTAATGTACAATAAAAGTGACGGTGCATAGTGCTAGTAAAAAAACATGCATCTTTTCTTAGAGCATGTGTGACCCAACAGGAGGCTGCATAACTCGGATGACTGGAAGAGCAGCCTCTCTGAATGTTAATGGGTTGGTAATTGTGACCACGGAAAAGAGTCCAGAATCTAGACCATAGTACACTTAGGTACACCGCTCTTCCATCACGTATTCAAAGACTACATCCTTGCACTCGTCAATGACTCAAGAGTACGCTGCGTCACGCAGTAAATGCTTATCACCAAGGTTAGGAGAAAGGACGTGTATGGATACTACTACTACTATACTACTACTGCCACATAAGTAGGCTATATACAGTGCGTATCAAAAAAAAAGTAATCCAACTTTGGAGGGCTACTATTTCGTATTTATCAGCTATGGAGAGCACAGTGTTGGTTGTGAGAAAGAAAGAACTCTTCGCTTTCCATCAATACCTAATTATGTTGACAAATGTCATGCATGACTGAGCACATGAACTTTAAAGACAACGATAACAAATTGCACTTTTTCCAAGTTTGCGTGTTACTGTGCAGGAACAATGCATGGACGAGATATGTTAATATGAAAGCTGCCAAGTAGGCCAGCCTGTATGAATGTAGGTTTGTGTTTAGGGTTTCTCCTAAAATTCATGGTTCATAATCTTTAACATGGCCATCTGTTTAATAACTTGGTCACTCCCACAGAGGCCAACCCACACAGTCAATTTTTTCTGTTCATATTCAACACATATCTTCGCAGCGACAAACCATGTCTTTGATATGAAGAGAGAAAAATGGATAATGGTTTAGTGTTTATGGGAAAATATAATCGACAATGTGGCCATGTTGAAGGTTATGACATCAGGTTAGAAGAAACTCTAAACACGAACCTGCAGCCGTGCAGGCTGGCCAGATAATTTGACCACTAAATTAATTGACAGATCTCGTCCACGCAGTGAGACATGCATTGTTCCTTCACAATAACACGCAAACTTGGAAGAAAAGCACATTTTGTCATTATTGCCTTTAAAATTCGTGTGCTTAGTCATGCATGATGTTTGTCATCATAATTAGGTATCAGTAGAAAGAGGAAGAGTTTCCCCTTTCCTCGCAACTAACGTTGCCTTAGTCTCTCCACAGCTGAAAATTACAAAATAGTAGCCCTCCAAAGTTGGATTACCTTTTTTTTATACGTATATATAATATGTGTGTGTGTGTGGGGGGGGGGGGTGTATGTGTGTGCAAATAAACATGCATGATTATACATATAACTATATTCATATAAAAATTTGTACAATATTAACACATTACGTGTATAGGTATAACGGATAACTATAGATTTGCAACACGAGTTGTGTGATCAGAAAACAACAACAACAACAAGAGTATTCTTCTTATGCTTAGCCTGCATTCAATGGAGTGCTGAAGTCTGTGACGCAACAAAGAAAGAAGGCAAGTGTCACAGAAGGTTGCCTTGGTAAATTCGGCTTTAAATCACATAGAGATGCTTGTCGGTACAGACAATAAATTGTTGCATTTCTATGATCTATCGGAGGGCGGAGAAGGTAAAGGACCCCTTTTACCAAAGAATCAGTGACCGTAGGATCACATGCACAAAGCGAGTCTCATATAGAAATAGTACAAGTCAAGAAAATCACACCCCAGCGCCTAGATGATGCTCATCTAACTTATCTAATTATCTGATGTCTCCCTGCCTTTTTAAGTCTTTCCTCTTGTACGTCCACCCATGATCAGCGATGATGGTCCAACAGTATTGTCAATTTAAACACGAATATCGGTAATAATAACAGGTAGTTCGTTGTTCTTTCTTTATCGTTGAGAGAGCGAGAAAAGTAAGCCTCTGTTCTCTGTGTTATGCGTGTTACACACACGCACACACACATGCACATTATACAAATCTATGCATATCTACGATATATATATATATATATTGTGACGAACTCGCCTTCTCGTCGTGAGTGTATTTGACTGTTTGTACAAATGTCTCCGCGAGCCGTGTCAGGATGGCCGAGTAGGCGGGGTTCGTTTTGTTGCAGTTTACAACGATCCCTTTAAATTATTAAAACTACTAGTCTTTATGCTACCATGTATTATGTTGTGTCAGAAGCAGCTCACCAACACAAGCGGCACACATACAAGTTCAGCATCACTTAACGTATGTCACTCCAAAGCGTCACTTGTAGAGGATGTTAACTTGGTACACTTATTTTGTTACCAACTTTTACTACCAACTCTTGCTACCAAGTTCTGCTACCAAGTTTTGTTACCAACTCTGCTACCAACTTTTGCTACCAACTCAGTCACGCTAACGTGGAACACCTTTCACATCCATAATATGGTGGCACAGGTATCGTTGACGGCACCGTTACCAACTTCCTCAGGCGACGACTGGAACTTGGGTTGGGCACAGGGCATATGCGACAAGTCACATTACCACTATTCCCAACATCTTACGGCGACGACTGGAACTTGGATTGGGCACGGACTATGCGACAAGTCACATTACCACTATACCCGAAATCCAACGGCGACGACTGGAACTTGGATTGGGCACGGACTATGCGACAAGTCACATTACCATTATACCCGAAATCCAATGACTTGCTAGTTGGTCTTCTCAGGAACGGCGCTCCAACTCAGGAACATGTACCACCATTCTCCAAGTTGTTGTATTATGGTAGAACCCTCAAGAAGACACAGTGAGGACAGCAATTCAGGAACATATGTACAGTTTATTATGCATAGAAGTGAACATTAACAACACATTGGAAATGTATCATACACGGGGTGCTTGTTGCGGACTATGTCACACAACGGCCAATTTATATGCCTCTCCTCCTATCGCGGAATGAGGAGGCAATCCCGCACGGCCGTAAGCGACGCAGAAAATACCTGCAGTTGTCATTCAAATTATTTACAATGTTGGCGTGGTTACAAAATTCGTACAATGATTATATGTTTTAACATTATCTCTTGTACATGGTTACTATAACTCGGCATGTATCATCGGTCTAAACCGGAGTTGGTATTAAGATAATCCAAACTTGTCCACGACAAACAAGTAACCACATATTTAATAATAAATGTTAAAACTCATAATGATGCACTACCACCTTGAAACGTTTGTCCACCGTTTCGATATTGTGCCCCTTTCTATGTTATAGACACTATCGATCATAACAAATTATAATCGAAACGGTTAAATCGAATCGGTTCCACCGAATTTCGTTACATGGCTTCCCTCCCCATGCAGGCTTCGTCCCTGGAGCCGAACACATGGAGAGCAAAAAATGACAACAAAATATACTACTACAAATATTATTGAACGTTTTGCTCCTTTGCAAAACTCTACGTACAGTCCATAATAACGTAATGAGACAGCTACAGTCTTTAGTTCAAAACTGTCCAATTGTCATATTATAGACTAATTGTTCTTCACAAAATCATCTTTTAAGAGTTCAACAGTCTCTTCGTTTGATTTCCTGACCTGGCTGCTCCCTTGCAGCAGACAGGTCGACACGAGAAATGTCACATTTCACCCTGGCATGGTGTGCCAGAATGAATTCGATGTACGACGAGAAGAACGGGCGTGCCTCAAAGGTGAGCGGCTCCTCGATCGGGGTAGATAATCAGGTGGCCTTCCCGGTGACCGAGAATAGCGTGCAGGTGAGGAAGAGTCGTCACACCGGCGATGTCCACTAGGTAGCTTTCCCGCAACCACTGGTGCTGTCGCGCTGACGCTGACACGTGTCCTTGCTCGGCCTGTAGAGAACACCTCTGAGTCGTCTCTCAGAAGCTGGTATGCCGATGAATTGCTTTCTGGGGGAGTTTCTGTCAAACTGCATTGACAGAAGTCCACCAGATGTGGCGGCACACAATTCTGAGTTATACCTTCGTCGAGAGGCGTGGTCTCTGTGTCGTCCTCAGCAAGGCTGGTAAGGTTGGCTGGCGCTGTCCCTTCTACCAACGTCGGTGCTGTCGTTGCTGCACATATCTGTCTCTCATTGTTTATACATGGGAGAGATACCCATGGAGTATGCAGCTGCATGTTCTCGAAGTCGAGCGTGGTTTCCAGACCAATCAAGAGATCCAGACCAAGGATGCCCTCAGCTCTTATGTCAGCTACTACCAAGTCAACATGGCAGAAGCAGGAGCCAAGCTGAAGTTGCATGGTAGCATGTCCCTTTGTTTTCAGCCGAGATCCATCTGTTTGACGAACGATGCTTGTCACTGGTTCAAGTGGTGGCTTTCGCTCGGGTCTCATTCGCAGGTACATTTCTTCTGAGACATATGACTGCGATGCACCACTGTCTACCAGAAACATCACCTCCTGCCCATTCACGTTCAAATTCACGTACAGTCCTTTCTGGAACGTGGATGACAGAAGCGAAGCTGCGGAACTAGGTAGTGGCGGTTGAGATGTCTCTGGTTCGGATGCCTCTCTGGCTGGTGTGCACCCGTCGTCTGGAGGATTCGTACCCTCCTTGGATGTGTCCTCCTTGTTGTCAGAAGGCTGACTGTCCACCTTCTGTTCGCTTTTAGGGAGTGTCTCAGTCTTTAATGCCAAGTCGTTTCTCGGCACTGGCGCTGGTTGCTCCTTCTCCCTCTTCTTTATTAGATCGCTGACTGCTTCGATCATGAGAGTGGTGTTATTTTCACACACCCCCATGGGTTTGTCAGCAGTGTCTTCATCCTTCACAGCCACATCTTGTTCTTCCTCCTGTGACAACAAGACTCGGTTATACTGCCGACGGTCACTCTCCATCCGCAGGAAGGCTTCTGTGTTGAGAGCAGCTTGGATGGCCTCGTCGAGCGTACGAGGCTGAGCCCGGAAGAGGCCGATTCGGATATCCCGGTCAACTATTGCATCGAGAAAATGACCTCGAGCCAATTTATCTTGGCCCGCTTCCTCGAATTCAGGATATGCCATGGATGTAAGCTCGCGAATACTCTGTCCTAGCTCTTGCAAACTTTCCTTCGGTCTGCGTCGTCTGGTACGCAGTTCTGCCAGGAATACTTCTGAATGTGAAACAGGTCCAAAGCGGTGCTTCAGGCGGTTCACAAGTTCTTGGTACGTCAACTGACGTCCCGTCTGCTGTGTTAGGACTTTGACAGCAGCTCCTTTCAAGCTGGCAGCCAAATATTGAAGAGCTTCCACTTCTGTCCAGCGGTTAACTCCAGCGCAAGCTTCGAAATGGCAAAGATAATCCAGCACAGATCCTTTGCCATCATATCTGTCTGGTATGACAGCCGGTTTGCTGGTTCCGTTGCCCTGAACATCATAATGACGTCCCTAGTCCCAGAGCTCTGTTCGACGTCGCTGGTTCAGGCCAAACTGGTGTGGCATTACATCTGGTTGTCCTCCAAATGTAACAGGCTGGTCACTTGTACGAGATGAATGCGCCTGCTGCATTGGAGTTTGATGCTGCTGCGGTAGTAGCTTTGCTGATGGCGAAGCTGACAACTCCACCTCTCTATTCGCATCTCCAAACAGCTGAGGTGACACCACTGGTGAGGGTGGCAGTGACGACTGGTTAGGGCGCCCTCCAAGTGTCATCGGTGAGCAGCGTGAGTTAGAAACCGAAGTTGGTGCTACTTCAGTTTGTTTGCGCACCGACTCTGACACCTGGGCAATTAAGTCGTCGATTTCGCTGATCTTGCTCTCCAGCAAAAGTGACAACTCCAACAATGGCGTTTCGCGTGCCATAGTGAAAACACAGTTAACTACATTAATTCATACAAAAGTTACAAATAGGGATCCCACTCCTGACACCATGTGTGACGAACTCGCCTTCTCGTCGTGAGTGTATTTGACTGTTTGTACAAATGTCTCCGCGAGCCGTGTCAGGATGGCCGAGTAGGCGGGGTTCGTTTTGTTGCAGTTTACAACGATCCCTTTAAATTATTAAAACTACTAGTCTTTATGCTACCATGTATTATGTTGTGTCAGAAGCAGCTCACCAACACAAGCGGCACACATACAAGTTCAGCATCACTTAACGTATGTCACTCCAAAGCGTCACTTGTAGAGGATGTTAACTTGGTACACTTATTTTGTTACCAACTTTTACTACCAACTCTTGCTACCAAGTTCTGCTACCAAGTTTTGTTACCAACTCTGCTACCAACTTTTGCTACCAACTCAGTCACGCTAACGTGGAACACCTTTCACATCCATAATATGGTGGCACAGGTATCGTTGACGGCACCGTTACCAACTTCCTCAGGCGACGACTGGAACTTGGGTTGGGCACAGGGCATATGCGACAAGTCACATTACCACTATTCCCAACATCTTACGGCGACGACTGGAACTTGGATTGGGCACGGACTATGCGACAAGTCACATTACCACTATACCCGAAATCCAACGGCGACGACTGGAACTTGGATTGGGCACGGACTATGCGACAAGTCACATTACCATTATACCCGAAATCCAATGACTTGCTAGTTGGTCTTCTCAGGAACGGCGCTCCAACTCAGGAACATGTACCACCATTCTCCAAGTTGTTGTATTATGGTAGAACCCTCAAGAAGACACAGTGAGGACAGCAATTCAGGAACATATGTACAGTTTATTATGCATAGAAGTGAACATTAACAACACATTGGAAATGTATCATACACGGGGTGCTTGTTGCGGACTATGTCACACAACGGCCAATTTATATGCCTCTCCTCCTATCGCGGAATGAGGAGGCAATCCCGCACGGCCGTAAGCGACGCAGAAAATACCTGCAGTTGTCATTCAAATTATTTACAATGTTGGCGTGGTTACAAAATTCGTACAATGATTATATGTTTTAACATTATCTCTTGTACATGGTTACTATAACTCGGCATGTATCATCGGTCTAAACCGGAGTTGGTATTAAGATAATCCAAACTTGTCCACGACAAACAAGTAACCACATATTTAATAATAAATGTTAAAACTCATAATGATGCACTACCACCTTGAAACGTTTGTCCACCGTTTCGATATTGTGCCCCTTTCTATGTTATAGACACTATCGATCATAACAAATTATAATCGAAACGGTTAAATCGAATCGGTTCCACCGAATTTCGTTACATGGCTTCCCTCCCCATGCAGGCTTCGTCCCTGGAGCCGAACACATGGAGAGCAAAAAATGACAACAAAATATACTACTACAAATATTATTGAACGTTTTGCTCCTTTGCAAAACTCTACGTACAGTCCATAATAACGTAATGAGACAGCTACAGTCTTTAGTTCAAAACTGTCCAATTGTCATATTATAGACTAATTGTTCTTCACAAAATCATCTTTTAAGAGTTCAACAGTCTCTTCGTTTGATTTCCTGACCTGGCTGCTCCCTTGCAGCAGACAGGTCGACACGAGAAATGTCACATTTCACCCTGGCATGGTGTGCCAGAATGAATTCGATGTACGACGAGAAGAACGGGCGTGCCTCAAAGGTGAGCGGCTCCTCGATCGGGGTAGATAATCAGGTGGCCTTCCCGGTGACCGAGAATAGCGTGCAGGTGAGGAAGAGTCGTCACACCGGCGATGTCCACTAGGTAGCTTTCCCGCAACCACTGGTGCTGTCGCGCTGACGCTGACACGTGTCCTTGCTCGGCCTGTAGAGAACACCTCTGAGTCGTCTCTCAGAAGCTGGTATGCCGATGAATTGCTTTCTGGGGGAGTTTCTGTCAAACTGCATTGACAGAAGTCCACCAGATGTGGCGGCACACAATTCTGAGTTATACCTTCGTCGAGAGGCGTGGTCTCTGTGTCGTCCTCAGCAAGGCTGGTAAGGTTGGCTGGCGCTGTCCCTTCTACCAACGTCGGTGCTGTCGTTGCTGCACATATCTGTCTCTCATTGTTTATACATGGGAGAGATACCCATGGAGTATGCAGCTGCATGTTCTCGAAGTCGAGCGTGGTTTCCAGACCAATCAAGAGATCCAGACCAAGGATGCCCTCAGCTCTTATGTCAGCTACTACCAAGTCAACATGGCAGAAGCAGGAGCCAAGCTGAAGTTGCATGGTAGCATGTCCCTTTGTTTTCAGCCGAGATCCATCTGTTTGACGAACGATGCTTGTCACTGGTTCAAGTGGTGGCTTTCGCTCGGGTCTCATTCGCAGGTACATTTCTTCTGAGACATATGACTGCGATGCACCACTGTCTACCAGAAACATCACCTCCTGCCCATTCACGTTCAAATTCACGTACAGTCCTTTCTGGAACGTGGATGACAGAAGCGAAGCTGCGGAACTAGGTAGTGGCGGTTGAGATGTCTCTGGTTCGGATGCCTCTCTGGCTGGTGTGCACCCGTCGTCTGGAGGATTCGTACCCTCCTTGGATGTGTCCTCCTTGTTGTCAGAAGGCTGACTGTCCACCTTCTGTTCGCTTTTAGGGAGTGTCTCAGTCTTTAATGCCAAGTCGTTTCTCGGCACTGGCGCTGGTTGCTCCTTCTCCCTCTTCTTTATTAGATCGCTGACTGCTTCGATCATGAGAGTGGTGTTATTTTCACACACCCCCATGGGTTTGTCAGCAGTGTCTTCATCCTTCACAGCCACATCTTGTTCTTCCTCCTGTGACAACAAGACTCGGTTATACTGCCGACGGTCACTCTCCATCCGCAGGAAGGCTTCTGTGTTGAGAGCAGCTTGGATGGCCTCGTCGAGCGTACGAGGCTGAGCCCGGAAGAGGCCGATTCGGATATCCCGGTCAACTATTGCATCGAGAAAATGACCTCGAGCCAATTTATCTTGGCCCGCTTCCTCGAATTCAGGATATGCCATGGATGTAAGCTCGCGAATACTCTGTCCTAGCTCTTGCAAACTTTCCTTCGGTCTGCGTCGTCTGGTACGCAGTTCTGCCAGGAATACTTCTGAATGTGAAACAGGTCCAAAGCGGTGCTTCAGGCGGTTCACAAGTTCTTGGTACGTCAACTGACGTCCCGTCTGCTGTGTTAGGACTTTGACAGCAGCTCCTTTCAAGCTGGCAGCCAAATATTGAAGAGCTTCCACTTCTGTCCAGCGGTTAACTCCAGCGCAAGCTTCGAAATGGCAAAGATAATCCAGCACAGATCCTTTGCCATCATATCTGTCTGGTATGACAGCCGGTTTGCTGGTTCCGTTGCCCTGAACATCATAATGACGTCCCTAGTCCCAGAGCTCTGTTCGACGTCGCTGGTTCAGGCCAAACTGGTGTGGCATTACATCTGGTTGTCCTCCAAATGTAACAGGCTGGTCACTTGTACGAGATGAATGCGCCTGCTGCATTGGAGTTTGATGCTGCTGCGGTAGTAGCTTTGCTGATGGCGAAGCTGACAACTCCACCTCTCTATTCGCATCTCCAAACAGCTGAGGTGACACCACTGGTGAGGGTGGCAGTGACGACTGGTTAGGGCGCCCTCCAAGTGTCATCGGTGAGCAGCGTGAGTTAGAAACCGAAGTTGGTGCTACTTCAGTTTGTTTGCGCACCGACTCTGACACCTGGGCAATTAAGTCGTCGATTTCGCTGATCTTGCTCTCCAGCAAAAGTGACAACTCCAACAATGGCGTTTCGCGTGCCATAGTGAAAACACAGTTAACTACATTAATTCATACAAAAGTTACAAATAGGGATCCCACTCCTGACACCATGTGTGACGAACTCGCCTTCTCGTCGTGAGTGTATTTGACTGTTTGTACAAATGTCTCCGCGAGCCGTGTCAGGATGGCCGAGTAGGCGGGGTTCGTTTTGTTGCAGTTTACAACGATCCCTTTAAATTATTAAAACTACTAGTCTTTATGCTACCATGTATTATGTTGTGTCAGAAGCAGCTCACCAACACAAGCGGCACACATACAAGTTCAGCATCACTTAACGTATGTCACTCCAAAGCGTCACTTGTAGAGGATGTTAACTTGGTACACTTATTTTGTTACCAACTTTTACTACCAACTCTTGCTACCAAGTTCTGCTACCAAGTTTTGTTACCAACTCTGCTACCAACTTTTGCTACCAACTCAGTCACGCTAACGTGGAACACCTTTCACATCCATAATATGGTGGCACAGGTATCGTTGACGGCACCGTTACCAACTTCCTCAGGCGACGACTGGAACTTGGGTTGGGCACAGGGCATATGCGACAAGTCACATTACCACTATTCCCAACATCTTACGGCGACGACTGGAACTTGGATTGGGCACGGACTATGCGACAAGTCACATTACCACTATACCCGAAATCCAACGGCGACGACTGGAACTTGGATTGGGCACGGACTATGCGACAAGTCACACATTACCATTATACCCGAAATCCAATGACTTGCTAGTTGGTCTTCTCAGGAACGGCGCTCCAACTCAGGAACATGTACCACCATTCTCCAAGTTGTTGTATTATGGTAGAACCCTCAAGAAGACACAGTGAGGACAGCAATTCAGGAACATATGTACAGTTTATTATGCATAGAAGTGAACATTAACAACACATTGGAAATGTATCATACACGGGGTGCTTGTTGCGGACTATGTCACACAACGGCCAATTTATATGCCTCTCCTCCTATCGCGGAATGAGGAGGCAATCCCGCACGGCCGTAAGCGACGCAGAAAATACCTGCAGTTGTCATTCAAATTATTTACAATGTTGGCGTGGTTACAAAATTCGTACAATGATTATATGTTTTAACATTATCTCTTGTACATGGTTACTATAACTCGGCATGTATCATCGGTCTAAACCGGAGTTGGTATTAAGATAATCCAAACTTGTCCACGACAAACAAGTAACCACATATTTAATAATAAATGTTAAAACTCATAATGATGCACTACCACCTTGAAACGTTTGTCCACCGTTTCGATATTGTGCCCCTTTCTATGTTATAGACACTATCGATCATAACAAATTATAATCGAAACGGTTAAATCGAATCGGTTCCACCGAATTTCGTTACAATATATATATATATATATATATACATATATATATATATTGTAACGAAATTCGGTGGAACCGATTCGATTTAACTGTTCGATTAGTATTTGTTATGATCGATAGTGTCTATAACATAGAAAGGGGCACAATATCGAAACGTTGGACAAACGTTTCAAGGTGGTAGTGCATCATTATGAGTTTTAACATTTATTATTAAATATGTGGTTACTTGTTTGTCATGGGCAAGTTTGGATTATTTTAATACCAACTCCGGTTTAGACCGATGATACATGCCGAATTATAGTAACCATGTACAAGAGATACTGTTAAAACCTATAATCATTGTACGAATTTTGTAACCACGCCAAAATTGTAAACAATTTGAAGGACTACTGCGAGTATTACTCGCGTAGCTCACGGCCGTGCGGGATTGCCTCCTCGTTCCGCGATAGGAGGAGAGGCATATAAAGTGGCCGTTGTGTGACATTGTCCGCAACAAGTAGCCCGTACATGATAACCTCAAATGTGTTGTTCATGTTCACCTCTATGTGTATTAAACTGTACATATGTTCCTGAACTGATGACTCCACTGTGTCTTCTTGAGAGTTCTATCACCAAGCAGCGGTGTGCAGAGTGGTGGTACATGTTCCTGAGTTGGAGCACCGTTCCTGAGAAGACCAACTAGCAAGCCGTTGGATTTCGGGTATATTGGTAATGTGACTTGTCGCATAGTCCGTGCCCAATCCAAGTTCCAGTCGTCGTCAGTGGATTTCGGGTATAATGGTAATGTGTAATGTGACTTGTCGCATAGTCCGTGCCCAATCCAAGTTCCAGTCGTCGCCTGAGGAAGTTGGTAACGGTGCGATACAGCACTTTTACCCCGTGCCATCAACGATACCTGTGCCACCATGGTTGTGAAAGGTGTTCCACGTTAGCGTGACTGAGTTGGTAGCATGAGTTGGTAACAAAACTTGGTAGCAAGACTTGGTAGCAGAACTTGGTAGCAAGAGTTGGTAGCAAAAGTTGGTAACAAAATAAGTGTACCAATTTAACATTCTCTACAAGTGACGCTTGGGAGTGACATATTTCAAGTGATGCTGAACTTGGTATGTGTGCCGCTTGTGTTGGTGAGCTGCTTCTGACACAATATAATACATGGTAGTATACAGACTAGTAGTTTTAATAATTTAAAGGGATCGTTGTAAACTGCAACAAAACGAACCCCGCCTACTCGGCCATCCTGACACGGCTCGCGGAGATATTTGTACAGACAGTCAAATACACTCTCTTAATTCACGACGAGAAGGCGAGTTCGTCACACATGGTGTCAGGAGTGGGATCCCTATTTGTAACTTTTGTATGAATTAATGTAGTTAACTGTGTTTTCACTATGGTACGCGAAACGCCATTGTTGGAGTTGTCACTTTTGCTGGAGAGCAAGATTAGCGAAATCGACGACTTGATTGCTCAGGTGTCAGAGTCGGTGCGCAAACAAACTGGAGTAGCACCAACTTCGGTTTCTAACTTACGCTGCTCACCGATGACACTTGGAGGGCGCCCTAACCTGTCGTCACTGCCACCCTCACCAGTGGTGTCACCTCAGCTGTTTGGAGATGCGAATAGAGAGGTGGAGTTGTCAGCTCCGCCATCGGCAAAGCTACTACCTCAGCAGCATCAAACTCCAATGCAGCAGTCGCATTCATCTCGTACAAGTGACCAGTCTGTTACATTTGGAGGACAACCAGATGTAATGCCACACCAGTTTGGCCCGAACCAGCGACGTCGAACAGAGCTCTGGGACCAGAGACGTCATTATGATGTTCTGGGCAACGGAACCAGCAAACCGGCTGTCATACCAGATAGATATGATGGCAAAGGACCTGTGCTGGATTATCTTTGCCATTTCGAAGCTTGTGCTGGTGTTAACCGCTGGACGGAATTGGAAGCTCTTCAATATTTGGCTGCCAGCTTGAAAGGAGCTGCTGTCAAAGTATTAGCACAGCAGAGGGGACGTCAATTGACGTACGAAGAACTCGTGAACCGCCTGAAGCACCGCTTTGGACCTGTTTCGCATTCAGAAGTATTCCTGGCAGAACTGCGTACCAGACGACGCAGACCGAAGGAAAGTTTGCAGGAGCTTGGACAGAGCATTCGCGAGCTTACATCCATGGCATATCCTGAATTCGAGGAAGCGGGCCAAGATAAATTGGCTCGAGGTCACTTTCTCGATGCAATAGTTGACCGGGATATCAGAATCGGCCTCTTCCGGGCTCAGCCTCGTACGCTCGACGAGGCAATCCAAGCTGCTCTCAACACAGAAGCATTCCTGCGGATGGAGAGTGACCGTCGACAGTATAACCGGGTCTTGTTGTCACAGGACGCACAACAAGATAACGTAGTAGATATGAAGGATGAAGACACTGCTGACACATCCATGGGGGTGTCTGAAAACAGCACCACTCTCATGATTGAAGCAGTGAGCGATCTCATAATGAAGAGGGAGAAGGAGCAGCCAGCGCCAGTACCGAGAAACGACTTGGCATTAAAGACTGAGACACTCCCTAAAAGCGAACAAAAGGAGGATAATCAGCCTTCTGATAACAAGGAGGACACATCCAAGGAGGGTACGAATCCTCAAGATGACGGGTGCACACCAGCCAGAGAGACATCCGAACCAGAGACATCTCAACCGCCACTACCTAGTTCCGGAACTCCACTTCTGTCATCCACGTTCCAGAAAGGACTGTACGTGAATTTGAACGTGAATGGGCAGGAGGTAATGTTTCTGTTAGACAGTGGTGCATCGCAGTCATATGTCTCCGAAGGAATGTACCTGCGAATGAGACCTGAGCGAAAGCCACCACTTGAACCAGTGACAAGCATCGTTCGTCAAGCAGATGGATCTCGGTTGAAAACAAAGGGACATGCAACCATGGAACTTCAGCTTGGCTCCTGCTTGTGCCATGTTGACTTGGTAGTAGCTGACATAAGAGCTGAGGGCATCCTTGGTCTGGATCTCTTGATTGGTCTGCAAACCACGCTCGACTTCGAGAACATGCAGCTGCATACGCCATGGGTATCTCTCCCATGTATAAACAATGAGAAACAGATATGTGCAGCAACGACAGCACCGACGTTGGTAAAAGGGACAGCGCCAGCCAACCTTACCAGCCCTGCTGAGGACGACACGGAGACCACGCCTCTCGACGAAGGTATAACTCAGAATCGTGTGCCGCCACATCTGGTGGACTGCTGTCAATGCAGTTTGACAGAGACTCCCCCAGAAAGTAATTCATCGGCATGCCAGCTTCTGAGAGACGACTCAGAGGTGTTCTCTACAGGCCGAGCAGGAACACGTGTCAGCGTCAGCGCGACAGCACCAGTAGTTGCGGGAAAGCTACCTAGTGGACATCGCCGGTGTGACGACTCTTCCTCACCTGCACGCTATTCTCGGTCACCGGGAAGGCCACCTGATTATCTACCCCGATCGAGGAGCCGCTCTCCGTTGAGACACGTCCCTTCTTCATCTCGTCGTACATCCGATTCATTCTGGGACACCATGCCAGGGTGAAATGTGACATTTCTCGCGTCGACCTGTCTGCTGCAAGGGAGCAGCCAGGACAGGAAATCAAATGAAGAGACTGTTGAACTCTTAATAAGACGAGTTTGCGACGAACAATTAATCTATATGACAGTTGGACAGCTTTGAACTAAAGACTGTAGTTGTCTCATAACGTTGCTATGGACTGTACATAGAGTTTTGTAAAGGAGCAAAACGTTCAATAGTGTTTCTAGTAGTACATTTTAGTTGTCACTTTTGCTCTCTATGTGTTCGGCTCCAGGGACGAAGCCTGCATGGGGAGGGAAGCCATGTAACGAAATTCGGTGGAACCGATTCGATTTAACTGTTCGATTAGTATTTGTTATGATCGATAGTGTCTATAACATAGAAAGGGGCACAATATCGAAACGTTGGACAAACGTTTCAAGGTGGTAGTGCATCATTATGAGTTTTAACATTTATTATTAAATATGTGGTTACTTGTTTGTCATGGGCAAGTTTGGATTATTTTAATACCAACTCCGGTTTAGACCGATGATACATGCCGAATTATAGTAACCATGTACAAGAGATACTGTTAAAACCTATAATCATTGTACGAATTTTGTAACCACGCCAACATTGTAAACAATTTGAAGGACTACTGCGAGTATTACTCGCGTAGCTCACGGCCGTGCGGGATTGCCTCCTCGTTCCGCGATAGGAGGAGAGGCATATAAAGTGGCCGTTGTGTGACATTGTCCGCAACAAGTAGCCCGTACATGATAACCTCAAATGTGTTGTTCATGTTCACCTCTATGTGTATTAAACTGTACATATGTTCCTGAACTGATGACTCCACTGTGTCTTCTTGAGAATTCTATCACCAAGCAGCGGTGTGCAGAGTGGTGGTACATGTTCCTGAGTTGGAGCACCGTTCCTGAGAAGACCAACTAGCAAGCCGTTGGATTTCGGGTATATTGGTAATGTGACTTGTCGCATAGTCCGTGCCCAATCCAAGTTCCAGTCGTCGTCAGTGGATTTCGGGTATAATGGTAATGTGTAATGTGACTTGTCGCATAGTCCGTGCCCAATCCAAGTTCCAGTCGTCGCCTGAGGAAGTTGGTAACGGTGCGATACAGCACTTTTACCCCGTGCCATCAACGATACCTGTGCCACCATGGTTGTGAAAGGTGTTCCACGTTAGCGTGACTGAGTTGGTAGCATGAGTTGGTAACAAAACTTGGTAGCAAGACTTGGTAGCAGAACTTGGTAGCAAGAGTTGGTAGCAAAAGTTGGTAACAAAATAAGTGTACCAATTTAACATTCTCTACAAGTGACGCTTGGGAGTGACATATTTCAAGTGATGCTGAACTTGGTATGTGTGCCGCTTGTGTTGGTGAGCTGCTTCTGACACAATATAATACATGGTAGTATACAGACTAGTAGTTTTAATAATTTAAAGGGATCGTTGTAAACTGCAACAAAACGAACCCCGCCTACTCGGCCATCCTGACACGGCTCGCGGAGATATTTGTACAGACAGTCAAATACACTCTCTTAATTCACGACGAGAAGGCGAGTTCGTCACAATATATATATATATATATATATATATATATATATATATATGAACATATGTGTGTATGCGTGTGTGTGTGTAAATATTCTTTTTCATTTACATATTGACATAAGTAATCTTCTTCATTGCCTTGAAGTTTAGCTTCAAGGCAGTGGAAGAAGATTACCTATGTGAATATGTAAATAAAAAAAATGACACACACATGTATATTTGATATATATATATATATATATATATGAAGAGTTTGTTTGCAAAAACCGATAAGTCCATATTTTCTAAATGGAGATATTTGCGATTAAAGGTCAAGAAAAATAGAGAGAATGATAAGAAAATTTGTGCTTCTTTTGACCATAACTTCAAAAATATACCTTTATATGTAGTGACCAATATATCATTTAAAAGGTATTATTTTGTACATTATGACAAAAATCGTACTTCAAAATCTTAAAAAATGGACTTATCGGTTTTTGCAAACAAACCCTTCATATATATATATATATATGTATATGTATATATTGTGACGAACTCGCCTTCTCGTCGTGAGTGTATTTGACTGTTTGTACAAATATCTCCGCGAGCCGTGTCAGGATGGCCGAGTAGGCGGGGTTCGTTTTGTTGCAGTTTACAACGATCCCTTTAAATTATTAAAACTACTAGTCTTTATGCTACCATGTATTATGTTGTGTCAGAAGCAGCTCACCAACACAAGCGGCACACATACCAAGTTCAGCATCACTTAAAGTATGTCACTCCCAAGCGTCACTTGTAGAGGATGTTAAATTGGTAACACTTATTTTGTTACCAACTTTTGCTACCAACTCTTGCTACCAAGTTCTGCTACCAACTTTTGCTACCAACTTTTGCTACCAACTCAGTCACGCTAACGTGGAACACCTTTCACAACCATATGGTGGCACAGGTGTCGTTGATGGCACGGGGTAAAGTGCTGGTATCGCACCGTTACCAACTTCCTCAGGCGACGACTGGAACTTGGATTGGACACGGACTATGCGACAAGTCACATTACCATTATACCCGAAATCCAATGACGACGACTGGAACTTGGATTGGGCACGGACTATGCGACAAGTCACATTACCAGTATACCCGAAATCCAACGGCTTGCTAGTTGGTCTTCTCAGGAACGGTGCTCCAACTCAGGAACATGTACCACCACTCTCCAATCTTTTGTATTGTGGTAGAACACTCAAGAAGACTCAGGACAGTCAGCAATTCAGGAACACATGTACAGTTTATTACGCATAGAAGTGAACATTAACACATTGAAAAAGTATCATACACGGGCTGTTTGTTGCGGACTATGTCACACAACGGCCACTTTATATGCCTCTCCTCCTATCGCGGAATGAGGAGCCAATCCCGCACGGCCGTAAGCACCGCGGTAAATACCCGCAGTAGTCGTTCAAATTATTTACAATGCTGGCGTGGTTACAAAATTCGTACAATGATTATACATTTTAGCAGTATCTCTTGTACATGGTTACTATAATTCGGCATGTATCATCGGTCTAAACCGGAGTTGGTATTAAAATAATCCAAACTTGCCCATGACAAACAAGTAACCACATATGTAATAATAAATGTTAAAACTCATAATAATGCACTACCACATTAAAATGTTTGTCCAACATTCCGATAATGCGCCCATTTCTATACTACAGGCACAATCGATTATGACAAATTATAATCGAATCGGTTCCACCGAATTTCGTTACAATATATATATATACATGTATACATACATTTATGATATATATAGTTTATGTATAAACATATGTGTGTGTGTGTGTGTGTGTGAATATTCTTTTTCATGAAACATATTGACATTCGTAATCTTTTTCATTGCCTTGAAGTTTATCTAACACTGGTTCAGATTTGCCCATCTCGCAGCACGTGGCCCATGTACATATATATATATATATATATATATATATATATATATATTTATACAGATATTATGTATACTATATGTTTATATATAGCCTACAATACGTGTGTGTGAATATTTTTGTTTTATTCACATATTCACATACGTAACCTTCTTCATTACCTTGAAGCTTATCAAACACTGGTTCAGATTTGCCCATTTCGCAGTAGGTGGCTGGGACCAATAATCGGAGAAGACCTAAATTTGTTTCTGTGCTCCCAACAGATAATAAGAGTGACTTCTTACTTTTGAGACAAGATTTGCGAGAGAGGGAGAAAGAGAAGAAAGTATTATTACGTACGTCCAACAATAGGCCTATACAATCGCGGGCGCGCAACAACTCGCATAGGGAGGAAAGGGGCTTTATGGCGCCAAAGAATGTACTGTATACATAGGCAATCGAGCGTTGCAGATTGTGTTTACGAAACTCCATAGAAATAAGTGATACTGGGGGTTTTACAATCTCTTTCTGATGATCAGAATGTGAATGGACTTGCGGTGAAAGTCTGTGTGTCAGTGTTGAAGCGGAGCCGTTCTCATACTACCAGGGAGGTGGAATAACGTTCTCTCTTCCACCTCCATGATACTATAAAGGAGAATTTAATAAACAACAAACATTTTATATATTCCCTTCGCTTGGCTTTCGGAAGAAATCGAAGAAACAATCAAATTCGACGGCTAAGAGCTTATGTATCGTTTGCACATACTTTTGAGAGATTCTTTCTATTAAATGCACATTCAACTTGCTGGCCTAGAATGATTCTGTGAAATCTCGAACAATAACATCATTTTGTTATCAAGTACAATGTATATAAAAACGAACATATTACACGTATGAATAAAAGTATGCAGGAATGGCGCATGCGCAGGAATGGCGAAGTTGGTAAAGACACTCCTCTTACCAAGTCGTTGCACATCAAGACATTGCTCTTCAGAGAAGCAGCGAATCCGGTTGATAATTGCAAGAACATTCATCCACGAGAGAATATTTGTGCCTCAATGACGTACGATATCCGACATCTCTCGCAAGTTCTCCAAAAAAAAGCACAGTGCAGATCGTTTAATATAATTCAGCTCAGATTTTATCCAAAACAGCCTTTGATGCTTCGTACATTTCAACGTTGAGGACGAGTACCGAGTATACGCGGGCAGGTGTCTATGGGAAATGCGTGTTGTAGCGAAATCAGTCAGTCCTCATTAGTAGGAATCTCTCATGAGTTAGTTTGCTATTCAGGCTAGGTTACTTTTCATTAATCAAGCTAAAAAGAAAGCGGAACTCTCTGATAAACATGTGCAAGGCAGATAGTGTCAGGTAACTTTCAGCAGCGTCTTTTTAAGTTTCATCAGTGCAATTTCAGTAACTGCTTAATGTTTGTACTGTATACTGCATAGGCATATATGCCTATATTATGTCGATATCCCCGTCGAGATAAGATTGGCTGTTTTGGTAAAACAAGTTAAAGGTGTTGGCTGTTTGACCGTGACATCAAATATCACAGAGTTGCAAGAGGATACAACTTATCGCCGCAAGCTACAGCAAGTTTATTTCTCTCCGTATTTTTATGAATACAACAAAGGAAGGTTAAAAGCAGATGAAGTCGTACAAAATGACATGTTTTATAAACACACACACACACGCGCACACACACACACACACATACACACACACACACACATACACACACACACACACACACACACACACACACACACACACACACACACACACACACACACACAAACACACACATACACACACACACCAGAAGCCAGTTTAGACGAATGTGTACACAAATCAATGTATGCCATGAAAAGAAGAACATACGAGCCTCCGCATTTATAGTGTCAACGTATGCTTGATGTACGACCGATGCAGGAGAGGAGAAACTCGACATGGAATATATTGAGGTGGATGATTACAAAAGTCGCACGATGCATTTTGTGCTGCTGCACAGGTAGAGTGGGCCTTAAAGGGACTGTACAGTACTGGTTGAGGTGGGGATTCATGTTTTGAACATTCCTAGGTGAGATAATGAAAAGCCTCTTATGAGATATGAAAGAGCATGTAATTTTAAGAAGGATTCAACATTTATTTGATGAAAATTGGTTTTCAAATGGCTGAGATATCCCCAAAAGTGCTAATAATAAAAGGCGACATGCCACAACTTTATTAGGATCTCTTTGTTTCACCTTGTTTTTGGATATCTCAGCCATTTCAAAACCGACTTTCATCGAATAAACTTTTGATACCCCTTAGAACTGCATGCTCTTTGACATCTCATAGAGTGGTTTCTGAATATCTCGCCAAACGTTAAAAGCTAAATCCTCACCTCGACCAGAACTGTACACACCCTTTAAGCTCCTATACACTTTAGATAGGCCGTCCAAGGTTCGAATCCTACGGGACGCGTGAATCCTGCGACCGAAAATTATGCCCATATTCTTGCTTAATTGACTGAGGTGAATGGCTTGATTTATTTGGTATGGGTAATGCCTATGGTTCAACATTTTCAGTCATCCCGGATTGTCCTGTACATAATAATAGAATTAATGATAGGAAAATAACCTGTTTTTGTTTTCTTTATAATCATATTTTACTATCAAGATTACTTTATTCAGCGTTATCATGATAATTGCAATCATAGTCATAGTCGTTCTTTTCGTTTTGTTTGTTTTTGCGTATACTTTTTGGTAGAATAATGGGATCCGTGTCAAGTTTTCGTGTTTGCTCTACATTGCTCTGAGTGTATGCTTTTGTATGAGTTTCAATATAGTGTTAGAGTGTTGCGCTAATTTCTCATGAAAAAAAGGAAGGTTTAAAGAGCTTCAGGGTGTTTTTTAATGCCGTTGTATATAGTGTCGGCTGCCGTGTTATATGACTTGTTTATCCCTGTGTATCATTATCAATCATCATCATTATAGTCATTACTGCTCAGTTCAGGATAAATGCAGAACAGAGCTATTAGCAAGCGAACTTTTCGGTGAAAACACGGGATTTCAGTAATAATTACGGTACAAAATTCGTAAATTGGTGAATGGCACAACCGCTTGGGTTGCAGTGAATTATGGCTGATTGCGTCTATGATAATTAGTGAAAATGGTACCACGCAGTTGATATGATCTTGGGCCCCACTCGTGTTAATTTCTCGCTTCTAAATTTCACCGCCATACAAAATCACCCCCACCCACAGATCTCCGCCCCTACCGACGACCATCGTAAGTGGCAATTTTAGCAGTATCCATTTCAGTGCGAGCCCAGACCTGCAATGATGTCATGAAAATAGGCAGGATATACCGTAACATGTCGAGAGAATCCCACGGGGAAATGATCATGTTTCCATCTAATCTGACGAATAACTTCTCCGTCCACGGAGATGTCGCACATTATACCGTCCGGCCTAATTTCCTTAAGAGCGGCCTGGTGATTGTAATTCGACAGCTAATCCGCTCTCTGGAAAACACAATCAAAACAGCCATTTTTTTTTTTTTTTCGGCCAACGGGAGTGAGAGGGAGAGAGAAGAAAGGAGAATCCTCAACCAGGAAAACTTGTCATCAATTGGTTTTATAGCCTCCATTTGAGACTGTCGATATTTTGCTGCAAAGATATAAGTTCGAAGACATTTGGATGATAAAAGTCAGTGGTAACCGAATGATCAGTTTTCGTTGCTGTATTACTAAAACCCGCACAACACTATAGCATATTATGCTAATTTACTCTTTGACCTATTTAATTTCCCATGCTTCATCTGTACGTCATCTTCCATCAAAGTGAAGTGCATGCCTACCTTTAAATGTAAGATCAATTATATGCGGGTAAGTTCGAGGAATTGTTGCTGACGTTCTGGTTCGGGATACGGAGCACAAACACAACCGGACACTGCTCATCATGATTTGATACCGGAGAGTGTAAATCATAATCTATATCGGTGAAACCTACGGAGATAAACAGCTTGAAGGGAGGCAATACCTTTCACGGCGCGTGCATTTGGAATAAGGCGTCACCTGAATGAAGTGAATAAAAAAGACGCCTCTGTTTTCTGCTCTCACATGTACGCGCCGCTTCGCGGAGCTCCAGCAGTTCAACGCTAATCGTTTAAACTTACCTGTTATCGTGGCGGAACGAACAAGAAGACGATAGGTAAGTGCACAGTACTGGCTTTATGACACTAAACGTGTACACAGTTTTTGAACGCAAATCCAATGCTGGCACCGTGTCATGCTTGGTTCTTCCTCCGAAATTACACGAGGTGTCCTGCACACAAACTCATCTGTGCACACAAACTCATCTGTGCTGCTATTGTGTTGACGTACCCTGATGTCAGTTTGGTTATTAAAGGACAAGTTCACCTTTATAAACATAAGGATTGAGAGAATGTAGCAATATTAGTAGAACACATCATTGAAAGTTTGAGGAAAATCAGACAATCCGTTCAAAAGTTATGAATTTTTAAAATTTTTGTGCAGCAACCGCTGGATGAGAAGACTACTGCAGTGTATGAATAACTTGCGTACAACAGTATAAGGAAAATATAAAGAGAATTTCACAAAATTCCATCTTTTGAAAAAAGTACACATTCCCCTGACTCGTTACCGACAAATGTTATGGGCAGTATTATTCCCCCTGCCTTTAGAAAGAGGCAAGTCAAGAGCTCTTTTATTATGCGAAAAAAATGAAAATATGTTGAATTTTCTTTTACATTTTCTTTATACTGTTGTACGCATATGACTCACAAGCTGTAGTAGTCTCCTCATCCAGCGGTTCCAACACAAAAATTTTAAAAATTCATAACTTTTGCATCGATTGTCCAATTTTCCTCAAACTTTCACTGATGTGTTCTACTAATATTGTTGCATTCTCTCAATCCTTATGTTTATGAAGGTGAACTTGTCCTTTAAGTATTTATTTTTCCCTATTGTTTAATCATGATTTTACTTGATTTGATACTTATTTTACTCGCTGAACTGGGCTGAGAGTGTGCCAACAGTAACCATGGTGTTTAATTACTATCACTTTCTAAATATAATGTTTGGTATGTGCGGAGTGGTTGGTATTTCGTCATGTGTTTTATGTTTAGTCGATTTTCGTTGTGCATTAAATAATGTTTTTTCTTCTGGCTTAATCGTCATAATTGGTCGTTTGAACATAATTATTGTCAATCAATTTCATAAATAGCTACCAATTTGCACTTCGCAGTTTATTTCCTTTCTTTCTATCTTCCGTCACATCTAAAGCTACCCGGACATCTTGCTAGGAAAACCGAATGAGAGGTTTTGTTTTGCTTGAATAGGCCAATCACTTAGGGCCTATCAAATCTGTTGTGTCGTGACACATGAACTACGTGTGATCCCATGCCATTAACCTGCCACATTGTTGGTGTCACGCTTTGCTTTATCCTTTCTTTTTCATGGGCTTCGGACTGTGTGTACAATACTATGGGGTTTTCTGCGCCTATTTGCACTCGAAGCATGTAACGGGTTAAATAAAAGGAGCTATCTTCAGGCTGGCGCCACACTGTTCCGAAATTGCCTGTAGATTGCCATGAATAAATCATACGAATGTAGAATTCTCAATTTCGCACGAAATTAGCCCCGAATTTCGTTCAAAAGCCGATCAAACGCCAAAGAAAGTACGATCTCTTGTTAGTAGCCTGAGAAACTCTAGCGGCGGTGATTATGATGTTTATTTATTAAAGATGCCCTCATGAATATGCCGATGTTTATACGATCACAGCCGAATTTGAGTCATATCCATAATATCGTGAGTCCATTTTTACCTAATTTCGGGAACAGTGTGACGTCTGCATTTAACAGAGATCGCACGTTTGCTAAATCCCAGCATTGTATTACCATTGGAGCTGTAGTATCTCCATGGTATTACCTACATGAACTTATTCACTGTCCCGCACTGCGATGTAGTTCGCGTGGGGACAATGCGTGGACGGCGCCTCAACCAGCTGGAAATGGACAGTGCCTACTTCGGGTATTTTTGTGACGAGTAAGGTTGAGCGAGTACCGCATACCTTGTCCGTATAGAAATAAAGTGTATCGAGTTCACCGCGCATTGTACAGTTTGTAGACTGAGGCAGGACAAATAGGGAAAGACAATCGTGGGCCTACATGGCAGGCAAAGTATCAAGTGCAAAAACCGCTTAAATTCCAATTTCACATCAAGTCAAGATCAAGATGACTCTGATTAACTGACTTATATCAGACCAAAAAAAAAAATGAAAGTTGTTATTAAATCAAGATTAGATATGAAATAGGAAAGTCAAGGAATTTCATCCTAATATTACGTTGCTTTGTATGAAAACAAAAACGTCAGAGAAGCGAATCAGTGCAAATTTCGGGGAAAAATCGGACACATAAAAAGTCATGATCTGTAAATGTTAACAGAGTATTATAGAAAAAATCGACAACTCTGTGTGATGTAGGTTTAATTAAGAAGCTCTCCGTTTGCTTTTAAATTCCATTATTTTTCGTTTTTTTTCAATATTTTTGTCATTATTATCTTATTTTTATTATGTATGTATTAGAAGGAATGACACGAATGACACGATAGAAAATTGAATCAATTGCCAATTGGCATTTATTAAAATTTCAAATTTTCCGAGGCCTCCCCCTTCGTCAGGGATGAAAATGCAAAGTCATCTTTACAGTATCAACAAAGCATTGTCATTCCTGACGAAGGAGGAGGCCCCCGAAAATTTAGAATTTTATCGAAAAATACCAATTTTGCAATTAATGCATTTCTTTATCGTGTCATTTCTTCTACTACTATTACTGCCAATACGCGGATCATATAATACATACATATAATATAATATAATGTATGTATATATATATATATATATATATATATATATATATAGGAAGAGTTTGTTCGCAAAAACCGATAAGTCCATTTTTGAAGATTTTGAAGTACGGTCTCTGTCATAAAGTACAAAATAATACCTTTTAAATGATATATTGGTCACTACGCATAAAGGTACATTTTTGAAGTTATGGTCAAAAGAAGCAAACATTTTCTTATTATTCTCTTTATTTTTCTTGACCTTTAATCGCAAATATCTCCATTTGGCAAATATGGACTTATCGGTTTTTGGAAACAAACTCTTCATATATATACATATCCGCTGATGGGGACACGCACTAACAAATTACTTATACGTATTACCGAGAACTGGTAGGTCTGAATGAAATATTCTTAAGGGGAAAATGACTATTTTTTTTTTCAAATTTTTGTGCACCACCTGAATAGAGAGTTACTTTATATAGTTTTCACCTACATCACACAGAGTTGCCATTTTGCCTTAATCTCTAAGCATTGCTAAACTAATCTCTGAACTTTTACACTTCGTGATTATTATTGGTGGGTCAAGGTTTTCCCCCAATTTTTTTTTTTTACTGATCTACCCGTCTGATTTTTCTGTTTTCATACAAAGCAACATAACACCCAGAAGGGAAGTACTCCCCTTTAATAAGTCCCACATGGTTTTGCCAAAACGTAATATCGACTGTTTCGAGAATCGCAAATTGGTGGATAAGATGATTTTGCAAAAACAACAGTGGAAAAAAATCATGACGTTGTTGCAAGATCACTATAACACTAAAATAATTTGATGCGAAAGTAACCACGTAGGCGACTCTTTTCCATTTCAAGTGAAACGGGAATATAAGAGACTACGTTCGTAGGGACACATGGCAGCTGCGGTGGCATGACCTTCCCCATTTGTGCGTGTGATTGCGACTAATATTACAGTTTCGTCTGACGTGGGTAAAACCCATATAGCCTCCTCATTTTTCAGGTCCGATATCGCCGTATACCTCATTTCGTTAGGCTTTTTTGTTTTGTTTGTTTGTTCGTTTGTTTCTTTGTTTTAGTTTTTCGAAATTGAATTCAGACGATTTCGAATGGGCAGATTGTACTGTCAGGTTGTAGTCAAACTGTAAAACAATGTACCTTTTAATCAGAAGAAAATTGCTGCAATCCCGCAAACAAGATGCAAGCAAATTTGGTAGAATGTGAATTTGAAAGAATAACACAATATCACAATGAATGATAATAAAATGCATTGTTCTTTTCCTCCGATTGATTAACGCGTCATGATGACCTGTGTTCTGTAATGGGCTGTGCAATTAAGGGGTTTCTCCCCTCGAATTATATGAATGAGTCTTACAATAACGAAATAGATGTTGTGGCACAGAAATCTTTATTCTCAATTTACTGTAGAAAGCGTGCTCCGTGTATCATGCTGTAGTTAAAGGGGAATTCGACTGGCGGCCAGAGGTAAGACTGCAATGCATGTTAAACTGTACATAATAGAACCTGTAACATGAAAGCTTCATTTATACCTTTTTCAGTAACCCTCTTGGATCGGGCCAGGATCGGACCAGGAGCGGACCAAGTCATAAATTTTGAGTTTATGAATGGGTGGGGGCCAAAGTGGCCTGCGCCGTGCAGGTGGTGCGGACTATTTTGGCGCTGCTGCAGCTAGCACCAGGTGCGGACCGGACGCGGGCCTGGCGCTGATCGAAGATTTTATGAACGATAGCAGCGCCAGGCGCGGGCCAAAATTCCTGTCACGGTCAAAGGTCACAGCTTCCGCTGCTCAGCTCATAAGCGCGCGGCACGCACATCAATTATCGCGCGAAAATGCACTCTTCCGCTCTGTCCATGACGAGTTCACTTACCATGGCAGTTATCCCTTACGTTACCGAGTTTATGAATGGGTCATCGTAAAAGAAGCGCTGCTCTGCTACAATTACTGAAAGAAATTTTTACTGCTTGGCGACGGCTAATTTAGCTCGGACCAGGAGCGAGCCAAAAATGCATGAGTTACTGAAAGCGGCATTAGAGTGATGGACATGATGGAGGTTGGGTAAATGCTTCGACAATGTATGATTATTTTCATGAATCGGCACTCTATTAAAATAAGGGAAACTAACTCTTTAGTGATCAGGTGTAAGATAAATGAATGCTAAAACGGAGAAGCGGAAGAGCATACTTATGAATAAATTGACGCTAGTTGAAATTTAGGGGAAATAGAATTTCACCTCAGCCTTATCTTCTATCTTTTGAATAACTATGATCTTTCTATTCAATGGAAGATCGTGGGAGCATATTCGAAAAAAAAAAATCTTCATCTTCTTTCACCTTGTGTCTTGTAGCAGCCGCTTTCAAATTAAGATTATCCAGCAGAGTTTTTATATCAGCTGACAAAAAAAAAAAGGAGCAAGAATTTGACGGTCTCTTCCAAAAATTAACCCAATCGTAACACCATCCCCATAACATGGGAAAAGAAGAAGAACAAGAAGAAAGGATATTAAATGCCCTTGTAAACGACCTCAATTTTAGGGGTCAATATTTATTCACTGCATTCAGTACAAAATTAATGATAATACAAGTACCCCCATATAACTGGTTATTGCCCGAAACTGTGGGTGATTTTATTGTGCCCCATCTGAATCGACGTGTCCAACAACACCTTTTCCTTTCAACGATTTCTATGCCCCAATTATCCTGTGCAAACACGACCGCCCTTTCAGTAAAACCGCATTAGGGTATGTGTGTGCTGCACCACGAATATGAAGTGGTTGCCATTTACTTGACTATCCCTTAACATTAATTTGGTGGTTTGTTTTGTGTGTGTAACATCTTTCTTATCCTTTTAGATCGTTAGTGTATAATAAGTTTGATACATTTATCGTGTTTATCAGTGTTATTGTTATTTTTTGGTTCACTGATATTATTACAAATCGAACGTACGTCACACGTGTGACCGCAAAATCACTTCTATATTTTATTTCGAATGTTATGATAGAGTTCTATGTAATCAGGAATAATTTAATGACCTGAAAGTTTATGCCTTTAACTTTGTTATGCGACACACAAAATGCTAATTAAATTCATGTTTACTCGCAAGTTTGAAAGAAAAAACCAACCTCTGAATCCGTACACCTTTATTTGAGTGTATACATCTGTGATTCAAATTAAGTAGTATATAAAGAGAGGTAAATACAGGAATCCCTACTGCGTCGAAATTCTGTTCACTATATACCCCTTTCTATCCATATCCAATGTTATATTCATAATCATAATCAGTGCTGTTGCTATGGAAACGATAGGATTTAGCTTTTAACGTTTTGCGAGATATTCAGATACCACTCTATGAGATGTCAAAGAGCATGCAATTCTAAGCGGTATCAAAAGTTTATTTGATGTTAATCGGTTTTGAAGTGGGCGAGATATCCAAAACAAGGTGAAACAAAGAGATCCTAATAAAGTTGTGGCCTGTAGTCTTTTATTATTTTCACTTTTTTGGATATCTCGGCCATTTCCAAACCAATTTTCATCGAATACACGTTGAATCCTTCTTAAAATTACATGCTCTTTCATATTTCATGAGAGGTTTCTAATTACCTCACTTAGGAATGTAGAAAACATGAATCTCCACCTCAACCAGTACTGTACAGCCCCTTTAAGCGCCATGAGCACTGAAAAGTGGACCTCTGCGCTAAACAAGTAGCCACTGGTCAACACTTAGTTGAGAAGGCCTACTTATATAAGTGACATCATTTGGGTATGTTCCCGATGAGTTCCAGATTATGGCTAAATTTCTAGTGTGTTCGAAAGTTTGTGATTACATCCAATTCTTAAATTCTATTATATGTATATATATATATATATATATATATATAATGATAATAATATGCAGCATTATTGTTATCAGTAATATATTTGTAGTAGTAGTAGTAGTAGTAGTAGTAATAGTAGTAGTATCATCATCATTATTCTTATCATTAAAAATACATATCTATATAATATTGTGTTTGTCCTAACATACTGAGTATAGTTGCCAATTATCCCCTAAATTCTCCCTTCACTAACGACTAACAGGCAAAAAGTAAAGGCTTCACTTTCGTGATGAAATTCGTGTAGCACATCGACGATCTCAAAATCTAGTGCAGTCAAGTGCGTGTTGTTTGCTTATTCGTATGACTCTCTGAGTCTTTTCAACGCTCGCTCAATTATGCCAAGCCCATTGTTATCAAGTTTCTTCTATTTTTGGTGGTTGTTGTTGCTTTTATTCGAATATGGCCCAGCGCGATGGGAACCGTCACATGTTTGTGCTTATAGAGTTTATAGCAGCCCCCGCAGCCGTCCGCCGTATCTATGCCCTGCAATCGGGCAACTTGATAATGGCAGTGTGTGCATTCTTTCTTAGCATAATTGAAAAGGATTTCTTACCGCTGAATTTACAGAAACACAGGGAAAAAAGAGAAGTCACAGTAAAAACGCTGGTTACAGAGGATATAAACAATTAATAAGGAAGGTAGTAATGTTACTCAATTTTTCACAGACGGATATCCTGCCGGACATTGTTAGAATGTGTTACGCTTCAAACAAAGCTGAATTTCTCTCTTCCATTCTTTTTTTTTTCCACATAGAATTTGGTAGCCAGCTGTGAGACCGCTACGTGTGTGCCGTCGGCAATGGCGTCGGCAGACGAGCACGAGTGGCTCTTCAAGAAAGAAACGTCTGCAACGGCCGTCAGAAACGAACGCGACGGCGAAGTCGGCGAAGACGATGACAAATCGGACGAAAACTCGACAGCGGAGTCGGAAATCACACGCTCCGACATCGTGACATTCGCGTGTCTCGTCGTTGCTACCTTCATCAGTTGGCTCGCGTTTGCCATTATGGGACCGTTCTTTCCTCGAGAGGTAGGTGGACTACAGCCGACAAAGATCTTTTTTAATATGTCTGAGCCCCGCGCTGAAAGCTTGTACAGTCAGTATAAATTGAAGCCGTGATGCACTTAGGGAAATCAAGTGAGAACGATGCCGGCTCCCTGTTAAATTCATGTAAATGGATAAACCTTACAGTGTGTGTGTGTGTGTGTGTGTGTGTGTGTGTGTGTGTGTGTGTGTGTGTGTGTGAGAGAGTGTGTGTGTGTGTTTTAAGCACAGGTCAATGAACTTGTTTTTCAGGTTTTAAACACGTTAAAGCTCCATGGCTAATACTACCCCGACGTGGTACAAAATATTATGATAATTCATACAAAAAAACCAAAAACATGTTAATGCATTGAAAAAATAGCCTTCATCATAAGCAATTTACGCAGTACAATCACAATATTTTACAGGTAACGATGACCAGGTGAAAATCATTATTACTGAAAATAATCTGTATGTCACTACTCTCCCCTTTTATTCTGTACATTTCTTCTCCATAATCATCACTATGATCAATGTCAAATCACTGTGATCTTGTTCTAAAAGTGGCATGAATGCGTGCAACTGGAGCACGAACACGATACGCATGGCGAAGATGATTCCGACTAAAAAATAAGATACCTGACATTATCATATTGAAAATATGATTATTTGATTATTATTCTTCTACCAAAATCATACTGCCAGTCATGCAGTCATGTTTCAATGAAATTGGTTTCTCTGCAAAGTGCAAAAATATATTATGATCACATTTCTGAAGTAATTAGATTCTCCGATAAAAGAAAAAAAAGAACTTCATCATTAAAATGCATCCATCAATGTGATCATACTTGTAGTATACATTTTTCTTGAAGGCTTCTTTTTTGTTTGTTTTATGTCCATGAACACATCAGGCACACCAAAGAGGAGTGAGTGACATGGAAGTCGGATTGCTCTTCGCTCTTCAGTCCCTTACAACGGTCATCGTGTCTCCATTAGTCGGAAAGTTCGTAAGTTTATGGCCTGAAAAAAATTCAGTTCAGTTCAGTTCAATTCAATTTTATCATCCCTTTTGAGGAAATTAGTTTTGTTTTGCACACATACACAGAGCACATCGCCACGTACATGGAATACGTATATTACAGGACACAGTAAGATACATTGACATGTACGATAGAATATATCATACAACGCTATGCTATCAATATTAATGTCAGAGATATATTTGGAGTTGGAGGAAATATTAAAATGTACTGAGTCCAAATCGTGTTGCGTGTTTTGTGCTTGCACAAAATGCAGGAATGTAGTCTAGTTTGTTTCAAATGAAATGTCTTATAGTCTTACATACTATGAGTGAATGGATTTTGGTATCTAAATGAATGACTGTATAAAAGCTTTGAAGGTTATCGGTGTGTGTGTTATATATCAGTGTGAACAAGTGTATGAATAAAAGAACACAATGGATGTATAACCCTTTTGACTATTAAACTGTATTACCATAACACGGAAAACTATCATTTTCTCACTATTGAAATAAAAATATAAAATTATCTTGACATTAATGATGATTCAAATCCGAGAAACTTTAATTTTAACAGAATGGTATAGTTTTGGTTGAGATGGGGAATCATCCTGTAACCTTTTTTTTTTCGAAACAATTGGAAACCATTCCACGAAATATCATAACACATACAAATCTCATAGGAATTGAAAGTGTGTTTGATGAACATTGGTTTTTGAAATGGTTGAGATATCCAAAAATTCAAAGTAAACAAACGGCGGTTCTCATTAGAAAATAAATAAAATAACGACCACCAAAAAAAAAAAAAAAAAAAAATGTTCCCAGCTTTTATTGTGAAATCTTTGTTTGTCCGTTTTTGTTTTCTCAGTCAGTTCAAAGCCAACTTTCATTTGGAAATAAGCAAGAAATATTCTTTCTAACGTAGCATTATTTTAAACAAAACCCAAAGCCAATTACCTAAAAGCAAGCCTATAGGCGAAGTCAGTGAAAGACAAATCCCTTGCGTTGTCGCCTTACGGGAAAAAAAGAGGAGGAAATTCATGTCGGACAGTATGTGTACGACATTTTGACGTAAATGTGTTGCCCAACGATGACATTTTTTAATCAGTTGTAATGCATTGACAAACTTTGAATGACTGGATCATAGCGAGTCACGCCGTAGGACATTATTATCCCGGCTCTTCTTAGTTTCGTTCTGTTCATCAACGGAGTTTATGATTGACATCACCAAAGCCAAATTTATCTCCTTTTATCTCGACACGAACAACGGACGAAGGATGTTATCGTCTTCATGTAGCATGTAAGCGCTGTGGTGATCAATTGGCTCTTTTCTTAAAAGGCAAACTGTGTTTACGATTGAGATGTGATTGCCAAGGTATCTCGTGTTTGCGGGAGAGTAAGGCCATGCACACACTGGGTGGCTATCGCCGAAGGTATTACGTAGTTAGTGCGAATAAGGCGATGCGGGCACTCTGATTTAGGTTACCATGGAAACCGTGGGTGTGACATTGCCGATTTCTCATCGCGGCTTTTGCAGTTTCCACATATAGCATGTGCGTGTGGGTTGGGTTTTTGTGTTTTTTTTTTCTTTCGTCCCTTTCACCGGACGTCGGCAAGCTAAGGGTATATTTTTGTTGTTTTTGTCATTGCTCATTAGCTGATTAACCGGATGAATGAGAGTAATTGGCGGGACACATCGCCCTGTTAATACTAAAAGGCGTCCCCGAGGATTTTCTTTACCTTCGGCTCCTACGGAAAATAACAACCCAATTCTCTCTTCACGTCATGTTATCGCAGGCATTACTCATATGCATATACATGTATAATTATCTATCTATCTATCTATCTATCTATCTATCTATCTATCTATCTATCTATTTATTTATCTATCTATTTATCATTACATAATATTATATAGATATTGTGCGTTTTGTGTGTATTGTGTCAAAGCTTACGAGACGGTAAAAAACTACTATGCATTCGATCATAAAATTGTCTACCGATTCTTGATCCATCATGTTCTTAATAGTATAATAAGTGTTTGTAATCCCCGTACACATGAAACACGGTACAGTAAAGATCAGAACCAACACTTGTTGTCGGGCGAAAGCTCGGTGGTCTAGTGGAGATGACGCTTGTCCGGAGATCAGGAGGTCGTAGGTTCGAATCCTGCTCGAGTATGTACGCCCATGATTTTTTTTATCATGGCTACTACTAAAACACTGATCAATTCAGCGCTTATCTACGTCGATGTAGGGCAATATATGTCAATCTGTTGCAAGGATGGTACAATGTTTGTAGGAAAAAAAAAGAAGTAAAATTGATGAACTTACAGCTGACAGGAACTTAAGACCAAAAAAAAAAAAATATGAATCTCATCAGTTTATTGCGGTGGGATGTCAAATCATTGAAATGGACTCAGTGGCCCCAAGCGGCCTTTCAAAAAAGGGAGACGAATAGTAACACTGACAAAGAAATGTATCAACATTCCTATTCACACCTAGAAGAAGTATAGGAGGCAGGATATTTTAAAAAAAAATATCAGTGCGTCAGAGAAGAGGAAGTGAAATGATGTTTGGCGGTCCTTTAGCTTTCTCGACAGAAATCAAGCAGCAGCGCGTTTAGTCATGAAAAACTCTTATTTAAAAAAAAGGTCAATTTGATAAAAAGAAGCGAAAGCAGTTGAAAAATATGATGATGATGCCATTATTATTATTTTTTTTTGGGGGGGAGGGGGGTGGGGCGGGGTTGGGTTAGGATGGGGATTGGGGATCAAGGGGGGGGGGGGATAAGCTGATAGGCACCATACATTGTTTTGTGGTTTTTATCCCTCTTATTTGTTCAATTCGATTCGATTCAATTCAATTCAATTCAATTCAATTCAATTCAATTCAATTCAATTCAATTCAATTCGATTCAATTCAATTCAATTCATTTCAGTTCAGTTCAGTTCAGTTCAATTCTGTTCAGTTCAGTTCAGTTCAGTTCAGTTCAGTTCAGTTCAGTTCAGTTCAGTTCAGTTCAGTTCAGTTCGGTTCAGTTCAGTTCAGTTCGGTTCAGTTCAGTTCAGTTCAGTTCAATTCAAGTCAATTCAATTCAGTTCAATTCGATTTTTATTTTGCTCAGACTATTAGAAGCAGCATGATTATCATGGTTACCAGGGAACGCGCACAAGTCTTGCTATTTTATTTTATTCATTTATTTTTTTGGGGGGGGGGGGTGGGAGGGGGGAGACTAGTATTTTCGTTCAAAGGACATTACTTACTAGCCTTTACCTATCCAAGATATTTAGGAACTATACATGCTGGTGCCTCACCGTATTAAATGAATAGCCATCGAGTAATTGTACTATATTAATAATAATATTATATAATTATTATAGCGTTTGTAGATTATTACGTTGATGATGAACCATCGTTACTTACGCGCAAACTTTAACCGCGAATGCTGTGGTTGTTACGCTCAATTGAAGCGGACGACTTGATGTGTGTGTAATGCATCATGCGATGGCGTGCTGTCTTTAAATTCTCCGAAGCTGCTCCCACACAATGCGTCACACATTACCTGATTGCACATGCCTTCCAGTTTGAACGTGACTGGCGTTCTAATAATGTCTAATGGGCAGTAAAAAGTATACCAATAATTGTCAATACTCTCTATGATCTCTTCATATTAAAACACTCCGACGCTGCCGCACCTCTTAATAGTTTCCGCACAACAAATGTGTTAGATTTAAGATGCTATTATGAAATGCTGGGATAGAAAGCTTCATTTACTTTTCCATCACGTTCTTGGATGTCCAGAGACGATGGATTGAAATCTATTTCATTTCAGCAAGCAAAGATGGATCAGCGAAGTGGTTTAGCCGGTAGCGTCTCTGACGTGCTATAGTCAAAATGGCACCGGTTTGAATCATTGAAGCCATGCAGCTGAGTAATTACTTGTGTTAACATGTCGCCTGGTCTTGAACAATGTGCAGTTGGCTACAGAATCTCTGTGTGGGATGATATGGCCGTTAGATGGCAGAGAATCACGAACTACGAACGTCAAAATTCCCACATTGATCCTCGAAATAGGCAGCCTGCGAGCTACTAGTAACCGTTCGATTCCCCCCCCCCCCCCCCCCCCCCGTGCCCTTTCCCGGCGGTCCGCCCTGAGTGACATTGTACATTTTGGGTGAAGCAGGAGATTCAAAATTAATGGAGATAGTTTCCCCAGGGAACGGGGGATGGGATGGTGAAGAAATATAAATATATATTACATATGTTGTTTTTTTTTCTCTCTCTTGCTAGAAGATTGATGGACATATCATCTGCGAGTAATTGTTTCTTTATCTTACAGATATACGTGGGATGATCATTTCCGGTCTTCGTTCTCAAATAGACGCACAACAAGAATAAGATCTGCATTGTAGTCACACACACACACATACACACTCATGCACACACACGTTTTTTTTTCAATAATCTTTATCTTTCCTCATTCAAACATGAAAAATAAAATATTCCATAAACATGTCTCTGACATTATGTTTCGGGTAATGTTACGTGTAAATATGATATCATTAGAAACACAAAATATAACTGGATATTTGACACTTGGCATTCCAGTCATCGAAAATTAATTATTAAAATTTAGAAAAAAAACACGCAATTGTATGTTAAAACAGAATGTGGTAATTCTCCATAGCTGCCCCTCCCATCCCTGTAATCACATTCATACAAACACACTCGCGGGCGCACACACGCACGCACACGCATAATAAATGCTAGTATATTTCGCCATCCTTACTTATTCTTCCCTGATAAGATATAGATAGATTTGATGTCATATCTCAGTAATCTGTCTTCCTGAAATGCAACGCGTACCCCTTTTCCATCACGGTTTTGAAAACGCTCTCTCCGTCATTCAAAACAAGAAGAATGATAGAGGTAGAAATTGTGTCAATGATGATATTAAAGGGATGTACAGTTTCGGTTGAGATGGGGTTTCAGGATTTTAACGTCTGTTGATTGTGAATTTTTACGATAATGAGAAACTTCTTATGAAATATGGAGAAGCATATAATTCTAGGAGGAATTCAAAGTTTATTTGATGAAAATTGATTTTGAAATGGCTGAGATATCCGCCCTCCCCTAAAATGGCTAAGCTAATAAACGATGGGACCCATCTTCCATTAAGATCGCTCTATTTTAATTTGTTTTTGGATTTCTCAGCCATTTCAAAATCAATTTTCTCCAAATAAACCTTGAATTCCTCTTAGAATTATGCTCTTTAACATTTCGTTATTAAGTATCTCGCAAAAAGCTAAATCCTCACCTCAGCCAATACTATACCATCCCTTGTATGGCCCCAGAAGGAAGCAGACTATACTGGACGCATTGGCAGATTAGTGTGACTCATAATGGTTTTATTTGAACACAGCCTATTTCTTTTCTTGTTGTTGTTGTTGTTGTTGGAATAAAGTCGATGGACGATAAAGCATTCATTACTATAACTTCTTTCACTATCGCCTCCACAGATCCCAATGATAGGCGGCAAAGTGACCCTTGTTGGAGGGCTCGTCATTGAGACTATTGGCAACATATTTTTCGGGTGAGTGACGTCACGTATATTCTCGACGAACATCCGCCTTCCAGGAATCGTGCAAGGCGATATTACGCTATAAGACACGCTCGCCTGCTTTAATTACCGCCACGCGCGTTCGACTATTAGTATTAGCGGCAGTGAGTTTATATATACGCGCTCCAACTTGCTTGTCTCTCGGGGCAAGAATTATCATGGGAAAGGGAGGGGGTATTAGACCGGAAGGCGTGGGGGGGGGGGGGGGAGGGGAGCCTCGCCTTACCGCATTGTGAGATGAGTGAAATTGGTTAGGTTTATTTCGACACTTTGTTGTATAAAAGATAACTTCTATGGCCACTATTTACCGATGCAACGATCTACTATCGTTATTTACAACAATCATTGTTTTTATCCATGACTGTTACAGCTGTTACAATCCCCACCACACAAAGCATCCATCGGTACATTTCGGTATCCATCACAGATGCTGGGAGTCAGCAAATGGGATACGATAGGGGAGGGGATCGAGGGAAGGAGTGGCCAGGCGGAGCGGAAATCACTGTGCCGTAAAGTTGAACAATTTTTTTTTTTCTCTCACTCTCTCTGCCCAGGGTGCCAATGGTGCAATTAGTAATTACTGCGTTTAATCATCTGATGATGACTCAGTCGTTGCGCATCATGCGTTACATCAAGGCATCACATCAATCATTATCCTACCGTCATTTTTCGTAGTACGGATGTTGGCTGAACTAGAAATACGTGTACACGTAATCCTGCGCGTATATAGGAGAATCAAGTATACTGCGTACTTATCAATAACGATTGCCGTATTTCGTACTTTATGACTTTAAAGTAGGCCTACTTTACATTTATATTTATCTCCATTCTGTGCTACAGAATGAAAGAATGAACTAGAGTGGAGTATAGTATAAAATGCCGGGACGTATAATACTGACAACTCTGATTCATTTTTTTTTTCAACCAAGAAATTTCATTTACATAATACAAACATTCAGGTAAAAATGAAAGTCATTCTACATGATTAACAATATAAAATACACAATTTGACATACAGCTACAAGTACTCTAGATAATAGAATACTCTCCAGCCCATATGAGATACAAACATTTTGGTTTTTACTGACATGTGTTCATCTATCTTTGTTGCTTCGAGAAAAGATAGAATGAGGAAATATTACATGATTTATTTCATTTCTGGCAGAAAACATGACACAGGGCCGGCGGAGCGTTTTCAAAAATGTGGGGCCCCCTTCCGGGTTTCATGAGCTAACAAGCAACAACAAAAAAAAGGTCCCCAGCTCATCTCTCCCCTTCCATTTCCGGGTTTTTTTTCAGCTGGCAAGAAAAAAAAAAAAAAAAGGTCCTCAGTGGAAAAACATAACCTTACCGCTCTCACACTTCAAGATTTCCATCTATTTCCATTTAGTGCCACTTACGTACTTCCGGGAAACAAAAGTGTAGGGGCCCAAAGTGATGACACCTTATGTATTTCCTTTGTATGATGCACAAAAAGTATGGGGGCCCGAGCCCCCACAGCCCCCAAGGTTCCGCCGGCCATGTGATATATTTTGCTTACAAAGAAGAAGACATTGTAACATTTCTGGATTTCTTTAGTATAAATTAATGTACAGAAAATGTATCTTCCAACGTATAGAATAGATAATCTAATATATGTTAAAGTATAGATATGCAAAACTGATTCATACTTGACACATTTGGCGTTATAGTGCTGTTTTAATGGACGTATATTTTGTTTGTGGCAAACTCATAGTGAGGTATTATATTTCTTTTTTTAATCTACATTGATCATTATTGAAGGATCTATACATTCTCTGAAAAGTGTCTTTCAAGCGCATTAAAATATAGCTTAAAATGTAGGATAAAATCATAGCATAAGTTTCTGTAATCGAATACTAATTGTTGCAACAATAGTTAACATTATATAGTTGTTATTTTGAACACATAAATACTCACTAGAATGATGAAATATATCTTTGGACAAAAGGAAAACAAAACTAATAAAGCAAAATCCATTTCATAATACTTTCAGACATTGAATTCCTTGCTGTCGGATTGCTCTTTTTTTCTGGAATATTCGTAGGTGCATTTGCCGATTTCCACTTTTCCTAATGTTTGCTTTTGCCTCCGTTTATTCTTGAAGGTTCTGTGCGAAACTGCATTCGAGAACAACTTTCTTGGTCTTCACCTTCCTGTTTCGCGCCCTCATCGGCGTAGGCGTGGCAACATCGGTCACTGCCACGATGGCAATAAACGCTAACACTTTCCCGAATCATTTTGCGCGAACAGTGGTGAGTCAGAACATCGGAGATTTGAGACCTGTTTTCGTTTGTGTTTCCTAATTTTTGCTTGTTCTATTTTCCTCTTCCCGATATAATAATTATTCTAGTAATAACACTACTGACAGACGACAATTGTTCGTGAAAAAAAAATGATCGCATTCATGTTTTTTTAGATTGAGCATTAACACTAAAGCAAAATACAAGTAGATAACCGTCAAATATGCACATCTGGGACGGAAAACTTGTCTTTACAGATAATTGTCTTTGTTGTAACTTTATGATTCTGTTTCTCTACAGATTGTGTCCCAAAAGTTGTAATGTTTGATCACGTTTCAATTATTTTCTGTTTAATTCTTTTTGTTTAACCTGTCTGTCTGTATATATATAATTATATAATTCTCTTCCACTACGTGAGCCCCTATCCCCTTATGACAGTTTGAGCTCACGAATTCGTCAAATCCTAATTGAAGTCATGTGCACTTTGTTCTTTATGTTATTTATCTATTTATTCATTTTGTATTTTTTTAATTTTATTTATTTTTTTTACAGGGCATTTTAGAAATGACGGCAGGCCTTGGAATGTTGCTTAGTCCGCTCATAGGTGGCGCTCTTTATGAGGTAAGTTCAGGTTACGAAGATCTCTGCAAGCAAAAAAAAAAAAAAAAAAGATACATTGTATGCACAATTGATTCTCTTGCATTATATATCAATTGTTATTTTCACTCCAAGACTGATGACAAAGCGAATGCAATTTGTTTTAATTCAGTTGTATCAGTGTGTAGACCTACACGCAGAATCATTATGTTCTGCTTGACAAAACAGAAAGAAAGAGATGACATTGGAAATGAATAAGTGATGATATTTTATTAAGGCTGTTTTTTTCTTTTATTCACAGTTCATCTCTCTTCGATACGTTGCTCCCAAACGCATGAGCCCGTGTCCTGTTGCTTGCCTATAAATTTGTCAGCTAAACAATTACAGGAAGGAAGATACTATCGTAATTTCGTCCGCTAAATGATTTGACAAATTTGGAAGATTAAAAAAAAAGAAGATATTTCTAATGACGGATGTGTGGATGTTTTAGCATCATTTCACTTGCATGAATGAAAACAGAAAAAGAGAAGAGATAGAAAGAGAGAAAACTGTAATTTTCAAACGAAGATATTTTGTAGGGCAGGGACGATTAATTTTCAACATTTTCTTCCCCACCCCCTCCCCCTTCCCAGGCTGGTGGCTCAAGCTTTCTGCTGCCATTCGTGGTGGTAGGAGCGTTAGACTTCGCCTCCATGCTCACCTCGCTAATTTTTCTCCCTAGAACAAGTAAGTTACTAACAAGTCTCTCCTCTATGCATTCTTTGTTTCTTTATTTTTCGTTTCATTTTTTTCTTTAACTTTGTAAATCATGTTATCTCCTTTGAAGTCATAATTGCCACGACTGGTGCTAGTTACATGGTGCAGCATGCAATTCCGTACTCAGCTAGTTCTGTATCGTGATGTTTTGTTTTGTTTTTTGTTACTGTTTATTTGTGTCCTCATTTGAGTCTGACGTCTTTTTTTGACGTAAAAGACAGGATTGCAGAGATTAATTGCAAGTACAAAAGGAAAACGGTATAGTGATGGGAAAACACACAAGCACACACACACACACACACACACACACGCACATGATCACACAAACTATCTAAAAAACACATACGCAGACAGGACAAAACAACAAGAGACATCGAAAAAGGGGTAGTGTTAAACAGAGGAGAGAATAACCTTGAAAAGATCCCTAAAACTTCGATGAAGAGTTTTTATTAATATTGTTGATTCACCTAATCCACATAATAATTTTAATGCATGTGAATTAATTAAATTAAGCTAAACCAGATTGTATTGGCATGACGACGTTGTTGACAGTTCCCTCAAAAGGAGCAATCATTTTTCTGAAAGCCAACCAAATGCATTGTGCCACTATGATCATTGGGGGTCATCCCACGAGACCGACACCCACGAGTCATACAGCCCACGAGCTCGACATTAGAAAAGAAAAAAGGTCTGTGAGTCAGACAGTCCTTGAGTCATACAGCCCTTGAGTTCGACACTAGGCAAATAAAGTCCATGGGTCCGACGCGAGGTAATAGCAGCCCACCAAGTCGACATTACAACACGAAATGCGTCGGTTGCGTAGGCCTTGTTTGATTAGTGTCGAAATCATGGGCAGTATGACTCGTGGGCTGTATAACTCCTGGGCTGTAGTCCTTATGACTCATGAACTGTACTACTCGTGGGCTCTATGATTCGTGGGTGTGAAACTCGTGACGTGCACCCGATCATTTAGCTCTCTCTCTTCCCTTATTTTGCCTATAAAAAAAAATGAATAAAATGATAAGGAGAGCGATCGGAGGAGCCGGGGTCCATCATCGAGGTGCTGCGTATCCCGTCCGTCTGGCCGGCCATCATGGCGGGCTTCGTTGGGGCCTTCACGCTCAGCTTTCTCGAGCCCACGCTATCCATTCACGCGGCTTTTCTCACGTCCAACACGTTTTACATCGGCCTCCTGTTCATGTTGGCTAGTGCCGTCTACGCGGGGAGCTCCCCCGTCTGGGGCTACGTCGGCGACACGTTTGTAAGTAGAGGAGGTACCTTTAAACATATGGTATTTATCCTCAAGAGCGAAGTTACTTTAAATGACGTTGATGAGATCGGGACTGAATATAAACCCATTCTAAATTTCCATTGATTGATTAATCGATCGATTAATTAATTGATTGATTAATCAATTAATTAATTCATTCATTCGTTAGATGCATAGTTCTTAGGGGAAATAAATAATTCCTCCGATAAACCATTTCTAATGGCATTTATTATTCTATGTCTCTTTGTGCCTGGGAGCAGTGCCTATCATCAAAAACCAACTCTGTCCAGATTCCTACAAAGCACTTGACTTTTTTGTGTTATTCAAAGACAAAAATTGGCCCTTTTACCCTAAAATGTTTATTTGGATTTGAATTTCGGCAGGGGATTTCAAGGCAGTGTATGGTAGTAGGACTCTTTTTGGAAACTCTGTCCTTACTGCTGCTGGGTCCTTCGCCACTTCTACATCTACCAAAGTAAGTCAGTTTCACAAGAACGACGTTTTACGGTGCGCTTCGGCATGATTTTCTAATGTACACTCACACAGGAGCGTACGAGCGCGTGAGCACGCACACACAAACCCACACGCACTAGCATTTGAGACTAGGCACAGTATAATTATCATGTCTATATCTCTGCTTTCAAATTGCTAAATGTTCACGAAAACGACCAAAAAGAGGAAACAGCAGCCAAAGCAGTATATCAAATGGGGTCACCTTTCCCATCCCTTGCCCTGCCATGGTGGCTTCATTACTACGGTAAGGCAGCTAGGATTCGGAGAGGGCATCACTTAACTGATTATCTGACAATTAAAACCGAGAAATTGAATACATACATACGCACATTCAATTTTTATAATGTAGCATGAATTCCAATTTGATTCAATGCTTGTTAGCGTTTCACACCGAAACAAAATGTTTCAGTGTACTTTAAAAGAAAGAATGTCTTCGGAACGCAGGATTTTAGGTTTCTCCTAAAGAACGTTAAGGAGTTTAAATCTTTTTTTTTTGCTCAAATGGAAGTAGATTCCACAGTGTTTTTTTTCAGCGTGAGCCAAAGCTCGTTCCCCAAAAGATTTCTTTGAAAGTGGAACATGTAAGAGACCAGAGAATTGAGTTAATACTAAATGCTTCCGTAAAGGATATCGAGAGTAGACATGACTCGTCTGATACACAGCCAGTCTTTTCAAGCTTTTTAAATTTATAACTCTTCATCTGTTTGCCGCAAGTAACTAGCTAGTCAGAAAACAAACAAACTTGACTGAATGTAATACATAGGAATGTGAAGTTTGATTCATGATAGATTCACCCGAAACCCCTTTTATTATCAAAGGCTTTACGAATCAAGGCATGCGACTGCAGAAATCGCTCATAATTTCATTAATGTCACTAAATGATCTCTTATTGGTTCTTCCTTTGATTCTTCGTCTCTCCGTCTCACTCTCCAAATATCTCACAAGGGAACTGTGGCTACTGTGTATCAGCTTAATCCTTTTCGGGCTTTCGGACGGTGCCATTGTTGTGTCGTCATTTAGCGTCTTATACTTATCAGCCATGTAAGTATATTTAGGGATCAAAAGAAATCGCTTTGGAGTAATTATTGCAACGACTGACAAACAGGCTGTGGTTGAATAGATACGATAGAAGCTCCATCAGAGTAAAAAAAAGAATAAAATGAAAAATACATCAATGATGAAATTTGAAAAGTAAACTGGTTTAAAAAAGAAGTACAGCTGTAATTGAGTAATACTACACATATTAAAATCGGCGTGGATAGAGCGTTCAGAATTATCTTTCCGAAGAAAGTAAAATGCCAGTGAGAGAGGTTATAACCTTTCGGGAATATTATGCACTTGTCTCCTTAACATGCACGGGATCATGTTCATCCAATCGGTGACTGTTATTATTTGAATCATTGTGACCACTGGCCTACCTATTAATGTGTCGTCCTTCTTAATCTTAATATGATATGAACTTTTATATGTACTTATATGTACCTGAAGATGAATCCCATATAATTATACGCATGCGTTTTTACCTGTTTTTTGCTTTCTATTCTTTTTTCTTGATTATTCCAGAGAGCAAGGATTGTCAGAAGACATGAAAACCCATGGTGTCGTATCAGGAATATTTAATTGTGTATTGTGTTTAGGGTGAGTTGAGCTTACACGTATTCACATTCTTAAAGATGTACAACAATGTCACCCGATGACGTTTAAACAGCTGGTACGCATGCATACAAAAACTTGCTCTTTTCAAAACACCTAATGTACTAACAATTCTTGAGGTCATCGGCAAGAAATGTGACCAGAAAAGAAATAATTTCATGATACCAGGATCTTATCCTCTTTTATATTCAAATGAATGATATAAACGAACGCACGAAATTCCTAACTATCACCGTTAGAGGAACAATGAATTCATTTAGCTTTAACGTTTTTACATAATCATCACAGATTAATTAACCAGCACACATTTATACTAATCATTCAGACTGGTTGGTATAGGACAAAGCAAAACAGAACGTAACAAAAAAGATGAAAAAGAGAATGGCGATACCATTATTTATTATTATATTAAATATTATATTGAATAAACGCGCTTTAAAGTCACGAAAGGCGATCTCTCTCCTACACAAGACGAGAGCAGATTCAGAATTTCTAACGCCATACCTCACAAACACATACATTGATGTATACTCCAAACAGTCTCAGGCTAAAAATGGTTCTTTTTGAATAGATGGGCTATCATTGTTTTGGAAAACCTTTTGTATCCAATCTAATAGTAATAATTATGTTAACATCAGTATAATGATGAAATACAGTTGATAATGATTTAATAAACTTAATTTCTCTTAATATTTTTTTTTTTCAAAATAAAACGACCTATTCAACATCAAGCATAACATAAATAATTAGCTAAGTCGGCCATGAGAAAAACAAAAAAAAACAAACAAACAAAACACGAAACATCCTAGCATAATAATAAAGTGAGCCAGACCAGCTTAGTCTCCAATGGCAGTACCTTTTTATCTACCATAATAATATGTCTACTAGACCTTGTCGCGGTTCTTGAGCAGTTACTATCATTCAATTATTGAATGTGCCCGAGACTGTGTGGGTTCGCACTACTAGTAGATACTCTCGGTGTTCTTGTGTGACATTGATGGTGGTGGTGGTGGTGGTGGAGATGATGGTCTTCTCGCATTTATCACGTCGTTCTTCCCTGCAGGAGTATGTGCGGGGCTTGGATAGCGGGCGGGATGTTGGAGCAAGCCGTCGGCTTCTCCGCGACAGCGACCATCACGGCCGGAGTGGTCCTGGTGGCGGCGCTGGTGACGTCCTCTTACTACCTCGTCGAGACAACGTGGCAAACAAGGTATGTACACACATAGGCCTTTCGTGACTACTCTGTAAGCAACAGCAAGGGACCACGTGACATATCGTCACAATGCGATTTTACATGTAATGGAAATAATGCACTCTTTTGGGATATGTCTGTCTCTGTATATATGTATATCGACGATATATTCAAGTATGATGTGTGATATGTATGTCGGAGAGAGAGAGAGAGAGAGAGAAAGAGAGATAAATACAAAATAAAGAGGCATATATGTCCAAAATATATACAAATTGAATATTACATTCTTTACGTTCGCACATGTAGTGTTTGAGCAAAATATATACAAATTGAATATTACATTCTTTACGTTCGCACATGTAGTGTTTGAATATTGTCCTATACGTCTATCGTTGTTTGATAGCTTGTTATCACATGATTTAAAAGAAAATGCTGATTTACACATCAAACAATTATTCTTTTTTTTCAAGTAGTAATGCAAGTCAGAAGAAAGTCACATGTCAGATATTATGAGCAATTTCCATTTACGAGCTTCCCGACAGTGCAAGCGTATGGGGGTAAAGGCAAGAGCTATTACTTCGAATCTGATGGTACTAATATCGCATTTTAGTAATGTAGCAATTTAACAAAGTGTAGAAATTTCTCTTCGTTTTAAAGTCTGCATTTTTGGTTTACCGAATATTTTTCTCCCTGCAGGAGAGACCGTCGAGGAAGAAAACTTCAAGACCTGCGTTCGATAAAAACCAGTAACCCAGTGCCTGAGACAACGCCTCTTTTTCAGCAACCAGATAGATAACACAACATGTCATTATTTTTGTTTTGCCGTAGCATTTGCAAGCCACTATTTCATGTATTGAAAAGTTGTGGGTGCAATGCATTAATGCAGAGCTGTATTCGCGAAACGGTGACAGATACCTCGTCAACCTTTCATCGCACCTTCGTCAAGTGTAAATAAAAACAGCAACAACAAATGTATTGGTCATCAAGATCAGTGACTGATGATTATCTAAAGAATTGTATGTCCCATTTGTTTGATTGTGTTCAATGTCATTTGCCAAGTATGCGCCTACAGTAATACATTGTATCACGCCAGGATCCGATGGGAAGTAATCCTGCATAAAGAAGGACGAGCTACATTGTATGTTCTTACTGTGTCAATGAGAAATGTGTCTCGTGTGTGGTCCAGTTCATCATCCGTGTAAATTCAGTAAATTAAAGCGTCACCGTGATTGTGCAATGTCGTAGTGAGACACTTGTATTGAAGTATTAAATACAAAAGAGTAACAAACAAAAGCACAATATTTCTTCGTACAGCAATGGCAATGAAATTCGAGTTTACGCCCATAGATTAAGTTTCAGTTGAACGGAGCACACTAATAACGTTTATGGATATTTGTACTGGTAGTTTGTTTAAATGCAACTTAACAATGACATTGACTTCAGATTTTTTCTGATATGTTTTACTGTGTTTTATCGATGTGTGTGTCACTGAAGAAGATGTATAAGAGAATAGATCAAGCTAAAGTATGTTAACATTCCCGATTTTTAAAAACACCACAACAATTAGCAATGTGAGGAACAGAGTGATTTTATTTATTTATTTATTTATTTATTTATTCATTTATATGTTTTATTTTCCCAGGGTGGCTCCATCAGTGTGTTAAACACTGTTGTTCTTGGAGGCCCTGCATGAACACATACATACAAATAAACACATGATAATCATACAATACCAACATCAAAGTCAAATTTGCAGTATCAAATCTGTATATATCTTAATATACTGTATACTGATATATACTAAACTCAAAATTTAACAAATATTATGCAACACATTACATCCTCATATCCTTAAATTTCCCCTATCTCAGAAAGAAAGAAAAAAAACACAGAAAAAACAACATCAGAACTATACTTGGGCACAGTGGAGTGCCCTCCAAAATTGGGCTGAGAACGAATGTTTAGATGGGGCATGCCTTAAGTTTATTGGTAAACTGTTCCATTCGAGTGCTCCGGTGTATGAAAAACGTACATCTACTGGTTTCGCATATTACCTGGCAAAAGCTGGTGAAATTTTTTTAGAAAACCATTTCTTCTCCTTTTTCGGAGTAAACGCTTTTACCCGTGCATCGTTTAATCATTATTGCAGTGTGAAAATTGTCAGACAGTCAAAGAATTCCATGCACCGTATGTAAAACAGAAACAACAACCACAACTACAACAATTAAACAACTCGAGATGCACATTGATGAACGAATAGGGGTCAAAGTTCAAGTTTTCTGACAAATGATTTCTTATTGACGTAAATTCGTCTGTGGTTGTTATCTTCTGTTTCTATAATGTAAGAGAATACAGCAAATCTGCCTCGAAGGGGAAGAAGAAGCTTTAATTACACAAGCTTTGAAAATCAAGCCTTAAAAAAATAAAGATATTATTCCGTCTCTCGATATTTCTCATCACAACTTTCCAACAACTGTGTTTGATTCTGCAATGGAGTGGAGGGGAGTTGATGGGAGCGGACAGGAGGGGAGGGAAGGGTAACTTATGTCCCAGATAATATGTATCGTTCTCCTCCTTGTCTGTGGATATCTTTGGTCCCAACATGGAGCTCATGGTCCTTTCTGTCTCTTTTTAAAAGAGAACATGAGTATTTGAAACCCTTGCCATCTCATTTATGAGCTTCTCCCATAAACCCTCTCGGAATTTATTTTACGCCGAAAAAAATCCTTTATATGAAACATATACTGTGTTTATTTATCAGTGTTTGAGATGTATTTCGCATATTTTATTGCAGAATGTACGCTGTCTATTCGAACAAAGAACGCATTAAAGATTGTCTTAAAGTAAGTAACTGTACATTGTGATATTCTTTCATGCGTGTCCCGCCGGTAATTTCGTGGCATTACATTATAAAGATGATGACTGGCGGGGGAGGGAACATACCGAATGTTCCACCCGAAGGGTTTGAAATGCTATTGAGGGAGGTTATAAGTCCCGAGACGAAGTCGAGGGACTTATAGCCTACCGAAATAGCATTTCAAACCCTGAGGTTGGAACGTTTGGTACATGTTCCCTACAATAAAAGTCATCATCTGTTATATCATATGGGTTAGTCAAATACGTCAACATCAACCACAAAGATCGTAGAGATTCAGTGTACAATACGAACTTTGCAGCCACGGCCACACCATGTACCAGCATAGCTGCTCTTACATAGCATGCATGTGCAGCTAGCACTATATACGCATTACTGATAGCTTGCTCGCGCAGAGCCAAATTTACTGTGTGTGCGCGGTTCTAGGCCTTCTGTCATCTGTAACGTGGAAATGTTTTCCCATGGGAGAACATTACCAAGAATGTTCGCCCACGGGAGAACATAACAAATGTACCTCCATCACGTGACTCTGCTTAGCCAATCACTAACCGGTATTTGACTAACCCATTTAATATTAGATGTTGTACTGCTTTTGGGTACCATAAAAGCCAGAATAAAAGACGAGAAATATATCATTATTCTGCAAAGTAGAACTATTAAATCCTTGATGATTACTGTTAAAAATAATGACAATTTCGATTGCGAAACGAGTGACCTCCATTAATCTTTATTTGAGATATCTGTGTTTATCAAAGCCATACTCTAAAAACAAAGAAAATGGTATAAAAGTATAGATTATTCACATCATAATCTTAAGAATGGTCCTTTGATATGTTACAGGTTGATTTGTTTCACTCTAATGATGGACTTACTTTAAAAGTAATGTTTAAATATGGCAATAACCACACCTATTTGCGTCCGAACTTTTTCATTTTATAGTGTACACACAGCTTTATACAGTAACTAACAGTTAGTTATTCCGAAGGTTCGTTAATCCGAAAATGAAGTAAGGTTCGTTATTCCCTAATTCCCGAACACCAAAATTGTAGAACGCGGTCACATGGAAACTAGACATTGTAGGATTTGGGTAAGTAATTACCATCCAGCGAATGGCAATCTAGGTAGCTGTGTTTACTCGGCCTCAATATCGAAGTGACCCTTTTATCAAAAGTGGGTCGTATATTTACGGCGGAACCATGCCTTCAGCTCAGCAGTGCCACTTAACAGGTTCTAACGAAATACATTTTTTTTTTAATTCACATGTATCGCAACCGCGACCTCTCTTTCACTGTTGTGGTCATTCTCTCTGACACAATTTCGTGAATTCTGTATGCCCTCAATGTCAAAACCAATGTAGTTTCTGTGTTTTGATGGGCAATCGCTTAGAGTGATGGTCATAGATTCTATGCTCAAATGAAGATAAATGGATCAGTAAACTCTCGATAACAACGTTGCCATCCCTCATTGCAAATTGCTTGTTCTGATTATGGCCTGTAATTAGCGATGTCATTTCAAATTTAGATGTATCCTACCGGAATTATTTTTATTGTGTTAGTGCGAACACATAAACACACGTCTCGAGGCATCACTTACACTATTACAAGAATATATACATATAATTATATATATATATATATATATATATATATATATATATATATACATATATATATATATATATACATATATATATATATATAGTATATACTGTATATGTATATATGTATTATATCCCTAGTTGGCACCTTAGGGAGACATATTGGGGGGAAGTGTCTTCATTAGGGAGACAACTGGTCATTAAGGAGACAATTTTCGTGTCTCCATTGCGTAAATTGCCATTGAACATGTATTTTAAAATTTGCATATAAAACAAATGGAAATGTCTTCCAAATGACCCATCTAGGAGTATATATATATATATACATATATATATATATATATATATATAGCATTTACTGTATAATTTATATGTATATATGTATATATTAATATATATATATATATATATTTATATATAGATATATATATGTGTGTGTGTGTGTGTGTGTGTGCGGCAGCGTGCGTATGTATGTCTCGACACTAACTTTTCTGTTTTTGAATCTTTGTTGCCCGATCGGGAAACCAAAATATACATTCAGTGGCCGGCACAAATTTCAAGTGGCCCCTGGCTACCGGACCTAATCGCTAATATCTACCCTGGCGTATACATATGTGTGTGTGTGTGTGTGTGTGTGTGTGTGTGTGTATGTGTGTGCGCGTGTGTGTGTACATACACAAGTTCAAAATGTGATAAAACCACCTTGCAGCCATTCCTTTCCAGACTACCTGGAACTACCATATTCATGACTCTACATCAACCACTCTCTGAAACAATTATCTATACATAGAAATAAAAAAAAAGAGAAGCATTGGAGTGATCAGGATTTTATCAGAGTGTACTTTGATATTGACTGCATTCTCCAAGTTAGGCCTGATTAAATCACCGTTCACATCAACATATCAAATCACAACATAAATGTCCTGTAAATGTGTTCTTTACATAATCTATTATTAAGATATGGTCATCACATTTCACATTTTTATGTGCAATGCAATGAATATATTTGTGTGACACTCAATCGTAGGTTGATCATAACAAAAGTAACCATGCTTATGACAAGTGGAAATTTGTGATTTCTGAATGTTCATAATTATTTTCCCTTAAAAGAATACAAAGATATTACTCGAGATTGACATGGATTCCTCAAGCTCGAATATATTGACCTCCCACCCCCACACCCATTTATTAATTGCCATTTTATGTCCCACATACTGAGATATAATCTTGCACGCAAATTACACGTGTATCATTATAACAGTCATTCATTCTCGTCCAAAGAATCCATTTTAATAACAAACACGAAAGAAAAACCATGCTTTCCATTATCTTGATAAAAATGATAATTCCAGGCTGGGAAGTTGGCGCGGAATGAAACGTCCGGTAATCAGCGCCTCTGTCAAATGCATCCATTAATGATGCTGGCTTATATAAAACGGGCATTCAATTTGTCAGCGTGATCTATCAATATTTTAAGGCGCCGCCTGTGGAATTTTCTATTTTTTTTCCCTACTCGACGTTGATGATCTTGGCTGTGAAACCCCCTCAAGGTTTTATTTTTTATCTTTTGTTCGAGCATCATGCGATGTATACAAAGCAGAATAACGAGAGTCAAAAACCAGACTGCACTGAGTGACATGGACGAAAATGTAATATTATTTTTAACTACAATAATGACAATTATAAATAAGAATATTCATATCATAGTTTGTTTAGCTTGCCTTTAAACAAACGCTATTGGAGAGGTGAGCTTTTAGGAAAAGGCTACGTACTAATGTTGCCTGAGGTAATTGGGTTTGAAGGACGAGAGCACGGAAAATTAGAGCGTATAGAGGCTTGGAATCAGTCGCCTCGTTCATCTTCGTCCGCCAAGCAGTAGCTTTTCCTAGGGACCGGTATTACGATGGAGCTCGGCCCTCTGGCTGTGGCGCTTGCCTCCATTCTGGTTCTCGAGTTGTCGCCAGCTGTAAAGTGTATGAACCATACAAATTCTGTGATCTCACCTGGACAAGATGGAATGGGGAAAGGTATCGCTTATTTTTTTTTTATATCATACGTATTAGTTTTATAATGAATTTTCTTTCTTGAATTGATATATCTGAAATAGTTTGATGAGAATGAGGAGAGATTCTATGAAAGAACACGCTATGGATTAACTTTTCTGTCAGTACAAAGTTTGTCGGAATATCTCGAGCGGAACGAGTAATCGCTATAGCCCGCCAACTTGATATCGTGTTTTTTTTTTCTTTGTTATTTCATCCTCCAACAAGTCTGTCTTCGTCTCATCATAAGAGAGAGAGAGAGAGAGAGAGAAAGAGATACAGAAAAGATAAAGCGACATATGCCTTAGTTTTTTTTTTTTAAAGCATAATATTTATTTTTTTTTACTTCCTTCAAATAAAACAAGAAATTTTCAATTCCATGTAATCGTTTATTCCCACTTGCGGCATTTATCTGCATTAGGTCTCAACTTGAGGGCTGGCAACATTTCTGTTCACCTCTGCGATTTTCATTCTTGCGACAACAACACATCATGCATGACGACAACCAAAGGCAGATGGCCGTGCGAGTGTGACCGTTACTGCGAGTTCTTCGGCGACTGCTGTCCACAATTCCAACCTCGAAAAGTGTGCCCGTCAGAGCCTGAGGACGGCAGCTCAGTCATCGGGCAGGTGCTGCGATCGGAATTCCAGTGTGTCCGATTCTCACACAACAAAAATCACGGCTACCTTCTCGTGTCTGCGTGTCCGAGTTCGTGGGTCGACAAAGCGGTGCGCGAGCGATGTGAACAGCTACCCTTAAAGGGGATCAGCGTCGGCAACGTTCCAGTGGCGGATGGCAATCGACTCTCGTACAGGAACGTGGACTGTGCGAAATGCCACGGTGTGACCGACACCGAGAATCTGAAGCTATGGACGTCGACTCTCTACTGTTCGGAAGATATAAGAAATAACATTTCGAGTAGGATATTTTCTCTGCACGAGATTCTATCGAATGAACTTTGTGAATTCGACATAACTCCTCCGAATAAAAGTGTAAGCCCAGCCGTTCGATTTTGCTACGACTACAACATCAGCGAATACGGACGTTGCCGTTCCGAACTTACCCAAGAATTGGTCGATGCATGTAACAACTACACGGCTCGTGTAGCTGTTAGCAACAGTGGTGGTGGGAAAACGCTGGTAAAGAATCCATTTTGTCAGTACTGCGAGGTGGAGGACCCATTCTCTCCCAAGGAATGGAAGGCTGATAAGTTCTGTTCAACAAGTGGCATCGACGAGACTTTCCCAGAAACCTTTTTCGATCTCTCTGCGTTCATAACCTCAGAGGAATCGAGAAAACAGGATAGTGGACTTGCTTTCGTTCCTATTTCAGTACTGTTTGATTTCAATTCAGACGCCGGAATTAGCATTAAGATAGACAATGAAGAAATAGTTTACTGTCCAGTGGGAAAGGTGTACGACGAGGTCACTCTTTCATGCGTCAATCTCTCCAGGTATGATTGTTCGGATGGTTTTGAACCTCTCGGGGCCGACTGTGTCCGCTTCATCTCGGAAGCCAACTATAAGCGATGTGTAGCCAGTGAGGTTTCTTACTTGGCCATGGTGTCAATGTCTTTCTCAGACTCACATGGAAACACATCTCGCCAAGAAAGGGAAATGGGACTCAACTGTCTTCGCTACTTTGAAGTCCCTGGTGAAAGAATCAGCATTATCGCTGCGAACGCATCTTCGTTCATATTTAGAGTTGATTACCAGGAGCTGTTTGAAAGCTTTTCTGAGTTATTAGATTCTATAGAGGTAAGCTTTCGTAGTTCCGTTGAAAATACATTGGACGGCTCTTGCACTTTGAGCTCGATGGATATTTCTGAAGTGTGTGCAGGCGAAAAACCGTTTCCTTACTGCGGTCGCATAAACGGGACGCTTTTGGACACAAACGTATTTGCCAGCTTCCAAAGTGGACGTATATATGTCAACGAGTCGAGAATTCTTTATTCACGAGAACACACTCGAATGTATGCCCTATTTTCTAAGACATCAGCACCAAGTGTTGCACAAGTGGACAGAAACGTTCAAGTGTGTTTTACAGAGCAAGATATTGCATTCTTTTGCAGCAGGGGAGTCACATTCAATGCTTCTTTATTCAGGCAGGCTAACGCCGCTGGGGACTTGATCTATATTCCCAATGGAAACGTGATAGAATTTGGATCGTACCTCCGAGATTCAAACGATACCATTCGAGTTTGTGAAGTGGCCTCTAGAAATGGTACCAGCGAGGAGGAGGAGGAGACCTCTTTCCTTGTTGTGTTTTCTGCCCCTCAGACCTACCTGAGCCTTGTCTGCTTGCTGATATCTCTTCTCTCTTTGAGCGTCACTTTAGCAACCTACTTTGCTTTCCCTTCGATCCGTACAGCTGTAAACAACCGACTTATTATGGCGCTGTGTCTGACTCTGTTCTTGGCTCAGCTCCTTTTCCTCACCAACGGTTTCATGACGCCCTATCCGCGGGTGTGTCAAGCCGTCGCAATCGTCTCCCACTTCCTGTGGCTCTCGGTATTCACTCTCTCAACCGCTCTCGCCATCGACCTCGACAGGACCTTCGGATCTCGACGCGCAATCACTTTCTCAGCCCACGGTACACGCACTCTCATGTACTACCTAGCGGGAGCTTTCGGCTTACCATTTTTCATTGTCGGAGCATGCTTCATCACGTCTCTAAAGACTGACTACGGATGGACGGTCCGGTACGGAGGGCCCAGCACCTGTTGGATCGCAGGGAAGATGGCCAGTCTTTATGCATTTGGTGTTCCAGTCGCCGTAGCGCTCGTCGTTAATTCGTTTCTCTTCACCCACACCGTATACGGTATCTGGAAGAGCAAGAGGGTGTCCCGGTACCTTCAAGGCTGCAAAGCCAGGGTGAAGCACGCCTCAAGCGATCTCCGCATTTACCTCAAGGTATATTGGCATATAATAATACTTCTCCTCTGTTTTGTTGTTGTTGTTGCAGTGCTCTCTTTAATCTAATCTATTTTTAATATTGTCTGTTCAGGTTTTTACAAGTGTATGAAAGAAGAACAGTGTCTGGGCAATGGCAGATTATACATAGGGCCAACTACATTGTGCGTTGCACGCAACGGTATCTCCTGTACATGAATACAAATGATCCACTATAGCTATAAACATGATGACGAAACGACGCACGATACTTTATTCGTCCTAAAATAAAATTCTAATTTCTATGTGAATTTCTTTTCATCATGTGCAAAATCCTCCGCCCCCAAAAAACAAACATGATCAGGCCTCAACGTATAGCAATAATAAGGTCACCTAATTCTCTGTGATGTATGCGCGTAACAATGGTACTTGAAATTGGACGTGGATAGGTGGTATGTGGTTACACACAAATGTAGTTTACCGTTTTAAATGGCCATGTGTACCATTTTCACATTGTATTCAGAAGAAATAACCAAACTAAGGAATATGAAGCATGGAGAAGGAATGAGGGAAACTGGTCGTTTCGTCAATGTCTTTGGAGTGCTTGTTCTGTTTCATAAACTGGGTTGTACTCGATAAAAGTAATGTGCACGTATTTTTTTATGTTTATGTTCATTTTCAAATTTGTGTTTTTATAAGAAGACACCACAATTATGTCAAGAATTCATAGAAAAGAAAATGTTGTACCCTCAGAAATTCATTAGAATCATCAGTGTAACACTGATGTAATATGGCATGTATGAGAGATAAGTTCTACTGATCTTTTCGGTTAAGAATATACTCCCCCATGAAATAGTCGAACTATGTTTTAACTCTGACATTTGTGAGTCAAGTGATTGTATATGCATAGATAGGCTGTGATGATATTATGTTCAACGAAATACACAAAAAGAAAAAGAAAAAGAGGAAGCAAATGATTAATTCACATTCTAAAATGACAAACAGAGCGAAGTGATTTTATTATTTCCTTCATATAGGCCAATAATGAAAATGAATGCTTAAGTTTTCAAAAATTATGAAGGTGTTTGCGTTTCTTAATCCCTTTAATACCATGATTAGACAGTATTCTATGGCGCATGCAATAAATTGTTCTCATGTTTTTTTCTCCTTAGGTTTTTTTTTTGTTTTGTTTAGTCAGTACAACGTTAAAACATGTCCTTAATTTCAAATTTTTCCCTGCTCATGACAAGATATCTTCTCTGATGGGCCTCACTTGGGCCTTTGGGTTCATCGCGGCTTTCGTCGATGTGTGGGCCCTTTGGTACGTCTTCATCATTCTGAATGGACTGCAGGGATTTTTCATCTTCCTCGCATTCACCGCCAATAGACGGGTGTACGAACTTTGGAAGGCTCTCCTCACTGGCCCGCGAAAAGGCGCATCAACGACCGATCACGATCCAAGAACGATCAAGTCAGCTCATTTGCAAGCATCATCCTCTATCATTGAGCTCCCTCCACAAACTCTAAAAGGAAACTGATGTAAATATGGAAAATGAAATAAAGCAAAATTTGCAGCTAGGTACGTAGATGCATGTTAATGCAGGCTTACAAGGTTACAATATATCGTATAATCGAATTATACTATATCATAATATTCATAGACAATTCATTAGATGTATACAAAGTAAATATCAATGAACTTTTAACTCACTTCTGCATAATCATCATTTGTTAATGTTTCATTAAGAATCTACGAACTTCATGACAGGATGCTAACAACATTTGCAATGATATTTATGATAGTGACTTTCTAATTCTAACAATACATGTTTACGCAATTCTATTTCATAGGTCTCAGAGAAACGAAAGTACACTGGGGCTAATAATGAGTTTGTTGTGCATAATAGATTTCGTATAGCACATTCAAGATCATGTCATAGCAGTGCAGTCAACTGTAATGGATATAGCAGTAATGTGACACTAACAAAATGATTTATAGGAGGTATAAATGAAGTGTTTGTTTGCAAAAACCGATAAGTCCATATTTGTCAAATGGAGATAGTTGCGATTAAAGGTCAAGAAAAATAAGGAGAATAATAAGAAATTTTTTGCTTCTTTTGACCATAACTTCAAAAATATATCTTTATATGTAGTGACCAATATATCATTTGAAAGGTATTATTTTGTACTTTATGAGAGAGACCGTACTTCAAAATCTTCAAAAATGGACTTATCGGTTTTTCCAAACAAACTCTTCAAATATCAACGGACTTGGAGCTGGTGTCTTCTTCACACAGTGGAGCCTCATTGTAAACATGGCAAAGGAGTCGGATATAACAAGACCCTGTTATAACTTGGTGATTTTGGATATATCCCAACTCGTCTATTTTTTTTTGTGTGTGTGTGTGTGTGTGTGTGTATGTGTGTGTGTGCGTGTGTGTTTGTACACCAATTTAGTGATATACTTGATTTAACAAGTTTACATGTTATAGTTTTAAAGTCGCCTTGATTACAAAATAGGTTCGCCTGTTGTAAGCAAGCACAAAGACAATAATGGTGATTTAACTGTTTTTATTCCTGTCATTTACTGCACTATCTAATAATCGACATTGCCGTGAACCCTGTTTAAGCAAATAAAGTTGACGGGGTTGAATATTACACACAGCATCACGGACCACCCCCCTCCCCCTCGGTTGTTAGAGGACAAAATAGACAAGGGAATCCGCGGGCCAGGCCTGCCACTATTTTGTGGCGACATTCACACACCTAATATAGGAATGCTTCTACGATGGTTTTACAGGGGCGGATCCAGAAATTCAGTAAAGAGGGGCGCACTCATTCCTCCCCCCATTTTTTTTTTTTTTTTTTGGGGGGGGGGGGGGGGGAGGGGGTTTCAACAAGAAAAAAAAGGGGGCGTGCGCCCGGTGCGGTCCTCCCTGGATCCGCCACTGGTTTTGGGATGGTTTCTTCCAGATGAGATGGGATAAGTTCTGGTCCCACTTAACCAGTTATAAGTACTGAGAACGCGAATTGGCACAGGGAACCCCCATGTACATGATACAGCATATTGTACACACTGTCCAAAGTTCCTACAACAGAGAAGGCTAAACAGGCTACGAAGCTGCGATAGATGCATCTGAAATTTGTGGGTAGAGCGTAACGAAACAAACAAACTTTAATTCAAAGGTGTGATTTTTGAACAATGAAAGGGTCACAGCGACGTCAAAATTCCTCTCATAGTGATATCGGTTATCAAAGACTCAGCCAAAAAAGAGGGAGGAACAGTGAAACAAACAAACAAACAAACAAACAAACAAACTATAATTCAAAGGTGTGATTTTTGAACAATGAAAGGGTCACAGCGACGTCAAAATTCCTCTCATAGTGATATCGGTTATCAAAGACTCAGCCAAAAAAGAGGGAGGAACAGTGAAACAAACAAACAAACAAACAAACAAACTATAATTCAAAGGTGTGATCTTTGAACGATGAAAAGGTCACAGCGATGTCAAAATTCCTTTCATAGTGATATCAGTTATCAAATACTCAGTCGAAAAAGGGGGAGGGGCAACGAAACAAACAAGCAAACAAACAAACAAACAAACTGTAATTCAAAGGTGTGGTCTTTGAATAATCAGCGATGTCAAAATTCCTCTCCGTGATATCGGTTATCAGATATTTTTTTAAGTCAAACAAGGAAAAGTAGAAATTACGCGGTGCGTAATATATGTCCCCACCGGAAGTAGCATTTAGTAGCAAAATGTACAATATAGGTAAAAAATCAAGGTCAAAGGTCAAAGAAATCAAAGGTCAAAATTCTGTGTAGAAGTTTTGAAGCCCTCACCTAGTGCCATCACATAAAGCAAACAGAATCTAAATCGGGTTAGAAATGGCGAAGGAGTAGCATTTTTAGCCAATGTACAATATAGGTCAAAAATCAAGGTCAAAGGTCAAAGAAGTCAAAGGTCAAAATTCTGTGTAGAAGTTTTGAAGCCCTCACCTAGTGCCATCACATAAAGCAAACGGAAGTGAAATTGGGTTAGAAATGGCGAAGGAGTAGCATTTTGGAGCAAAATGTACAATACAGGTCAAAAATCAAGGTCAAAGGTCAAAGAAGTCAAAGGTCAAAATTCTGTGTAGAAGTTTTGAAGCCCTCACCTAGTGCCATCACATAAAGCAAATGGAATCGAAATTGGGTTAGAAATGGCAAAGGAGTATCATTTTGTAGCAAAATATACAATATAGGTCAAAGGTCAAGGTCAAAGGTCACAACTGAAATTCTGTGTAGAAGTTTCAAAGCTCCCATGTAGTGCTCTCATATAAAGCAAACAGAATCAAACTTGGCTCATAAATGATAGAGAAGTAGCAAATTGATCTCACACGGACGCACAGACGGACGGACAGACGGACGGACACACGGACATATACGTACGGAGCCCGTTTCATAGTCCCCTGCTCGAACTCGTTCGGCGGGGACAAAAAGGGGGGAGGGGCGGGGAAAAAAATCGTCATCCATATAAAATAACACACTCACTGGGGATACAGTTCATAATCAAAGGTTGAGAGATAACTCTTTGACACACATACATGGAGCTATGTGTTGTAGCTCGACCATGGTGCACAGAACCCCTCGAGCGGTGCACTGAATCCTGCTGCCTGCTGTGACCTCTAGCAAAAGGGTCACCGGTGGGATATCAACATTCTGCCGTGGTGTTCGTAGTAAATATTGGGGGAAAAGTAGGAAAAAATTCCTGTTGATAAACGAAAAGTCTACTGTGGCGTATGATCGTGGAACTATAGCCCCATAGTATGCTCATGGACCTACCACACACGTGGACATTCACCGCTCTTAATCAATTCATATAATCTATTATGCACATTTGTGCACTATATGCAGCAGAGGTATTAGATGTTCAGAAACAATACTGGCATAATGAAGTAAACTATTATTCTAACACACTGTGCACAGTTTAATTAAATATGAACTCTAATTTGAGAATTATTTGATTCAATCAAGGACTACATAATGAAACTTGTCTGTCGCTTTTGCATGTGTAGGTGTTTAAATACAAGTTACTTGTGGTAACGATCACGCAAACATCTCAAGAAGTGAAAGAATTTGTGAAAACCGTTCTTTAGGTCAGATTGCCGATGAATTTGTATTATTTGTTTCACTTTTTCAAAATTCTTGTAAACAAACGATTAAGAAATATTTCTGGAAACACCCAAACGTATAGTACCTAAAATGGATTCACTCTTGAATGACACTACTGAAGAGACATTGGGAGATGGCGAAATTTTGTAAAGAAACTGTTCAATATTTTGAAATGATTAATCATGTAATGAAAACAGTATCATAAGTATAGTCTAATAATTTTTATTTTTTGTGTGCAAATATGACCATTAAAAATAATTTAGTTGGTATGTGGTATTATGAAATTTTGTCCATATTTTGTTAGTTCGTGTTTCAGTGCTCGCACTTTTCTGTATATGTCCGTGCATGTTTTCATACTTTGTATACTGATTTGAACTCGCATTTCCATGATTGGGTCAATAAACTTTCAACTTTCACCTTTTTCCGTCAAAAGCATCAAAAAACGTCTTGAACATACATGCCTGTTTTGATTTTAGTCTTGTTGACCGACAGCCAGCCAGGATAAAAGCAATTAAGATGGCGCTTTCAGAAATCTAAAAACTACGTGCGCAGAATATGCGAAATCTCTGACATCGAGATAAATGCAGGTGGAGTTGAAGTGTATGTTGGGAAATCATCTCTCAAGCAATTCCATTTGCAAAATGCACACACTTTACAAAAAAGGGCATCATATATTGTGACTCTGATTTGTAATGCAATATAAGTTTTTCCCATTTATCGCATTCTTTTTTTAGTTTTACTTCCCCCTCCCCCATATGTTCAAGGGTATATTGAGTCTGAAAAAGCACCTCAGCCGGCAAAGACGGAAGTGGAAAAAAACGAAACTTTTGCCAGTGACTTTGCACAATGACACAATCGTCATTGTCCAATCATCTGAATGTACTCATTAAGATGCACATAACCAGGTGGCGGTGATGATGATGTGATCATAGAAAGACATCTATCCCATAGTCCATGCATATGTGCATATAGGTCCAAATATGATCCCCTAAAGCAGGACAAGCAACAACCACTTGATACATTGTGCAGGTATAGACACAACGTGCGACCACCTACAGCGAAGAGTAGTCCTATATATTTTCAATTGCCACTTTAGAATTTATTTTAGCACTATTCTTCAATTAGAAAGAAAGTCAAATGAAGGTCTCAGATGTGTGTGTGTGTGTGTGTGTGTGTGTGTGTGTGTGTGTGTGTGATTGTGTATTTCTGATATGCTATAATGTTTAGGTGCAGAAAGTATACAATAACATCATGCTTATACACTTACAATAATTGATGAAGTTCTATCAGGATCCCGGTCACGCTGGTGTCAGGATCAAATCCATGAGAATCAATTAATTGTCTACGCAGTATATCATGTCGCAAACTAATACATTAAGTACGTGCATGGCAAAATCCAAGTTAGTATGACTTTTCTTAGTATGTCATATATAGATCCATGGTATAGTCAATGGAACTATACTTGTGGCCCCATGGTTCCTCCTGTGATATTGAATATCCCGCACAATCAACACCTGACCAGCCCTCGACAGAAAATGTACCCAATCGTTCAACACTAGGCCTATATAATAAATATATATTTTCTTGAAGTAGCGCTATACCAACCCCCACCCTCTACCCCATATTCCGCAAACGTTGCGGTAGAGAAGGAACGTGTCTGATATATAATGCATAGCTGGTGACTTTCCTGTTTACACGAATGTCAGACGGCATTAGACTCACCTCAATACTGAATGAATGAATGCATTCAACAAACAAATTCAATAAGGTCTGTTTGTCACGGAATGCTTGAAAGGTTCTCCACAATAGATGTGGTTGTTTGCGTTTCGTGTTTTTAAGCAGTTTGACAAATGTAGCAAAATAAACACACACACACACACACACACATAGTCTAACGTGGACATTATATCATGGACGTGGAGTCATGACCTGCGAAGACAGAAACAGACAGACAGACAGAAACAGACAGACAGACAGAGAAAGAGAGAGAGAGAGAGAGAGAAAGAGAGAGAGGGAGAGAAAGGGGGAGATAAAGCATAAATTCAGACAAGGACACAAGATCTCCCGTTTTCAACAGTAATGTGATCAATTACGAGTACGATAGAAATGAACTCCAGTGAAATTTACTGGTCTGCTTCACGACGTCATAAATTGGGCGAAAACTACTCAATCGACGATGTCCTGCACTTGTTGTACTAACAGGCGGGGGCATTTTGGGTACAGACGCTGGTTTGACAAGAGGCAAGAATTCACTGTGGGGTTCTCTTTGTAGAAATTTGGCATCAAAACACATGTACAGCACAGCAGATAGCGTGGACTTCATTCACGATATGTATACACCTTAGGCACACGTAAATATAAGGACTACGTCTGCACGCACAGCTGATAGGCCTACATCACATCCAAGCAGGCTGTGAAAGGGTTGGATTCCAGTGATACGATCGTCGATGATGAAATGGTTCTTTATATTGGAGTTTGAGTTACCGAGATCCTTATTGTGTCTAACAGTTGTTTACTCTCCAGTGGTTTGATCCTCGTCGAAGCTTCATCAACTAAGTCGCAAGGGGAATAACATTCTGGAAAGGAAATCTACGATATCTCATTGGTAAAGGTGAGCATGTAATATTATTGATGTTTACTGCGTCCCTAGTCATAGCATGCATACTATATTAAAGATAGAGTTCCAGTTTCGATAGGCCCTTGACGTTCTTGACGGCACATGAGCTTTAATTAAAGTAGGCCCGTCCTGGTCGGGAAGTGGGGGTTGGTGGATAGGTGCATTGGGGTGGCCATTATTCTTTATTCCCGGGAGGAGCGCTGCTCATCGAGAATTGATTTGTCCATAAACAGAGGATGATATCCAACCAGTATAGTGTACATGACTGAGATATAGTTGCTGCGAGTGCGTTTATAATCTCTGCCTAGGCTTGGGAAGTCGGATTGTTACTAAGAATGTTAATGATGGACAATTTTGAGTGTTACAAATTGTGCGTTGAAAAGAATCTGATAATCAAAAAAGTGTCCTCTCATTCTTTCAACGTTATTGTCAGTGCGTTTTCTCTCATCTTATAATATACCACACAGCATGTTAGAAATGGAAAACTGTGGAACATAGAAAAAGTCCTATCCATGCAGCACCTGCACATTTATTAGTGGCCATTAAGGAAATGTACCGTCACTTTAGAAATAATGTCATTGCGTAGCAACAGCGAACTTCTTTCTCAATCTTTTCAAGTACGATATTTGTGTCGTGCCGATCCATCTAACGTATCTCATTTACCTATGCCATGTATGCAGACGAGTATATGACACTGAATATTTACTTAATGTTTAGTATTTTTTTTGTTTATACAGTGAATTTCATCATCCTTAACCGTAAGTGGGTGTGCATGCGTGTCCATGCTTGTGTGGATACCACTGTGTATACTGCAGGTCAAAGGAGTGCTTCACTTTTCCCTATAGTGTCTGCATTGTCTTTGTAGGTGATTCGCGTGGCAGGACAGCTATCAAACCATTCAGATGGATTGGAAACTGAACGTGTTCTTCGTGTATCTTCTCTTCGGCTTCGTGACCATGAAAGCCGAACTATCTTTCCATCCAGGTAAGCAAAATTGACGGTGACGTTGCCCGCTGAATTTAGATATTATAATTATGTAACTTTATATATGTATGTATTTCTATATATATACCATATGTATACATTTATCTAATATGTTTATGTGTGACCCATCTCTAGTTTTGTGTTATATCCATTAAAGAGTAAAACAAAATAAAAAGCATATACATCACATTGTTTGATCAGTTGCATGAGGCAATGTGAATTGTAAAGTATAAGATATAATGCAAATATGAACAATAAAATAGAACAAATGAGAACACTAATACTTACTCTTAAAGGCTGCCAGAAAGATAAGTACAAAAAATCAGGGCTTGTAATACATAGATCGCTTAGAACAACTGAACAGCAGCAATATAAACAGAAATCATTAAAGGAGGAGTCCACCTTCATATACCTAAGAATTGAGAGAATGCAGCAATATTAGTAGAACGCATCAGTGAAAGTTTGAGGAAAATTGGACAATCCGTTCAAAAGTTACGAATATTTTAAGTATCTGCGCAGTCACTGCTGGAAGAGAAGACTACTACAGTGTATGATGTCACATGCGTACAACTATATAAGGAAAATAAAAAGAGAATTTCACAAAACGTTACTTTTTGAACAAAGTGCACATTTCTTCGACTTGCTGCTGACGTATGTTAAGGGTAATATTATTTCCCCTGCCTTCTGAAAGAGAGAAGTCGAGTGTTCTTTTGTAATGCGAGAAAAATGGAAACATGTTGAATTTTCTTTATTCTTTCTTTATATCGTTGTACTCATGTGACATCACAAGCTATAGTAGTCATTTCATCCAGCCATGACTGAGCGGAAACTTAAAAAATTCATAACTTTTTAACAGATTGTCCGATTTTGCTCAAACTCTCACTGATGTGTTCTACTAATATTGCTGCATTCACTCAACCCACATGTCTATGAAGGTGAACTTGTCCTTTAAGTGCAGACTAATGTTACATTGATACATTCCACTATTTGCCTAGCCATGTGTGTCCTTCAAAAGAATGGTGGAAAAGAGAATTTAAGAAACAATAATAACGCAATAAAAACACGTATACGTATGCGATTTCCCACTCACGTAAAAAAAAACCCAAGAAAATATCTAAACGCGACTTCAAGACTTTTGATAACCAATCAGTCCAAGTTTCCTTCCCTTGTGATAAAAATCATATTTCCATGACCTGCATTTTGTACTATAACTTCAATGCAATTCATCCATTTTGATTTAAACGGTAGTGTTTGATTGTTGGGCATATCATAAACCACACTGTAAGTCAAGAAAGTGTACTTATCCAATCAAAGCAAATTGGAACTGGTCTAGGCTTTCATCCAGAATAGTGTCGTCTGCATACAACAATAAATACAAATATAAAACATCCAGAAAACCTTACTGCCCATCTTACTGGCCAGATACTTCAGACCTCAGGCGCGCCGGAAGCAGTTTTGGATTGGGGGGGGGGGGGGGGGGGCAAATATTGGAGGGGGCTCACGATAGACCATACATATGTTACACAATATACACATACACACACATACACACACACACACACACACATATAAATATATATATATATATATATATATATATATATATATGTGTGTGTGTGTGTGTGTGTGTGTACAATGGCGTACCGTGGGTCGAGACATGGGGGGGGGGCACCTTGTGGAAGAGTAATTTTGAGGGTGCGTATGCTTGTGCGTGTGTGCGTGCGCTGTCAGTCTGCAAACTAATAGGACTACAATACATTACGGAATGTGACACATTCAACAACGCAGTCATTGAGCAACATTGTAAGTTTTCCTTACATGGATTATGGAATGACGGTGTGAATCGACAAGCACTGTCAGCAACATCAGGAGAATTGCATAACAATGAAATGCGAGCTAGCGGAGCGAGCGAGCTTGAAATTTTTGACGTTTTACAGTCCAAAAACTGCCGTTTGTAGCTATATCTTTCGCTTTAGAAATTAAGGGGGGGGGGCGCACCGGGTGCAACTGCTGGCAATTACTGTCAGCAACATTAGGAGAATGGCATAACAATTAAATGCGAGCGAGCAAAGCGAGCGAGCTTGAAAATTTTTGACATTCTACTGTCCCAAAACTGCCGTTTGTAGCTATGTTTTTCGCTTTGGAAATCAAGGGGGAGGCGCACCGGGCTCAACTGCTGGCAATTACTAGCAGCAACGTTAGGAGAATGGCATAACGATTAAATGCGAGCGAGCAAAGCGAGCGAGCTTGAAAATTTTGAAATTTTATAGTCCCCAAACTGCCGTTTGTAGCTATATATATATATATATATATATTGGGCCGTGACGCGAGAAAAGGGCCCTTAGCGGTGCTGCGCGCAAACGCCAGAAAACGGCGCGGAAGTTTGACAAAGCAATAAGTGCAAAAAAGATCAACTAGCTAAATGCGCGCACATGCATATAGACGCATAAAAAATTGACAGGATTTGGACAAAACATGCTTTTTTGATTTTCGTAATGGGGTCATTTAGGATTGGAATTTCAGAAAAAGGTTTGCATATCTAAATACGTCAGAGTTCCTTCTACAATGTGGAGGTGAAAACTCATTTTCGGTATTCAATGCCCCAAGGGCCCTTTTCTCGCGTCACGGCCCATATATATATATTTATTTCATTTTATTTACTTTTATCTATCTATTTATTTTTTATTTTTTTCGGGGGGGGGGCAAAAATGCGTTTTGCCCCCCACTTTTTGGATTGGGGGGGGGGGGGGGGGCGGCCGCCCCCCCTGCCCCCCCCCCCCTCCCCACACTTCCGGCGCCTATGTCAGACCTTCATAACATGAACCGACACAGCTGTCAAAATCATTGAAATAAATGGCAAGCAATAATGGCCTTGGGTTTCCCCCTGCTTTACACCAACATCTCAATCAAAATACCCTGACAAATATCCTTTAAAGGACAAGTCCACCTTCAATAACATGTGGATTGATTGAATGCTGCAATATCAGTAGAACACATCAGTGAAAGTGTGGGGAAAATCTGACAATCCGTTCAAAAGTTATGAATTTTTAAAGTGTCTGCGTAGTCACTGCTGGATGAGAAGACTAGTACAGTGTATGATGTCATATGCGTACAACCATATAAAGAAAACAAAAAGAGAATTTCACAAAACTTTACTTTTTGAATAAAGTGCACATTTCTTCGACTTGTTACTGACATAAGGGTAATATTATTTCCCCTGCCTTCTGAAAGAGAGAAGTCAAGTGTTCTTTTGTTATGCGAGAAAAGTGAAAATATGTTGAATTTTCTTCATTCTTTCTTTATATCGTTGTACTCATGTGACATCACAAGCTATAGTAGTCTTCTCATCCAGCCTTGAGTGAGCAGAAACTTCAAAAATTCATAACTTTTGAACGGATTGTCCGATTCTCTTCAAACTCTCAATGATGTGCTCTACTATTGCTGCATTCACTCAACCCACATGTCTATGAAGGTGAACTTGTCCTTTAACACTTTAAAATAACTGTGTATGCTGGTTTATGTTCCTATTCACATTGAATCTGTTACCACTAACTTCATTCGCTAACAATTTCTGCTTTAATGGACCTATCGATAAGTCAAAGGCTTTCTTACAATCACTAAATACACAATAGAGACGGTTGTTCTGTTGTAAACGTTATAAACATTATACCTCTGTAGTTATCTGGGTCAGCAGCACCACCCTTGTTTTTGTAGTTTAGAATAGTTATTCCTGCACATCTCTATCCTTTTTGTCTTAATTCTGAGTGAAAAAAAAATCGGATGAATGAATCTTGCATGTATCACAAAAACCAAAATTAATGATAGAAGAGAAATGTCACCTGCAAATAGTATGATGGGAAACACGATTTCAGTATTCGTCAAGTAGCAGTATATAGCTGAACCTGTTACTTTTTTGCTTAAAACATACAGATTATAGATAATAGAATCGATGTAATTTCGACTTGTCATGTTGAACTTTTACATGGTTGTAGAAAAATGACGTTCTGGTCAAAAACATAGTTCACAAGAACTTGGAAAGGTATATTCATATTTTTCTTAAAACCGCACTCAGTAACTCGAAGTGTCTGGAGAGGATTACGTTTTGTATCTTGTCATTCTGTTATTCTAGCACCTGTATATTATTATCGATATTTGAATAAAAATTTATCGGTTCTCCCTCTCGCTTTTATTTTCCAAACTATGCTGAAGATTACACAATCGAGTACGGCAATATCAGTGTCCTAGCTTGTCCATGGCACTTCTGCGGAGATGAAGGCTGTACCCTAAGACTTGATGGCCTAACTACCTGCGAGTGTGACTACGCATGCAGGTACTTCGGAGACTGTTGCATTGATCGTGCTACTGCTGACGTGTGCTCGGAAACGCCGGAAGCTGTTCAGTTCAGTCAAGCGGTTGCTCATTTAGAGCGATCCCAGTTCCAGTGTCTGTCCTTACCGAACGTCACGGGCGACTATTTTTACGTATCTCTCTGCCCCGCCTCTTGGACGAACGGTGATATAAAAGACAAGTGTGAAAAACCACCGTCTTCAGACCTGACCGTTGAGTCAATTCCACTTACTTCAAGCAATTTTGTAACGTACAAGAATTTGTACTGCGCCATCTGTAATGGGAGGGATCCTGGTGTCATGAAACCCTGGGCTCTCTCAGTCTTTTGCAGTCCCGAGGTCAGGAGCGCCTATCTCGCCGGGAATATCACGCGGCAACAAATGGTCTCTGCTTCCTTCTTAACAAGCATCTTCGAGCCCAATGAAACCGAATCGGCAGGAAGGCCCTGCTCCCAAACGGACCAGTTCAAGTGTCCTCCCGACACGTGTCCGGAACTGGCAGAAGCTTGTGGATTCTTTAAAGCGGACGTTATTCACTCGGATGAGCACTTTCGAAACATATTTTGCTCTTACTGTGCGGTCAACGCGTGCCTTCACGCGGATCGGAATATCTCTGCCGACCCTCATTTTGAAGATGGGGACTGCATTTTCAGTGACAATATAAATTTTAAAATAGGTATTGTTGTCGATATCGATGAACTTGAAGCTGGTTTAAGAGGATTGCAATCTATTTCTCTGTTGTTTAACTTCAGGTCATCTGGTGGGGTCAATTCTCTGGTGCAATCTGAAGGCAGAGAGCAAACCAATGTCACCTGTCCTCGAGGTATGATGTATGATCCATTTACCGAGAAATGCCTCTTACTCTACTGCGCCGATGGATACGTGATGTACGAAGACCGCTGTGTTCGTGAGATTCGATCGGAGTCGATGAATGCCTCATGCAGCTCTGAAGGAGAGACAGAGATTCTGCTCCGCACATTTCTGTCTAAGAACATGTCCTCTACAGCTGACTGCACACCATTGGTCGGGAAAACACAGGCTTGCTTGAAACAAAATATCTTTTCAGATTTGTCGTTTAATCCACTGCAACTTGTCGAAGACTACCACGGGAAGTCTTGCACGAACATCACAGACGTCACTTCAGGCAGGCCTGCGCTTGGATTTCTTGTGTCGAATTCATCACTTCTTTATAATCCGACAATAAGACGACTCCAAGAGATATTTCGTGATGTGAGCGAACGCGGGAGCCTCCGAGAAGAATGCAGTATCGAAGCCGTACACGTTGTAAAAGGCTGCGCCAAATCGAAGGAACACCTCTGTCTTCAGGCAAATGGCAGTATCGTTATTTCTGATGAATTTTCTGCGATGTTCCTCTCGGATACTGCTTACATATACGTCAACAGTACGGATTCATTTTATCTTGAACACACTGTGGTTATTGAGACAACCTACAATACCGAATCTACTGAGTCCACATCGACGGTTACAGTTTGCCACGTGGGCAACGTTTCTTCCTCTTGCCGTCTTACTCCCTTCAATGAAACCCTCTTTGAGCCCATCGGAAATTTGGGACAGCTGCGTTATATTCCCACAGGTGACATCATTCAAGCCGGGGAGTATTTTCCCGGTCAAAACGGAATTATTCATGTCTGCGAGTTTTTACCCCAAAATGGAACAGTCGGTAAGAATAATACACGGCATTTGTTCCAGTACTCCACGGTTCAGATCTACCTGAGCTACATATGCGTTCCAATCTCCATGCTGGCGCTGATGGTTACCTTCATTACCTACTGTACGTTTCCGGTCCTGCGAAAACTCGTCAGTAGTAAGCTCGTTATGGCGCTCTGCTTCACTCTATTTTTCGCACAACTCCTCCTGCTGACTGGCGGGATGGCCGTCCCGTCTCTCGAAGCGTGCGCGTTGGTTGCCGTCTTGTCACACTTTCTCTGGCTTTCCGTCTTTTTCATCAGTACCACCCTGGCCATTGACCTCGCTAAGACCTTCGGAAATCAAGACACTATCCACCTCTCGACGAACAGCGCGAAGGCACTTTGTTGCTACCTCGGAGGAGCTCTAGGCTTGTCTGCAGCCGTGGTGGTATCATGCGTCGTGCTGACTTACACCAAGGGGTACGACCTCCATATGCAGTATGGAGGAGGGTCGTCCTGCTGGATTGGGAGCGGAACGATGAACCTGTTTGCCTTTGGAGTCCCAGTGGCCATGGCGCTTCTACTCAACAGCTTTCTATTTATTCGCACTGTGAGAGGTCTCATGGAAAACGAAAAGATGTCCGGGCGTCTCCGCGAAAAATCGCACTCTGCAGGGAATCGCAAGCAACTGAGAATTTACGTCAGGGTAAGTACAGCCCATTTAATTCAAAATACAGTGAAAGAAACACACACAATTGGGTGTTTCAAATCAAAGTCACCACTAACAAAAATCAATTTAGCTTCAAAAAGAACTTTCGATTACACGTGTATTTTCAATACAGTCTATAAAGAGACAGATATAATCCTATTCGTGCAAAGAGACTGTTGATAGCGGACATAGAGCCCCCTCCCCCTAAAAAAAGAAGAAGAGAGAACAGCAACAACAACAACAAATCACCTAACTGCACTTTGCTAGCTACTTACGAATATAAGGAAAGGAATGCTCAATCGCAATGACCTTCGCGTAGTCGATCTTCACCGGACCCAGGAAAATGCACTACCCTAGAGATTGTATTTGACGTCTGTGTTTAAAGCAAAACAACATAATGTTGGCAATGCTATGGATGTAAATTGAGACTTGCCATTTTCACCGACCTAACCGAGTATTCGACGTATACTTACACTGTGGGTTGTCGACTTTAATAAACGGAGTTGACTGCCTAGCATTAAGGATGTCTCATATATAATCATATCAATGAGCATGACTGGTCTTTGAGAGTAACCATCCCAATTCCCTCAACATCTGTTAATCTTTGAACGTTTGTTTTTGTTGTGTATTTTTGTGAATAATAACATCATCTATTCCTTCATCAAATTCCTTCTTTTTTCTTCATTATAATATCATATATTTCTTTCTCTCTCTGTCATTTCTCTACGTGCTCTCTATGTCTCCTTTTCTATTTCTCTCTTTAAAATACCCATCCCAATGCACAGATTTCGACCTTAATGGGGTTCACCTGGATACTAGGTTACATTGCGGCCTTCGCAGGGGTCAGTGTCCTCTGGTACATCTTTATCATTCTCAATTCTCTCCAAGGAACGTACATTTTTTTGGCTTTCGTGGTAAACAGGCGAGTTTACTGGCTGTGGAGAGAATCATTCGAAAGTCGCCGAGCGGCAGCATCGACAACGTTTGAACGCATGCCTATGCGATCCAGTGGGTCGAAGAATACGACGTCGACTGCATTGTCGCATTCATCGAAGGCAGATGATAATCGAACGTGACTTTGTGCTCTGAATGCCTTTCCATCTGTTGTTTGTACGATTCTTGTACACAGGCGTAATAAGTTTTTGTTTCGTTCTGCAGTTGACAGGTCACAATGACTCTCCGAAAGTTTTAATGAGCAATGGTGTTATGTTGAGCGTTAAAAGAGAATGAGTATGGCTGAATGGTCTTTAAATAAGTTTTCGAACGAGATTCCATGTATTGCTCTGCTAGCTTTGGTCCTGTTATGAATATTTTGGTGTGATAAATACTTCCCTTGACGTGGATGGATTTCGAAGGAAAGTTGTGAGCAATTCCACATGGGAATTAAAAAGTACATTACAGTACGCAAAGTTTGGATTGATTGCATCAATCATGCAATCTTGCATTCCGGAAGTGTTATAGTATGTTTCAGCAAGATATTATCATGAGCCTGTTCTTTATTGTTACTTTTGCCATCACATACTCTCTGTATAAGCATTAAGTGATTACAACCGTTCATAACAGGACTGCTTACCCACATGCATCAATTGCTGCCTTTAAGGTGCCTGTGAAATATTATCTTCTTTAATAGAATTTAGCCAGCTATCTTCTCTCTACATAGTCTTGGATGGTCTTCCAAATGTGACCCTGCACCTCAAAACAAACAAAAAGTCGCCAGACATGAATTTTTTGTTAAGACCATATTCTGAAAGAGCAGACTTTAAGCTTTAAAATGATGTATAACTCAAATCAAATAGACTCTCCTAACCTATCTAAATATTGGAAAGAAAGCACAGACTCAGGAAAAGTGGGAACTGAGAAAAGAGGCTCTGAAGTACAGTGTCTATTCAAGCGCTTAATCTTTACCAAACCGTGCTGGCTGTGCGATGAATGGGACAAAAACAGGAAGTAAACCACCAGAGTAACAACAATGAAGAGATTATCAGATTAAACTGAAATTAGGCATGCCTCATTAACACATTCTGTCCATAATTAATGCCAACTTTCAAAGCAGTAGCACTATCCTTTCAAAAGTTATTAGAGTTGAAAGTGAAGAGTGTGAACAAGGTTTTTCAGAAATGAAAAAGGGATTCTAAAGACACACCTAATCACACTATTCTACCAAAAATGTTCGAGATAAACTGCTAAAAAAACACACTTTCCTGCCCGTTTTATGATACCAAATTTTATCATAATGTAAAAGAAGACCCGCTCTTTCAGAAAATATGGAAAAGTCAAGTTCGGCTAGGTTGACCCATTTCACTTATATTCAGTCCTCACGCAAAATCAGTGTGTGCGACTTTATGTTCGTTTTGAGGTGCACGGTCACAAATAGTCAAATTAACAATGTTACATCTTTTATTACCAATGACTAAGTTTGAGTTTTGAATACAATGTAGTGTATCTGAGTGAATCAAAGGAAGCGCTGTAACTCTGACATGGTGACAGGAGTAAATGAATTTCGATAAACATTGGGGTGGCATGAATCCATTTCTCTCTTTGTATTCTTCGTTAAATTCGTAACCATGCAAGTGAGACACTTGAACGACAGTGAAATGGAATGCGTGCGCGCGCGATCAGCTCACCGCGGATCGACATGGAATCTCGACATGCTCGATATTATTCGTAACAAAACGTACATGTAAAGCTAAAACGCGCACACATCAGTGCCGGCGCTACGGAACGGAACTTAAACGCGCGGAGCGCAAGTGCTGAATTGTTAAAGAGTTTATGATCCGATTTATCGTAATATGTATACCTTCGAGACTATCACAAGTGAATTATGATTATGTGTGTGTGTGTGTGTGTGTGTGTGTGTGTTCGTACGAAAATTAGGTTTCCAGGGTATTGATACACTTTATATAATTTAACTATGAATCTCGACTAACACACTTCGTTCTATCTAAAATGTATTACCTAGTTCAATTTTACAGCAACTCAAGATACATTGTATCGATATTATATGCGTCAATATAATTGTAAACAGGAAGAAAGATGTACCACTGAATGTATAAGCACTTATCAGTTAGATGTCATTAGGCTAAAGAAGTCATTATCTCTAAAGAATAAAACTGAAAAGAACCGATATTTACCTTTTCATTAGTTTCAATCCAATGTATCATATCATGTAAGTCTTTAGAGAATCATGCAATTTGTAATGACACAAAACTATGGAACATAAAAATCAGGTCTTTATGGAATTCTGTAAAATCCGATTAAACGCTAAATTGCAAACTGACACCTGAACGTTACTTGTTTGTTTTTTTCCCAGAGTGATTGAATGACCCAATTAGTATTGAGTTTCCACGCTCTCAATTCATATAATGTGTAATTCATCTGGGTGTGATTAGTTAGAAAAGTCCATCTGCCTTCTTACAAGTGTGTATGTAGGCCTATGCATACTTGCTTATGCCGAAGTATTTTTGAAACGAAACATTCGAATTTTATTGTGGTTATACGTGTTCAACCCTCACCAGGTACAATGACTAACCGTAGTTTTCTTATTTTATGTTTTTTTCATGCCTTTATAGCCCTTTTTACACTTGTGTTTCTTAACCCCGGACTTTCTCTGACCCAGGACTATCGTTGGTCCCGTACCAATTTTTTTCAGCTTTTTAAACTGGCCAATTAGTCCCGTACTATCTCTTGTCCGGGGCTAAGGAGAAAACTGACCTTTTTACACTCGTATTTCTTAGCCCCGGACTTTCCAAACCACATGAATATTCACGATTACGCTGTGCACTGTACACGTACACGCACGCACCGGCAGCACTTGATTACCTCGTTTCTGATTGGTCAGTGGGGGTCGGACTTCGTCTCCGTCGCTTAGCCCCGGATTATTTTTTCGTCTGTTTACACTCATTTGCTTGGCACCGCAATTGCGGTGCTAACCCTGCTATTTTGCAGGGCCAGATAGTACCGGACTATCGGTGGGGCTAGCCCACTTTGGCAAAAACGAGTGTAAACAGAAAGTGGGCGAAGGATAGTTCCGTACCAACGGTGGGGCTAAGGGGGGGGGGGCGTTGGTACGGGACTAAGCAAAAATTTACAAGTGTAAAAAGCCCTTACGTTTTATGATTGCGACCACTATGAGAGCAACGTGTAAGCTAGCTCTGGAACTGGTCACTTTTACACAGCAAAGACATTGTGGCATGTATACCAATTCATTGGTCATTCGTGGAGGAGCCTTCGGATTATTTAACTCTTTATGTGCCATGTTGTAAACCCCCAATGTGCCACAATACCAAGAGACAGCAACGTTATCATTCTTTCGGGGGGAAAAACCCGGTTTTTCAACTCTATGTAAACTCTAATACTTTTATCAACACGGGTGTGTAATGAGTAAAGTTGTAGAGAAAAATAAGTGCCAAGCGTTACCGTGATTTTCATTGTCCAGACAAATCTAGCATTGTTTATCTTTCTAATGACCAGAGGCATGACATATTAACATAAACCGTGACAGAAACCTAGAATTTACTCATTTTTCCAGTAGGGAACACCGCTTGATGGTCAATCACCACATAAAATGAAAGCTATTTGTGACACGAACGGAATTGCATGAGACGCTTTCATTGCACTGTGACAGCGGTTTATGGATCGGCTTGGGCGGGTTTATGCATTTGAGCAGAATATGCGAACGTGGTACATTAGTCTAGCGGATATAGACCACATATAGGGTGAATCATGCACATTATGGTAAAAGCACCATACTTGGTACACATGTACATGATGCCAATACAAGTCATTTCTGATATGGAAGCCACTCTGATTCTGCCTGTGGCGGCCGTGGCGGCCATTTTTCAAAATGGCCGCCATGTGATATAGCAATGCTGTGTATTTTGGAAACTATAAGTCCGATTGTCGTGATTCTTGTACCAAAGTATAGGTTTTGAGGGTCAAGGATTCCAATAGAATAATTTTTGAGAGGATAAAACCATGGCAACCTACTTATTGGCGGCCATTTTGAAAAAAATATGGCCACCATGCTAGATATAACATATCCTTAAAATGTATGGACAAAGGGTCATGACTCTGGTACCAACTTATATGTTTTGGGGGTCAAGGATTCTGATAAATTCAACTGTAAGTGAATATGAATCGTTTCATCCTACGTTTTGGCGGCCATTTTAATAAATATGGCTGCCATACAACAGATAATGAATATTGTATATCTTCGAACTCAAAAGATATATAATCCCGATTCAAGTGTAAAAGTATAGTTTTTGGGTGAAGGTTTTCAATATAATGATGTTTTAGCAAAGTGAATAGGTTCATCACATCCTTTGTTTTGGCGGCCATTTAATAAATATGGCCTCCCTCCAGTTAAACATGGCTGCCGCTCCACATTCTATTCATATATCTTTAAAACCAATGGATGCATCTTCATGATTCTGGAACAAAAATATGTTTTTGAGATTCATTTATTTAAATGGATACATCTTTTCGTGTATACAACCATCGCATCCTATGTTTTGGCTGCCATTTTAAAACATGGCCACCGCAATATATACTTTACTGTACGTCTTTGAAACTAATTGGGGTCAATGATTTTAAACAAGCATTTGTTGATGAATAGAACTAACACATTTCGTTTTCATGTCCATTTTGATAAATATGACTGCTGCACTACATAGAGTATGCACACACACACACACACACACACATCATAATATTACAGTGTGGCCTAGAATAAACGGAAACGCGAGTTTTCGCAAATATCTGCACATTTGCATTACTTTGATGCCAAAATGAATGACATAGAGTTGTAGAGAATTTATCTAGAAGAAGAATGACACCAAAATCCCTCGATTTGGTTAAGTAGTTTTCATTCTACAGATGTTTTTGTAAAGACGGGTCGAGCGTAAATTTCTTAGCTCAATTCAACAAATTTCAGCATCGAACAAAAGCCACTGCCTTGGGAGACTAACAAAGAATCGAGGCCGCACATCACAATGTGGAATGCTTGAATAGGATTATTGTCGAAAATAGACCTTCAATTGTTGAGTAGTCTCCGTTGCTGAGCTTTGATAAAATAAAGTAAGAAATTAATGATTAACAAAAACATGTCTAGAAGGAAAAGTACTCAACCAAATTGGACAATTTCGTTTTGGTTTTGAAAAAATATTCGTTTCCATTTTCTGAGGGGCCAACATGTAGTGTATATATTATATATACACCCTCACTTGCCATATGTATTGTCCCATTGACAAGAATCGTTCACCTATTATTGGTAAATGAACCTCCTATGTTGTTGCGGCGTTTAGTTCTTTATTGTTCATTGATTGTTGTTGATTGACCATACCTCTATCACATTCACTATTCAAGTAGGTATTGAACATCACATAAGTACAATTGTTGCATACCTAGAATACTAAAGATAATTATGTTGAATATCAAAGGTAGAATAAAATGATGAGAATGGAATAGAAGACTTTCCCCCCAAGTTTGGATGCATAGACAGGAGAGTACAATTAGTGTACTGTCATAGTTTCCAGCCACAAAGACATGATAATTGCAGTCTTATAAGACCTACTGATTTCTAAAGGGTTTTTTTCAGTTCTTGATCATTATTTCATAGTATGACCCTTGTCAAAACAGTTACACAACATTATAAGAAATCATATGAAGGAATCGAATTAGCTCTGACAATCCAAAACAATTATTGTTCCTGATCATCCATTGATGAGCGGTGATGAACGTGAATGCATATATAGATGCAGGTGCGCTTTAGAGAACTTCTTCAGTATTTCTACTGGTGCCGGTAAGTAAGATCGATTTACTGAATATTTTATTCTGCAGTTTTATCTTCCAATAATTATGAACCTAAAAATTTGTATTTCTTTGAGGTTTTCCTTAAATTCATAAATTAGCATAATTTTTCTTGTAAAGTGTAGTTTATATTTTGCTAGTAGACTCATGTGGAGCTGCAAATGACAATTAGATGTAAACCTATAAAGATGTATTGTATAATACCTATCATATTTGCCGGAGAGATGATGAACTACAACACCTAACCGCCTTAGGGGTTCCGCTCCGGATTTGGATAAGGTTTACTCCCTAGCCTTTGATTAACCAAAAAACTGCCCGCAAGGCAGCGGGAGACTCGTGGAGGGCGGGGACGTCTCTCTACCCGTACAGGACCAGAAGGACCTGCCCACTGCCACTATTTACTTTATCGTTTGATGTATGAGATACAGTGTAGTTATAAGTATCAGAACAGCCTGGTCAATCATGGATTTTATAGACATACATGTAGTGTGTTTACATTTGATGTAAGTGACCCAAGAAGTTTTAGAAGTTTTCTCACACTTAGTGTCATGTTTCCAAAGAAAACAGATATACCATATTGGTTGGAAACTATGATTTTCATTCCATAGTCCAGGGACCAGAGAAAGCGAGAGTCTATATTTCTAGAAAATGTATAATCTTGATTAAAATGTACTTCAGACATGAAATTGTGAAGATCATGTTTTTCACATACACTGTACACACAGAAATCCTATAAAGGAAGTTGAGCATATTTTCCAAAATGCTTACAAAGTTAAATATGCCCAGATGTTCCACATTAGAATACTTAAAATGAGTGAACAAGTAATTGTTGACCCCTAAAACAAACGTTTACACCAGAATCAATCCACAATGGGCATCCCGCTTTCATAACACTCGTACGCTATTTATTAAATGGCCGTCAAAACAAAGGATGTGATGAACCTATTCACTTTGCTAAAACATCATTATATTGAAAACCTTCACCCAAAAACTATACTTTTACACTTGAATCATGATTATATATCTTTTGAGTTCGAAGATATGCAATATTCATTATCTGTTGTATGACAGCCATATTTATTAAAATGGCCGCCAAAACGTAGGATGAAACGATTCATATTCACTTACAGTTGAATTTATCAGAATCCTTGACCCCCAAAACATATAAGTTGGTACCAGAGTCATGACCCTTTGTCCATACATTTTAAGGATATGTTATATCTAGCATGGTGGCCATATTTTTTCAAAATGGCCGCCAATAAGTAGGTTGCCATGGTTTTATCCTCTCAAAAATTATTTTATTGGAATCCTTGACCCTCAAAACCTATACTTTGGTACAAGAATCACGACAATCGGACTTATAGTTTCCAAAATACACAGCATTGCTACATCACATAGCGGCCATATTGAAAAATGGCCGCCACGGCCGCCAAAGGGAGAATCAGAGTGGCTTCCATATCAGAAATGACTTGTATTGGCATCATGTACATGTGTACCAAGTATGGTGCTTTTACCATAAAGTGCATGATTTTTTCTATATCCGCTGGACTACATGGAGAGTTGATTGTTGAAACGAAATGGTTATGATACCAGATGATACTCGTCAAGATATCAAACCTTCCATAATCAGAACACGCAAATTGTCGATTTCTGGGATTTTGTTCATGCTGAAGCGAAGAGGTTTCAGTAATACTCCCATGACTCGATCCCGTTCCATATAGAGTTTGTTTTCTCTCATAGGTCACTCGTCGGAAGCGACAAACGTTGCTTCCGATTAGTGACCGATGAGAAAAAAGTCTCTGTGGAATGGGGTCATATAAGCTCTTATCGCAGTTCTTTTATGGTACGATTTTACCTCATTACACGCGACACGATGTCAAACAATGACCTGACCTATAGTCGAACAGCACAAGTCGGATATGAGATTGCTCTCCTATACACTTGGAATAAATTCTCTGGCTGGTCGGAGGCAAACAAACAAAAAACAAACAAAAGCAAAAACAAAATTTCGCTTCCGAAGAGTGCCCGCTGGAAAAAAAAAAAGATATTTCCATTGGGGTATATTAGTTCGCCATCGGACGCCGTTTCCGCTTGCAGTGCAGTCAGGGTCGGATAAGTGTTGAGTCATGGTAAACCCAGAACAAGCCCTCCCCATCTCCGCATACAGGCTGAATGATTATAGTATTCTCTTGCTCTGCTTAATACCAGTTCAGGCTGCTAGCAAATACACCGAGTTAATAGTTGGAACGAACATGCAGGGAGGTTTCGTCTCACCTCCCTGACCGCGGACAGCGTTACACTGTAGACCTCTAAGAGATACTCAAATGCATTATTGCGCGGCATATATCGCGGTCGGTATAATACCCTGGCCGCTCCTAATACCGTAGCCTGCTAGGCAACAAATGGATCTTACTTTAACTTTATTCAACCTATTGTGATTTTCAATGAAAACATGCGCCTAGTTGTTTTGAACAGTGGGCGTTTAGTGTGACTAACGTTTTTTCCTGACCTGTCCTGGATATGAGGAGAGGAGAAAAAAAGTTCCAGAACAATAACAACGGAGTTGTTTCGCGATTGTTCACTAGAAACTGCCTGTCCCTCCTTTGACTGCACGACTCAGTGATCCAGGGGTTGTCCCTGCTTAATTTCACAGGCTGAGGACGACGGAGAGTTGAGACTGCAATCCCTGGCCATGTCCTGCACCTCACTGCACTCAATAGCTATTAGTACTGTACATCATTTCTAACTTTTTGTGGTAAACAGACCAGACAGAGAGTAGCGCATTGCAGCACCGTGAATGTGATAGTAGTAACGGGCAGGTGAATGAAAACCTTACAGTCTCGGAGTTAAACGGGGCAGCAACTGAGGTAGCCCTCTTGGCAATTCGATGAGAATTCTCAGAAACGCGTTCCGACCACGTTGGCGGACGGAAACACGTAAGTCCTGAGTACCTGCAATTTGTTGAAGTATATCCTGCTTGATGTAGGAGGATTTGCGTGGGATGTGTACTATCATATCGCGTTGTAATGAAATGATTATAGTGAAGCGGACATGAGTTGGACACGTCGGCTGTCTGTAGTACATCGCGAATCAAATCAGTGTTGCTGCAAAACTCAAACGGCCATCGTCATTCAAGGGACTGCTTCAAGTCCGTGTACAGTATTCGGGATCATTTCCAGAGGTGAGATAACGATATCGACTGGTTCTGAGAGATTCACACACATGACCTATTTACGATTATTGTTCGACACATAGGCCTAAGTTGACTTTCAAAGATGGATTTTTCTGATCGCTTAGATCTATAAAACATAAGGATAATGACAAAAGGGTTGTAGGTATGTGGTTTCTATTGACAGTTTAGTGTAGATATATGTGTTTAAAACTATCAAAAAGAGAGATTTTTCCTGTTTGTTTTGATATCAATGGCGATGCTGGTGTACGTGTGTGTCTTTGTGGGGGGGGGGGGATGGAGGGGGATATCCCCGTGTGTTCAGTATGGTAAATTCATATGACTGAAGCAGAAGAAGAAGAAGAACAACAACAACAAAATCCGAACAAATTGACTTTCATAGAGACCCCTTTCAATTTCCATTGACCCTTATATGCGCCATGAATTTTGGGCAAGGTTTTGAATGCTATGTTGTTTTCTGTGCGGACTGCAATGACACTCAAACACCGTCTGTTTTTAATAAGTAATTTTACGCGATGTGGCTTTTTCTAGACATTTCTTCGTTTTTGAGTGAAGCACCGATACATCGGCTTGCTCTATGCAGAGAGGGACGTGTAACGGCCGCAAACCCACAGTTTTGAATAGTGATTACATTTCATTCTACTTTCCTCGTAATTCATGTAACTTACGTGTGTGCATACAAACTGAACACAAGCAAGTGTTGAACATTATACATAGCGAATAATACATGAGACCGTCATTGATAGCATACAAAAGAAATAATAATACACGAGTTTGATTAATTAAGTCAGCAAGTATGCAAAGTCATGAAATTAGTATTGAAGTTATATTCAAAAACAAGGGAGAAGTTCGATGTAAAGGATTCTTCTTATAATATTTTAATAAGAGCCAATACATCATAACTTGAACTCTAGTTTTTATTCCCACCAAGAGGGGGTCCTATATACACAAGATGTCTAGTCTTAGATTCAATTCAATTCAATTCAATTCAATTCAATTCAATTCAATTCAATTCAACTCAATTCAATTCAATTCAATTCAATTCAATTCAATTCAGTTTTTATTTTCAACTCATGAGGTGGAACACCATCGTAAGCCAGAGGCTGGTTTTCAGAGGGGTCCACACATACAGGTTAGAAATACAAACATTATACATACAGTATGACAAAGATATACATCACATAATATGCAAAGAGGTAGAAACAAGGTATAAGCACCATGCTAAGCTTGTTTCAGACAAAAAAGAAGAAAAAAGAAAAGAAAAAATAACAATAAAGAGACGAATGTCTTGAAATATTATAGTTTGTTTAATTTTCACGCCATATACAGCATATCAACTTAAATTCGTTTCAAATGTCTCCGCCTGCTTGGTAAACTGCACGATTATGTCAGCTGGAAAAAACTCATTTCCGTGTTTGCTTTTCGGATGACGGTTATATCCGGAGAGAGTCCGCCATGGCAGCTTAGGGGACCAGAAGAACGATTTTATTATTGCTGGTTTTTTTTTTCAAGTTTTTTTTTTTTATCATTGATCAGGGTCAGCCGGACAAAAACGTTCTCGACATGATAATACAATACACTGCCCTGCTTGAGTAACTTTTCTGCATTGCCTTCTTTTGCACTCTTTGTCTGCAGAATCTACTGCACATATTTTTGTCATTATTTCAAGGGAAAATCTCGTGTAGGTGCAGGTGAGCGATCGGCACTACACAGTATCGATATAGGCCTTTTATACATTTACATATTGGTGTAAATCATGCTTTGTTTGTTTGTTGCCCCGAAGTTACATTAGTAGCGTATTGAGTATAAACTTTTTTTACTCTTTTTGAATTTCCATTTTCAAAATTGTTAAAAGAAAAAGGGCAACCATATGCGCTTTCCATTGAGAGATGACGTCAAATTTAATAAATTTTGTATAAGATCCTGCAAAAAAGTAATATAATATAGGCCTATTATATATAATTATATATAATATATAAACAGGAGATGATACAATACACAAATCAGACTACCATATCTTATCCTAAAAAATGAAATCTATCTTACAAAATGAAATGAGCAATGCATTTTTAAGGTTTCACTTACGCTGTTAATATCACATCAGAGTAATCCAAAGTAAATTTACAATCATTCGTTCCGAAGGGGGAAAATGAGGGTATGAACTGCTAGCCACCGTAAAAGTGTTCACTAATCCGGCTAATGGGGATTATTGGCCAATGATTAAACAAATGGCATGTGCGTGGATGAAAATGAAAAGTTATATAACTGGTCTTCTCTCTCGCTCTCTCTGTGCCCATCCATTTATTCATTAATCTATTTGTTTTTATCCCCAGATAAATGTCTTTCTCCCCTTCTCATTGATCGATTTACTGATTTGTCTTTCTGTCTTTCCCTTCTACGCTCTTCCCATCCATATGTATTCCTGTTTCTGCTTTTCTTTCCTTCTTCCTTTACTTACAGGAAGTGAACCTACGACAGACCACGACCCTCTTGTCCGCAAGCTTCAACATGGAGCGAATGACGATAATGCTGCTCTGCATCATCTGCGCACGTGTAGTGACATCTGCGCTGATAGCCGCTTCAGGTAAGAATCCAATGTTCTAACCCCATTTTGGATAGTTTATCTGTAATCGCGTGAAAATTTGTTTAACATATCATTTTGACTCTTGGGTATATTTAACGTCTAATCTTCTGAAGAAAAAAAAAAAACACCCTCATTTTTTATTACAGAGGCAAGTGACTCCTTAAAAAACCGTTTGTGCTTTATTTACGTTGGCATTATAGTATGTAATGCTGCCAGAAATGAAAGGAATTTCGTGATATATAGAAATTACATTTTCAAGGAGTATGAAATCAAAGAGAGCATAAGTTCTTTAATGTAGATCCGAGACGTATACCAATTATTAACAAACAAACAAAAAACCTATTGTCATAATTTTGTGTAATATATCGGATATGATAGTGTATCACACCCACAACTGTGATATTTTAATACATCATGTCTAACGTTGCTCAACAGCAATCAACAATATTATGGGAAATACTTGGAAATTGATTAGGCTCAGAGCTATCATCCTATGATATGAATTTTGCATGACAAACAATTAATTTGTAGTTCTTTGTGGATAACTGTTTCCCATTATAAAATAAAGTACATGAATACTGAATAATTTTTAAGGTAATGGATACCAACGAATATAGTTGAAAGAACAATTCTCTTTAGACGTTAACGTTCATCCTTTGAATTTCCAGTATTTCTTTGACATATTGACCAAAGCTTGTATTTCAACCAAATATACCAAGAGATTTGACTTGTAATCGTGAGTGGAGTGCTTCATTATGTTAGTTAATTCAGATTTTGTTTTGAAACAACAACATCTTTTTTTTTTGGTTTATTTTTCATAATTTGTGTCTTCTGTATTCTTTATAATAATGTGTTCAATATTCTAATATTTTGTAAAGCACCTAATGGGCTGGAAGAGATATCGAATACATCAATTGCTGGAATTCCCTGCTAAACCATATCATCATTAATGTCAAATTTCATTGTCCAATAGAGTACAAAAAGCAAATGAAAGTTATGATTACTTTATTTTGTAAATGATTATACTATTCGACCATGCATTACAAAACCAAGTCGCACACAAAGATTTTGTGTCAGGATTGAAAATAGGTGAAATGAGTCAACCCAGCCAATCTTGAATTTTTCATATTTTCTGAAAGAGCAAGTCTTCTTCTACATTACACTAAAGTCTGGGACCATAAAACGAACGGAAAATTGTGTTTTTAGCAGTTTTTGGTAGAATAATGTGATTGGGCGAGTCTTATAGAGTCCCATGTTCATTTCTTTAAACAACCCTGTCAATATATACCCTTTACTTTCTACTCTTATAACTTGGGAAAGGATGATTGAAAGTTTGCAATGATCATCTTCACAATAAAATTGCCTAATTTGCTAAATTCAATGTTGTTGCTCCAGTTGCTTACATCTTTTTTTTTTTGTTCCATTTATCGCAAAGGTAGCACGGCTTCGTAAAGATTAAGCACTTGAATTGACCTTGTACTTTAGAGCCTGTTTTCTCAATTCACACTTTCCAGAGTGTGTGCCTTCTGTCCCATATTAGGAAAGGTTAGGAGAGTCTATTTGAATTGAGTTATACATAATTTTCAATTAAAGCTTAAAATCTGCTCTTTCAGAATGTGCTCTCAACTCAAAATCTATGTTTTGCGGCCTCTTGTTGGTGTTGTGATGTTGGGTCATAATATAACCATATCTAACACCATATCAATAATGTCAACCGCGTTTCACACAATTTTCATACTTGTCTGTTTTCCCTTTTTTATGTCATGCCTGTCCACAGATAGAAAACTACAGCATGGAAACTTCAGCATAGACGCGTGTGCAGAACACTTTTGTGGAGATGAAAGTTGCGTCGAAACTTCTGTAGACAGATATCAGTGCAAGTGTGACTACGCGTGTCATTTCTTTCAAGACTGCTGCATTGATCGCGCCAACAATGAAACTTGTTTGGAAGCAAAGGAAGCAGCTGAATTCCGTCAGGCGATGGCTCATTTAGAACGGTCACAGTTTCAGTGTTTGAAACTTCCATTCGTTCGGGAGGAATATTTCTACGTTTCTGTCTGTCCTGACGCGTGGGCAGACGCCAACATTCGGGAAAAGTGCGAAGACCCGACCAATTCTGATTTGAACGCCGCATCCATTCCGCTTTCTGCTGCAAACTACGTAACGTACAGAAACCTATACTGTGCTATTTGTAACGGAGGAGACCCTGGATCAATGGAACCATGGGAACTTGATCTCCTGTGCATCGATGGGGTAAGGAGTGCCTACCTTTCTGGGAACATTACATATCAAGAGATGATTGCTCGCTGCCGTAGAGTGTCCATAGTTGGGAGAACACTGACAGTGCGACAGTGTTTCCAGGGGGATGGTTTCAGATGCGCTCCCGAAACGTGCCCCGAGCTTTCTGTACCTTGCGCGTCATTCCAGGCATCATTCGTGGAACCCTGGACTGCCAACTTCTGGCGGAATACATTCTGCTATTACTGTTCGCTTGCTCAATGTGTGTCACCGGATTTAAGTGGTGAAGATGAATCCATGTTTTCAAGGGAATTCGGTAGCTGTCTGCCACCGATCACCACAGAACCTGCTATCAGGGGGTTACAGCCAATATCCCTGTTATTTGACTTTGGTTCCTCCGGTGGAGTCAGATCTGTGGTGTCTTCTGAAAGTGTCCAGCAAACAAGCGTAACTTGTGCAGAAGGCGAGGTGTTTGATCCCTTCGAGGAGCAATGCATGTTACTTCACTGTGCTGACGGATTTATCCTGCATGATGGCAGGTGTGTTCGCAGCCTAGAATCGATACCCTTCAATTCCTCGTGTGGGCCTGTTGGTGCTGCAGATATCGGCGTGCGCGTTTCTCTCTCAAACAACGTAACTTTATCGAGTGACGCCAGCATATCAAAGGCACTCACGGTAGACTGTTTGAAAGAAATGGTGTTCACTAATTTATCAGTGAATCTATACCCTATCGATACCAATGATGTTGCCTCATTCAACACGACCTTCCTCTTTATCTCATCAAACCTGTCGATTCCAGATTCCTTGCTTCTGGAGAGACTGGAAGAGGTCTTTGCGGATGCAACTCAACGGAATAACCTTATGGTAGATTGTGGAATCGAAACGTTGGAGTTCATCGAAGGCTGCCTCAACTCGATCAACAGATCATGTCTCGCGGCCGATAACGACATTGTTGTATCCAATGAATTTTACGTCTTCACCATTCTTGAACAGAATTATATATATGTTAATAACACTGATTCCTTTTATCTTAAAAATGTAGCAACTCTTGTGACGAAATTTGATATCGACATTCCTATATCATCGTCAACTGTCACAGTGTGCCATTCGACAAACGCTCAACCATCCTGCCGTCTCTCTATCTTCAACGAAACGTTATTTGAAGCTGTCGAAAATACAGGACAACTGCGCTACCTTCCCACGGGTGACCTCATTGAAGAAGGGATGTATTTTCCCGGACAAGCGGGAACTCTAAGTGTATGCGAATTTCTGGACCGAAACGGAACAATCAACATAAATGTTACTCTGTTTCAGTTTTCTGCGATACAGGTATATCTGAGCTACATATGCGTTCCAATCTCTATGCTGGCACTATTGATAACCTTTATCACTTACTGCGCATTTCCGGTCAGGCGAAAATCTGTCTGCGGTAAGCTCATCATGACACTCTGCTTTACGCTTTTTTTCGCCCAGCTTTTGCTTCTGTCTGGGGGAAGAGCTGCCTCGTCCAAAGAAGCTTGTGCGCTCGTTTCAATCTTTTCTCACTATCTTTGGCTCTCTGTCTTCACTATCACCACAGCCCTCGCGATCGACCTCGCTAGAACATTCGGAAATAGGGAAGCTTTCACTTTGATAACGAACAGCAATAAGGTCTTCATTGTCTACCTCGGAGGAGCCCTTGGTGTGGCGGCAGTCATCGTTGTCGTCTGTGTTGGGTTAGCTTATAGAAATGACATGGAACAACTCGTGTATTATGGCGATGACAGTTCTTGTTGGATAGGGAACGGGATAGTAAACCTGATAGCTTTCGGATGTCCTGTGGCCGTGGCTCTGCTTCTCAATATGTGTCTGTTTGCATACACCGTGTGCGGACTCAGGAAAAGGCGACAGGACGGGAGGCGTGTCCGTAAAGAACAAGACAGAATTGACTCCTTCACTGAACTTCGAATATACGTCAAGGTAATATAAGAATGTGATCTCATTTCTCAATGAAAACCGTCGTTATCATGACCATCAGTTGGTGCCTTTAGTTGTCTTCCAACAACAACAAAAAATGAAATCTTCCTCTAGCTAAAACTGAAGAAGAGTTCAACCACCTTGGTATTGTCTTACTAGGTCAGATATTATTTTGCAGGTAATCCAAAGTGATTTCAATACATGAACTGAAAAAATCAGGTCTTAATCAGTTATGTAAATCTCTGCTGTAGGTGTTTAGTTCTACTGTTTCAGGCTACAAGATTACTACAAACAATAAAACTGATATTGGTAAGTACAATGTATTTGGAAAGCGCTGTATCCATCCACACTGGCGGTCCTCAAAGCCCGGTGCTTTATAGTAAATTACTGAACTATACTAGTATCACAGAAGTGCATAACAAAGAAGAAACAAGTGCAAATGTTGAAACGAGATTGTATCTAACGGTCATTAGGATAATTTGAATGTGTGCAGCATTGTAATGTAAGGTCTGAGTTGAAGGGTAATATTCGTTGGTCCTATAAAGTTCGTTAATTCCAAAGTGAAAGAGTGTTCGTGATTCAAAAGGATCGTTAGTCCGAAACTGGAATAAGTGCGTTCATCGAAAAAGAAAATTAACCTTCCAAATTGCGAAACTGTTTTTTTTTTCTGATAAATGAACCCATGGAATAATAAAACTTCTGGAGAACGAGCATTATTTCATTTTCGAATTAATAAATCTTCGGAATTACGAACTCTTTTCCGATTTTAAAGAATTTAGAGATTGCCTAGCCTATTTCTTATAAATACACACAACCCATTATGGTCTATCATGAATATGCATGTTGGTACAAAGTGGGTATGGCATATTCGGCCCATGTTGGAAGACAAGATTAGCTCGAAGCTGGGACCATGTCGTCTGAGGAGGCGAAGGAAGGATAGCGTTTTCGTTACTTTAAGTTTGATTACCTAGTGGTGGTGATTTGCTATGGTGTCAGAATGTGTCACATGTTTTTGCCCCACCAGGATTTCCCTCCTTCCGCAATGGGTCAAATATAGTTATGAAACCATCGGCAGCCTCTATAGTGATGAAAATGGCTCTTTAGAATCTTACTTTCATTCAGGCAGAAATGCTGAAAGCAGGAAGACGAGTTACAATAATTTAGTTTCTGCCATTTATACTTCTTTCTAACGTGCGATTTTTATATTCTATGTCTTTTTATGCCCAAATTCATAGATTTCGACGTTAATGGGTTTCACCTGGATTCTGGGTTTTGTAGCAGCCTTTGCAGGTGTCGGTGTGCTCTGGTACATCTTCATTATTCTCAACTCTCTCCAAGGCGTCTACATCATGATAGCTTTCATCTTCAACAAGCGAATCTACGAGCTGTGGAAAGGATTTTTCACGCGCGGTCGAGCCACTTCGTCCGAAAAATCCGAACAGTTGCCAATGAGTTCCAACATGTCAAAAACAACAGTGTCGACAGGTGTCTCATAATGCCGAAAGGACTGCCTCGTATCCATCAGCTATGGACTGAAATATAGAGATTACCTCAAGCAGACTTGGGAGACATTCCTCGTACATAGGTCACCAGTATGATCTGATAACTCTGTCACACTAACATTTGACCTACACTTGACTACATAATTCTACTTACAAGCAGAAGAGTTGTACCGGAATAGACCCAATGTACGTAATGATCATTAGTTGAGATATAGCTCTAATGTGATGACTGGCAAAACTTGGCCAAGATGTATCTCGTCAGAAACGACATGTGGTCGTAAAGAGAGTATCAATCTTTTGTTATATATAATTACATACATATAAGTATTATGTCTGTACATTTACGTGGAACCTAAATGTACATATTAATCAGGGTTGGCATAACATTGATTGAGATGCGGATTCAGCTTTTAATTCTTTGTCTAGATAGTTAGAAACCACTTTAAGAAATGTTACAGAATATAAAATTCTGTGAGGAATTCAAATTCAAGTTGCTGAAAATCGTTTTTTTTAAATGACTCAGATAAAAAAATAGTACATAACACAAAGCGACTCTCATAACAGTTGGGTCCCAGCTTCTATTAGGAATACTTCGTTTAGGATACTTCATCCATTTTAAACCAATTTCTATCAAATAAAGTTTGAATTCCCCTGACATTTGTTTGCTCTTTCACATTTCAAGAATTCATGTCAGCTATAAAAAAAAAAAAAAAAATCAGTGGCTGGGTCCCCTCTTTATAGACATAAACCCGTACACTTTGGGGAATGACAATTCCGAATTTTCCACAAAAAAATTCCATCAGATCGCTTTGTTTTATTTCTAAAAACGCAAAAGCTCCGACGAGTAGGGAACCCTTCAAATCTTCCTTATTAGAGCTGGTACACAGTGATGATGCACGCGAAGAATACGACCCGAGATTTAGCCATAAACATTTTCCCTAAACAGTCCAAGCAAGTACCCTGTGAGGGATAAACCTGAAATACCCTCTCAGGGCTATTCAGCGGCTCAACGAAGCGTTGCGATCGTTATCTCTGTTCTCATTGCCGGTCGTTCCGATTTATGACTGGAAATTCTGCGGATTTTGCTGGCTCGTGCGAGCGCTGCACGCTCGCCGTGAGCTGGGTGGCCTTGTACACCCACATGCAGGCCGGACAAGTCGCAGCGTCACGTACCAGCGTCACGTACCAGCCGGGGAGATACCAAGGAGGTACTAGGCTCGCCTAGTACCTCCTTGGAGATACCACACACAGTCTTCACATCCACCAAGTATAGTAACCCGCGCTAAGATGGGTTTAACAATTTGCACAAATCGAAAACTACACTAAGTGCACATAGTCGCTGCAGGATGATAACAAATAATAAAATAAAGATAAAAATAAACAAAATACATCGTCCCCCACACTCACGTACGCACACAAGCACAAGCACCCACAGCAAAAGCAACAAGGGTGTCAACAACATCAAAAGCAAAAACATAACAAAAACTGGCATCATTCAGAACGTGTTGAATTCGAAGCTAGTATCAAGATACAGTTGTGACTTATATCTTGAGAAGAACGTATAACCATTTTTTCTTTTCAAATCATGTTCATGATGTATCAATTATTAAATCTGTATTTAATAGTCACATCCAGTATCAAACCGTATCACTCTGTGACTGAGAAAACAGCCATCTGCAGTGTGGACATATTAATATATACGCATCTATGATATAAGAGTAAGAACATCTTCTATAGACGATCAAACGCAATTTCAAAACCCAGTTTTGGCAACTGAATGGATTTCGTTCTCCTACCTGCCCGTGGCCGGTACACTTGCCGAACTGTAAAGACGATGGTATCACACATCTCCTCAACTGGAACTACAGCTGTATTTTCAGTTATGATTCTATCACAGTCCCAAGTAGATACTAGAGATTGTAATTTGTCATCACTGACAAATTAAGGTGATCCGATTTTTTTTTAATCAATGATTCGAGTCCTGATCGTAATAGGCATGACAATACAAGTTTCATCTGTGTTTAGAGACATTGGCCGTGTGAGGTTTGGATTCTCATTTAGAAAAGGGAGTCATATCTGCCATCTTTGGTACCAATTCTGTATACACTGAATAACGAAGATACAGCAACGAATACATATGACCTTTGACCCACCTTTACACTCCCAAGATGGCATCTGAGGAAAAAAGTGGTTATTTTGTGAAATGATTCTTGCGACATCGTCTATATTCGTGTGCAAAATATGGCAAAGATAGGACAGGTATTCACCAAGATGCAAAATGCAAAGTCTTAGGTACAACATAAAATCTGGGAGAAATTCACCGAAGGGTAAGTGAGAGCTAGTGCTCGATAAAGAAAAGCATGTCGATATTCACATTAAAAAAAAAATCCCTCCCATAGAGATAACACGTCATAACGAAAATACAGAAAGAAGTACATATGACCTTTGACCTCACTTTGCACACCCAAGATGGCGTCTGAGCAAAAAGTGGTTATTTTGTGAAATGATCCTTGTTACATGGTCTTTGTGTGTGCAAAATATGGGAAAGATAGGACATGTATTCACCAAGATACAGGATGAAACATTTATGACCTTTGACCCTAATTTACATACCCAAGATGGTGTCTGATCAAGTAGTTGTTATTTTATGAAATAATGTACGTGACATGAACTAAACATGTGCAAAATATGGGATTGATAGCCATTGTTGTTGTTCATCTATTGCACAGAAAGTAGTAGAAAGAAAGAAAAATAAAGAAAAAAATATGTTATTTTATAGAAATTTGAAGGAGAAGCATAAAAAAATCAGAAAAAGATAAAGTTAGGAAGGGAGATTAAGACTGACTAAAGAAAAAGAAGAAAACAAGTGTTTAAAAAAATGAAAAAAAATATTGGCAGGGGTGAGCCTCGAACCAGGGACCTTAGGATTACGAGTCGGATGCGCTATGCAATGACCTATTTCATGCTCCATAGGCCCTGTGTATTAAGCAAAATGACGCTGCATCGAAGCCACGTGCCATTTTCAACCAAGTTTTTCGACGTGATGCCGACGTCGTATGAAAAAATGAAGGGCACACTTACGATAGCCCAAAGTCTCAGCTACAACATACTAAAATCTGGGAAAAATTCACCGAAGCAAAAGTGAGCTAGTGCTCGAAAAAGAGAGTCATGTCAATTTTCACTGCCAGAAAAACTGCTCTCCCATAGAGATAACACGTAAACTGGTCAAATTCTACAAGGATACATTCAATCCATTTTTACGAGGCGATGACGTCATCCAATCAAAATGTTGTTTTTACATTAATGAAAGAACATTTCATAAGCTACAACATACTGAAATATGGGAGAAAATTGGCAGAGGATAAGTGAGATACGCTCGAGTAAACTTGTAATTTGATGACGTCATTTTGAAAATTTACTTTTTTTACTTTAATAAGAAATTTGATATCTTTTAATCATTTTGTCAGCATTGCCTACCCATGAAATGACATGTACAACTCATCAGCTTTCAATATATGTAAAGAAAATGGGGGGTCACCGTCCATCCTGACGAGTAAAATCGGATTTAAAATTGGCAGTTTTTTGGCATAGTTACACTGTATATCGCCATTGACGCGCGCGCGGAATTTCAACTTTGACGGCCCCGTATGACGTCATATTGAGTCGGATTGACTTGAAACGTGGTATAAATATTCCTTGACATTTCAGACATGCGATCAAAGTGAAAAAACTGGAAATTTCAATTGCATATGAGCTGTGCGTGCGTATATGCGCGCGCGCGTACGCGTCCGTCCGATTTTTTCAATTTTTCAAAAAATGCTCCAAATGGTCTGAAACGTGTGCAAAAAAAATTTGAGCTCGATTGGAGCATACAAATATTTCAACGCACGCGTACGCGCACGTTTTAATAGAAAATATGAATTTTGAGAACATGAGTAGAATGCGCATAACTTTAAATATATGTGACGTAAATTTCATTGCAAAATTCTATTTCATTAATGAGATATGATTGAGAATGTGTTTTCATATAATGACGTCATAGTGACGTCACGGTCGACTGATCACAATGATACATTAGATTTGCCGTCTTTGGGACATGATGCATACATGATATAATTTTGAAATTGACAGGCAGCGGACTTTCTGAGCTAACCTCTGCACAACTTTTGAGGAGAAATAAAGAAGAAGAAGAAAAACAAAGAATCCGTACAGATACAGAAGGTGATCCGAGAGGATACTCGGATCACCTAATAACACAAAACGCCATCTTAGTCTCCAAAAAAATGTTATCGATGCAGTCATGGCAACGTATATTCCATACCATCAGGGAGGTGGAAAGAGAATTGAATAATTATGCCTAGTTAGTGCACAGGGATAAACTGTACCGTGCTAATGGTCTCAGTGGCAGCTGACTGGAATCCAGGAAACCCGACTAAGGAATTAAGATAAAAACACAAAAACAACATCACTCCCCCACCCCCACCGAAGAACCCTGGATGGTATGTGTATGTGTTTCACAGTGATTTTCCACAGCAGACACTCTGCCGAGCGAGACTGCCTTTTCAATGTCACAGCACTTTCCCAAGATCAACGCAGGGACGTGATCAATGCACATTTGATTTTTCTGATAAACTGCGTTGATACCATCTTTTAATGTCTCCTGAAGATCATACTATAAAGATGTAAGCATCGATTTCATCCTACATAATGTATTTCCAAAATTTACAGTTGTGATTACATGTACATTATATCAAATGTGAGATGAGTGAGGTTCCTTCGTACAGCAGGCCCAAAACCACTTTTTCGGCACAATTGGACAATCACAAAACGGGAAAATTAAAGTTGTTAGAACAGGTTTCATTTTTATACCAATCCACGAGACAAATATTCAATTTTGTAGTTTAAAAATATGAACACATAATTTTGCTTTATTTTTGTGGTGTGATAATTTCTTTCATGAGGCGTAAATTTCATCATGTAACATACGTTACCAATGTCATTCTATTTCAAATGCTTTAAGATTGGTGACTACAGTCTATGATTGAGATAATTATATAACTATATAACAATAATCACATTTGTGGCACAGACACTATGGGGCCAGGTATGCCAAGAAAATTGAACGGAAAGGAAGATATGCAATCGGCCACAAAAAAACATAACGACAACAATAACAACACAAAACACAGAAATAACAGAACTTGAGGAAATGCACTCAGACAGATACTAGACAACGAAGAACGAGGAAAGAGGAGCAGGGAAGAATAGAGAAGGAAAAGGAGAGGGAAAAGGAGAGGGATGGAAAAGGTCTATGGACACACTCTACAAAATCTCAAGGACAAGTGAAACATGACGGGTTTTTTCATTAGACAAAATTAACTGGTATGTTTAGAAAGCAAATACTTTTTTTAAGTTTATACTTAAATGTAATTAACTTCACAGATTCTTTTAAATCATTATCCAAGCTATTCCAAAATCTGGGTCCGGCGTAAACAAATGTATTTTGAGTGTGTACAGTTCTCACTAAGGAAGATGAAATTCTTTAGATTGTCTCGTGGGATAATTATGTACGTGGCTGTTACGGTGCAATAAAGAATACAATATTTTGGGTAAATGGATGCAGTTATAATTAAACATGAATTGACCAAGTTGAAACAAATACAACTCTTTTATTTCTACCCCATAACACAACAGTGAGACAGGCTCCCAACGTTGTTTTTTTATAAACTTTCTGGTTCAGCGCGTTCATTGTTCTCGAAGAGCAGAGAATGACTCCACGATTGTATTGCAGCCCTTTGTCAAGGCCGATGTGACTTTTGTTAGAATCACGGCCTGGTAATGTAGGTGCCACTTCTCAAAGTCGAATGTAGGCTATGTACATAGTGACTGCAGATCCCTTTTCGAGGCGTGGGAAAATACGTTCTAGGTGCTTCAGCGAACGATAGCCCACGAAAGCGGCAACCAAGCAAGCAAGGCGAGCCAGAGAGCAATACGATCGCCATTCCACGTGGGCTAACTGCACGGAGGCACGCGGTGTGTGCGCGTTTTTCTCTGTTTCAGTAGCGATAGCCTGACAAATTCAGGCCGGATTGAATGAGGCTAAGTGGACAAAATTTTCGAACATGTTGTGCTATGACAGAGAGCGTGTGAATTTTGCTCACCGCGGATTATCCTGCAAAAGGGTCTATGAAAGGAAAGACTAATAATCTTCACTCTGAGGGAAAACGAGCGTAAGCCGCGGTGAGCAAAATACACCGTGTGTGTTTAAACACACGCATGTCGAAGCGGTTTTGCCGGTTCCCATAGACTTTACACGTGAAGGCGATTCGCTTGGCACTGAGCCAAGTTCGGCGAGCTCGCTCGGTCCTCCCCTTTTATCCTCTATAGGGTATTTCGGCGTTATCCTTCACAGGGTATTTGCTTGGACTGCTAAAAGTGAACTTTTTATTTTGATTGCTCTTCTGCTTAAAAAAAAAGAAGAAGTTGTATTATTGTTTCACCAACAGTTTACACCCGAAACCTGAACCTCAGGTCTGAAAATACAAAATCACCCTCGTGTGGGAGGAGGAATTCCTTCAGCGTTCATGAATCATTGTAAAGATTCACACTCAAACATTTATTTTCACAACAAAAGCGAAACAGAAATATCCCACTCCTAGACAATTAAAATTATAATCAAAAGGATAGTTTTGCGTGTAGTTTGCATGCCTTCAGGCCTACGGTTGAGGCAAAAAAGAACTTCGTACATTAAATGCAGTGCACTCCCGTGTATAGCAAAATCTGGTCAGCCCGGCTCGGTATGTTGAGCAGTTTTCTCAGCGGCCTCGCAATGACCTAGACCACTTATTTGCCAATGAGGGCGCTCTACCCAAGACGTTATCTGCGTAGCTATTTTTCCAATACGTGTAACATACAAGAACAAAAAAAAAAAAACTATATTCATCCAATTTTAGATACTTTGTACAAACAGATAAGCCCAATAGCGGGTAAGTGCCATGCAGTACAGTGGATCAATTGAAATATGTAAATACTCTGATTTAATGACAGAATCAAGCTAGATATAAACAAAGAACATAGGGAAGAGGGGGAAGAGGAGAAGAATCCATAGTAAGAAAATTGTCACAGTTATTCTAGTGAGTATAATATAGGTTTTCCCGACCAATTTCGCTCTTTTGTCAGTCCAAATGATGGAAGGTTCATTCAAATTAGCAAGAACCCTCGTTATCGCACAGTGTGTCATTCAAAATTGCAACTTGTACATTCACTTTAGCATTTCGATCAATGGAATTTGCACATGTGGCTTTTGAATTCGTAAAATGGGCATTCAAATTGGCCGGTACTTTACGTTCATTCAAATTCGCCATTACTATCGGAAAAAAAAATGAGTTTCGCAATTTCGAGAATGGGCAGTTCAAATTCCAAACATTTTTATTCAAATTTACGTAATTTTATTTCTGTTTTGAAAAGGTGAACATTTAAACATGTATTTCTGTGTGACTTTAATTTTTTTTTTCATCCACACACTGTTAAGCAGTAAGAGTATCATATTTTTGACCCCGTATATATCGAGTTTTTTTTTTCTTTTTAGCGCCCCTTTTCTCTTATACATGTAATCATCGACCTACATGTACCAGTATACTACAGATTAACTTCATATTCTTGATACAGTCATGAAAGCACATCATATACAGACGTATATTCCAAGAAGACAGAGAAATGATTATAGAAACATTTGAAGATCGTGACCTTGACTTCGTTGAACTGGTCGACACACTCAGAATAAAGCGCTCAACGGCCAGATAAGTTGTGGCCACATGCACTATCTTCGGAGACCCAATAATCACATTGGAAAAAAAAAATCTGTTGCCAAAATCTCTTAAATGAATACGAAAATAGGAAATGTAATGATCGATGCTTACAAAACAATAGCTATGATGAAAGAAAGTAAAGAAATAACCAAGACATAAATATGTGTGCTAAACTGAGTGCAAAAGATAATTTTAGCTGCCCAAAAAAGAATTCGTATGAACGAGCGCAGCATAAACGTGAATACGTGACTATATCATTCTAAATTGAATTAATGAATAGCGAAATGGTGCTTGTTTTACGAATTTCAATTGGAAAAGTGTTAATTAGATTGGAGTTAAAGGTAATTTGGACGCTCCAAAGTGAATTTGAATGAAGAGATCATAAAATTGAAATACCAAAAATGTCATCTACCCTAAATTTTGCTAAATTGAATGCAGCAATAACGAATTCGACCTACAAAAGTGCGAAATTGGCCGGGAAAACCTATAATGTTTCATAAATTGTATTGTCATATATGTCAGTGAATTTCATGTAGGATAAGATACATTCTTGGCGAAGCTTATCATTTTGAAGCAGATATTGTAATGTGAGATCGTAAGATGATATCTTTAAGTTTGCATAAAAGAATTCGTTCTTTGGGGTACTTTTTTTTTTGCAAAACAACAAAACAGAGACAGTTTTTTGTTCTCCGCAAATATCACATTGTCCATTATCATGTTTTCCTACTTTACACAAGTCATGATTAAGCCTACACTTTCCAAATCCAAATCGATGTAACACACATTTATCTTTTCCACTTTTACAGTAAGATTTAAATTTCTTATACGGTGTAGGCTAAATAGTACAGAGATGCCTTCCATGCTGCGAATTTTCCCAGCTCGTACACAAGATCCAGTTGTAAAAATTTAGCATGTCCAAATGCGTAGCTCTGGCGCCGAAGAAACTAGCAAATCAACTTGTTGATGTGTAAGTCCTGATTTTGTTAGAGTATCGGCTCTCTCGTTACCTGAAATTCCACAATCTGAGGGAACCCACTCGCCAAAGTAAATGTTCTTTTTCTGTACAAGTGTGTAATTCCCCCCCCCCCAAAAAAAAAAAAGTGAAGATGAGAAGAGTAAAATCACAACAGTCTATTGCCTGTAACGTAGAGAAGGATTCAGTCAAAATGAACATAAATGTTTGCAAGTGAATTATTTCTTACCGTTCCAAGGCCATTAAAAGGCCTATAAGTTCCGATCTGTACACGGGCACAGGAAGGATATGGATAGTTTTGCCATATTTACACTCTGGCAAACAAAAGACAGACGAAGATATGTCGTTCTCTTCTTGGGAGGAACCATCTTTGAAAAGTTAATCATCAGAAAATGTATCCTTTCATCATTGATATAATCTCACGTCATTTCCCTCGATTAATTTTCTTTAAGGTCTGTCTTATTGGCTATCCTGTTCTTGCTATGGTAGGTAACGTGTAACCACATGCCAATAGGGAATGCCTCTATATACAACTGTTAATCTTTTCAATGCTTTCGTCTAAGGTGGTAAATCTCAAAGCATTTGGTACTGTGCCAGCTAGCTTTCCATTGACATGTTCCAGCAAGGTAACAGAAGTGTTTTCAAAGGATTTACTCTGTGTATTTTGCGCTTCAATATGAAATTTAAAGTAATCAGTGAGATATTGTCTTGGTATATCGATATAGATCCAGCGGTATTTCCCCAAACTCTATCGAAAGTTCCTCAGGTGAGGTAGCTTTAGCTACTCCTGTAGTATTCTTCAAGCATTGATCGAATTGGATCACCGGCGGATCACCAGCGGATCTTATACATCCAGTTAATTCAATATTTCAAGTAATGGTGAGTTTCAATGAAAAAAGTGTGTCCGATTCGCTGGAGCAGCGGCTGTTTAGAGCTGGCTGACGCTTTTGTTTCTGATCTGGATATGAAGAGAACAAGAACAAGTTTCCTGTGGCAATATCAATGGAGTTGTTTCGCGATTATTCGCCAGAAACTACCCGTCCCTTCTCCGACTTCACGATTCAGTGATCAGAGGTTGTTCCAGCCCACTTTCACACGCCGATGATGACCGGTAGATTAGATTGCTGGCTTTGTCCTGCACCCACCGCAGTCACACGGTCCCGTTGACCGTTTCTAACTTTTCGTGGTAGGAAACTAGCCAGACAATAGTGTAGTACAGCACCATGGATGTGGTACAGGCAGCGGCGTATTAACGGGCTTGTGAATAAATCACTACCGTTCCGGAGTTTAATGGGGTATATAGCACATGAAGTAGCCCTTTGGAATTTCGACGAGAATACTGAGAAATGTGTTCTGACCACGTTGGTGGACGTAAACACGTAATATCCGAGTCGATACCTTGCTATCTGTTTAACTTCCCTGCGTGCGACGTAGACAGATTGGTGCGGAATGTCTCCTACAGTCGCACACTGATGTTGAAGTCGCAGTTTTGTCGAGCGGCCATGGAATGGATAAATCGGCCGTAGTAAAGGGCGAGACAATTAGTCAGTTTGGTTGCACCCGATCCTGCTGGCGAGCGGTACCCATCGATATTCAAGGGACTGCGGACACCACCAGTTTAACTTCATGAGTGAAAGCTCAAGTCTGCGTACAGATTTCAGGATCATGTCCAGAGGTGAGATGATACTATCAGGTGCTTCTAAGAGATCCCCTTGCACATAATTTGTTTACGACTATTGTATAATGCTTTCTTCTCAACAATGACTTTTAATGATCTATAAAAGATAAATGTAATGACAGAGGGATTGTCTGTAATATCTATTGATGGTTTAATGTAGATCTATTTAACGATATAAAGAAGCAAGCATAAAGTATCCCTTTTTATGATACATAATAGGCCTTTACGTATATATATGTATATATATATATATATATATATATATATATATTCATATTCATATGTGGTGCTGTGCTGGTGCGTATGTCTTCGTGGGAGCTCATGTCCATGTATGGTTAAATCATAGGACTGAGGAAGAGAATGTCCGTAGAAATAGTATTGGCTTCACAATTTGAATTAACCCTTTCTGTGCCAGGAAATAATTGTCTTGGATGCTATGGGCCGTTTTCTGATGCCGACTGGCACCTTTAAAAAAGGCAAAGGGGTAATGAGTATTTTGAAATTATTCGGGGTTTTTTTCAAGATATTTCTACGTTTTCGAGTTTTTCAGTTTTGTTTTGTTTTTTTTTTTTTTTCGAGTGAAGCGCCGACACTGCAGCTTGCTCTCTATGCCCAAAGAGACTGCATATCGCCGCATACCAATTGTCTTCGTGTTTCTATAGCGCTTCTTCTCTCGGATTGTGCCGCCGAGGTTACTGCCCGAGCGATAAGCACTATAGGGAATCAACGCATGGTAAATTTGTGCATTCTTTTCAATACAACGGTGATTCACTCTTCTTAGATTGCTTGAGATCTCAAGAAAATGAACTATGACGTATTATCATCATTTCAGGAAGATGGCGTCTGCTCTTCCTATTGACCTAGATATGCGTATTATGTGTAGCACCATTGACAGTTACAAAGAATGTATTTGCCAATGAGGAAAGTCACAGAAATACCAACATAATGTCTCAAGGTCATTTGTCGAAACTGCCAGCAACTCCGTATGAAATTAGGATTACGCTTTGGACGGTTAATTGCTAGACGTGACTGTTGTCGCATACCAGGAAGCTAAGAGGGCAACCCGGACTGAGTGTGTGTAGGAACTCTGAGATGGAATACTTCATAATTTTTCATGGACACGGGAAAATGATTTACACGTCTAGATTTCCGTAAATTATGTACCTTTTTCATTGACACAAACGAATTCAGTAGTTTTCCACCTTACACACAAACACACTGTGAAAATACACCTATGTTTGCTTTGTGTTTGTGTGTGTGTGTTTGTGTTTTATTCATATCTACATTCATATATTGAGGGAAAATCCCGTATGGTAAACTCTTAAGGTTGAAGAGAAATAAAAGAAAGTATCAGAAGAAATAGCATTGACTTTCACAGAGACACCTTCGAAGTTTCCGTTAATCCTTTTTGTGCCAGGACCCCTTGGACAATGTCTGCAATGCTGCGAAATGCTGTTTTCTGTGCTGATAGGCACTTAATGCACCACCCGGAGGGGTCAATGAGTATTTTGACATGATATTTGTGTTTTTGACATTTCTACGTTTTCGAATGAAGCACCTAGAGAGTTTGCTCAATGCACAAAGAGACTATTCTAATCTTCATATGCCCCCATTTTTTTCTATTTCCATTACGCTGTATACATTTTATTTTGCTCATTTTCACAATTCACGTAAAATACGTGGCACAAACTGAACACAAAAATGTTTTGAACATGTCATATAACAAATGATATCTGACCCTGCTTTTGATTGTAAGCAAAAGAAACACCAACGTACTAATTCGATTAAAACAATCAGAAAATATGCAACGTCATGAAGTTGATATTGAAATTACCTGGCTTTAAAAGCAAAAGAATAAAACGCAGCTCGATGTTAAGAGATAATCCTTTATTTCTTTTTTGAATGTTGATAGGGCCTTCATTAAATCTCTTCTCTTCAGCCCCACGAAGAGAGGTCCCTTAACTTACAATAAATGTCCCTTAAACAAAGAAAACATGGAGAGGAATTATTCTAGTTAAAACTTATTTCATTTTTCATATCATACACAGCATATTTAACTTGAGTTGAGAGAATACGCTTCGAAATGCCTCGATACCTGCCTTCACAGACAAACTGTTGTGTTATGTCATAAGGTGCACATTTGTTTTGTTTTGTTTAGTGTTTTTTTTTGACAACGGTCATTTTCGGAGATAGTCCTCTATGGCAGCTTTGGGGACTAGAAGAAAGATAGTGTTGTTGTTGTTGTTTTCTAGCTCTTTTTTGTTTTTCAAAGGCAGCCGGACAAAACGTTTCCGATATGATACCGCACACAGAGGCTGTGCCCTGCTTGAGTACCCTTTCTATATTGCCTTCGTTGCACGCTTTGTTTGTATATACCATTTACCTGTACATTATGTCATTTCAAGGGAAAAACTCGTGTAGGTGCAGGTGAGTAATCGGCACTACGTAGTATCTATAAGCCTCTTACAGTTATGCATTGACATGTGCTTGGTTTATTTATTGCCACTATACTAACGTAGTCTAGCATTGATCTTATTGCGGATTGGGGTATAATTGTTTGGTCACCTTTTTCGCATGATTCCATTTTCAACCTTCTTGACAAGAAAAAGGGAAACCATACGCAATTGCTTTTTATAGATAGGTTTAATTATTTTTGTTTTGGTAAAAAGGCCCTGAAGAGAGAAAATAAATGCAGGGGTTTATACAGAAATATCGATGATAGAAATCAGACTATACTGCATCTAGCCATACAAAGTGAAATCTACCTTAGAAAATTAATTGAGCAAGCCATTTTTAAGGTTTCATTTAAACTGTCAATATCACATTACAGTAATCCAACACAGTAAATTTACACTCCTTCGTTCATATGAGCATTTTATGTTCAAAGGGACGGGGGGGGGGGGCATAACCGTATAAACAGCTAGCCAAAGTAAAATGGATCCCTAATCCAGCTAATGGGGATTATTATCCGATAATAACACGAATGACATGTGCGTAACTGAAAATGAAAATAACTCTCCCCCCTCACTCTCTGTGCGGATCCATTTATCCATTATTCTATTTTTTTCCACGTGTCTTTCTCCCATTCTGATTGATCGATTAACTGATGTGCCGTTCTGTCTCTCCTTCCTATGCTTTTCTTATCCATCTGTTGTTTTCTTGTTTCCTTTTTTTTTCCTGTCCTTCTTGCTTTCCTTACAGGAAGTGGGCCAACGACAGACCGCAACCCCCTTGTTTACAAACTGCAACATGGAGCGAATCACTATAGCGCTGCTCTGCATTATCTGCGCACGTGTAGTGTCATCTGCGCTGATAGCCGCTTCAGGTAAAAGAGTTCCATGTTTTATAAACCCTACTTCGGATTCCTGATTTGTAATCGCATTAATTTTTTAAACATATAAGTTTGATTCATTGGTTGGTCTTATTCATCATCTCCAGGAAAGAGAACCCTCATTTATTTTCATTACTCTCAAATAATCTACTTCATAAAAAGTGCTTCAGTTACATTAACTTATCTCTTAAAAAAAAAAAAAAAAACTCTTAATATCTACTGATTGTAAAGTACATTTAAGCTTGATGATGCCATGAAGAAAAAAGAACTTGCTTGTTATATGAAAGTAACATTTGTAGAAGTGTAAGATACCCAAGTGAGAATAAGATCTGTAAGGTACGTTCTAGTACAGTCTACTATGTCGAAATATTGGGTCCCGTGAGATTTTCGTGCCAAAATTGATTTTTTTAGCTAACTTGGTCAATTTGGGGGTGCTGAATCCAAAAAACTTTGGTTCCATTTTTTCCGACCACGTCTTCAGTCGCCATTTTGAATTTCAAAATGACCGCCATAGCAAACTGTATTTTGACCCAATTTGCATAATGTGAGCATCATATCAGGTTCAGATTTGATGCAAAAAAGCATGTTTGTGATGTCAGACATTCTGATACACCATTTTCTAATATTGTAGCTAGCTTTGATACATTTTTAGGCAGCCATCTTGAAATTCAAAATGGCCGCCATAGCTAAATATATCTTTACCCATATCTCAGGTTGTAAGCACTATGTAGAGTATAAATTTGGGGCAAAAAGCATGCTTATGATGTCAGTCATCAATGCTAATATGTACATTTATTTATTTAATGATGGATCATTTTCCTTAGCGGCCATCTTGAAATTCAAAATGGCTACCATAACAAATGTAATTGGACCGGTATTCCATATCGTATGCATTGTGTAAGGTTCTAATTTAGGGCAGAGAACATACGTATGTTGTCAGACATTCTGAAAACCTTTTTCTGAGTGAACGATGGTTCATTTTGATATTAAAGTTGGCCATCTTGAAATTCAAAATGGCCGCCATACCAGAATGTATATTTTGACCCATATCTCATGTTGTACGCAATACAGACAGTTCACATTTCGGGCATAAACCGGGCTCATAATGTTGAACATTCAGATGCACTTTTCCCCTCCCTAAAATTGCAGATATGCCTAACTTTCAAGGCTGCCTTCTTAGAATTCAAAATGGCTGCTTTTCAGCTAACTTTTAGACATATCAATGTTAATGGTGGCTTACGGTGTACATTCTTTAAACACACACACACATAGGGCCTATACATTCTGTAATAATGGATTATTTGTATTGTTCGCCACTCTTGAAATTCAAGATGTATTTCGACCATATTTGGTGCTGTAAGATCTTTAAACTGCAAACCCAAGCATGGTGAAACACTCATGTATAAGTCAATCACTTCAAGTGTTTCCTGTCCTGTAGGTACACTGTTGTGTTGAAATGCAAAAATGCCGCCATGTGAAACATTCCTTTAAAAGCATAGCATTTGGGTAAAATTTGTGAATGGGAAATCATGTGATTTTGATGTTAAAAACAAATGACTTTCAAAAAAACACCTCTCAATAACTGTGTCTGACTGACTAAATAATGCCCCATTTAGACGATTTGGTTGTAAGAACTTACAATATTAGCCCTATATTCTCTAACAATTCATGGGATAGTCACTTAGATAATTAAATGTTTTCTAGGCTCATTCCCGCACATGTTTAGAAACAGCACTCTAAAGCTGTACACAGGGGAGAATTAGTTCTAAATTCTTCCAGAAATAATGACTTTTGCATTTCCTGCTTTTGAGCAAGATAATGAATTCTGTGGCTACCGTTGATATAGGAAGTTCGAAGCATTTTATAGTAATTGAACAATTTATGCATACCCTTTCGAAATATCTACAATCTAATATATCGTATTTATATGTATTAGAGGCACAAATTAGGTTGTGAGAGTTTACGAGGTTCGTTCTCTGGTTATATCGTCAAGTCTCTACGAGGGTAAAGCGGGAAATTGTCCTGATTGAAGTCATCCACGCCAAACTTCTGGAAGGCACGGACTGCGTCATACCACATTCTGCATGATTCAAGGTTTAGATACTTCTTGGTCCATCTGCTCTTGGAGACATCCTCAAATTTTCAACTTCAGTCAGCACCATGAAAGGCATTAAAAAGCAGACCTTTAGTTGTTCCTGTTTTATTCGCAACAAACTGCAGAGCATAATCTCTCAAAATTGTCAATTGTACCTTTATCATTTCCTTTTCCGGTGATGGAGCAGACAACATGCAATGCAGTAAGTGAAGCAAGCCTACAAGATCCATCAGGATAATTGAAATGTTAGAGTCTACGTAATAATCATCAATATCTCTGATTTTCTCGTTGCTCTAATACATACAATGGAATGAGGCTATCTCTTGTGAGTGACGGGTGACAGTAACTCCCATGGCATCTTTGATGAACTCTTTTTTTTTCTTTCCATGGTCTCTGTGTCAGATGGAATTGACTGCTCAGTATTTCAACTTTCAGGCTTATTATCTGGCTCAGTTTTGTGAGTTTCCAAGGCATTCATGAGTCATGGGTAGGAAAAATGAACCTTTAATAGGGAGAATGAGGAGAAGGCCATAAAACAATGAGATGAAGAGTGATTGTGGAATTGCTGAGAACTTATACCTTTCAATAATTGTATCGTTCAGCAATGACCGGATAATGACAGGTCTACATTTATCAGGCTGTAGAACCAGTAGAAATGTTATGAAGAATTTGCGATCCCTTAAGCTTAATGACTTTGGATCCAATCTAACATGGTGTATTTTTTTTTTCGCACGAGCTGAATGTCTGGCCTTTCTCACAATATTCCGGAGATTAATATATTCTAATTCTCGCAGATACAAATTCTTAGTACAAAACATTAAAACTGCCCTTTTCATCTCTTTCTAGAGTATCCCCCTTGAATGTTTCTGACATCTGACTACCAACCAGTGGCAACCACCACATTTATTAGCTTCAAGGCAGTGTCAATTTCTTACATTACCCTTGTGTGATGATCTTCTAAGTTGTGGAGGAATTCTGATGGATGCAAGCGCCACAGAGCTGAGCTATCATTACTCCTTTGTAGTTTTAGAATAATTGGCTGTACAGCAATAAGCATCTTGAAAGTCTTGATAATTGAAGATGACCCACTCAAGGGCAATCAGGAAAAGCCTACTTATTCCTTCTTCATTCTGTGTTATTCCAGAAATAATTATATCTATCAAACCTTAAGTGTTTCAGTTTTGGCCAACAAACAAGCTTGTGAATGGGATGCCTGGTAGGGTGACCATAGCATTTCTTGCCATTGCGAGACTTTTCCTCGTTTGTCTTCATTCTCTTGAGGCAGCATCAAGTTTTTTAAGATCACCTTCAATTGCATCAATGCTTGCTTTTATACAAATATTCAATGATTGGGATTAAATATAATCATTAACGAGGTTCCACAACGCAAAATAGCGTGTTGCCTGAGAGGCAAAAACGAACCGTTTTAGCGCGCAGTTTGCAAACCGCATACCCGCCTGGCTATATGGGATGTATAGCTTACACGCTTGCCCACACTATCGGACAGTGGTATGCCCCCTCCCCCCTTACGCAGTTCTTGCCCCTCAGCATCTCTTGATGACGTAATTAGAACCTCATCCTTAAATTTTGAATTTATGGCGGCCATTTTGAATAGAGAGATGGCTGTCATTCTGCGTGAACTGGAAATAAATTCAGTCTAACTAGGACAATTTTGGCACATTCATCTAAGGCGCTTACCACAGTATTATAATTATGTTTTTGTGGCGGCCATCTTGAATTTCAACATGGTGGTCTATCTAATGATCCACAATTAGGAAACAGCTGTGCTGGACCATTGGACACCACAAGCATGTGCATTCTTAAAAATGTGATGCTTCTACAATAATTGCAAACTGAGATATGGGTAAAAATGCTATGGCGGCCTACAAACTCTACAAAGCAATCCACAATACTTGCATATCAGAAAATGATATATCAGAGTATTTGACATTATAACGATGTATTTTGCACCAAGTTTGAGGTTTGTACAATGCTCACTTTATGAGATATGGGTAAAAATACAGCTTGCTATGGCAGCCATTTTGAAATTCAATATGGCAGCCTACAAATTGTATCAAAACAATCCACAATATCAGACAGAGATTTATCAGTGTCTGACATCACACCCATGCATTTTGCACCAAATTTTAAGCTTCTACAATGCTCACTCTATGAAATATGGGTCAAAATACAGTCTGCAAGGGCGGCCATTTTGAAATTCAAAATGGCGGCTGAAGACGTGGTCAGAAAAAATGGAACCAAAGTTTTTTTGGATTCAGCACCCCCAAATTGACAAAGTTAGCGAAAAAAATCAATTATGGCACCAAAATCTCACTCGATTACATAGTAGCCTCTACTATTCGGAACTTACACCAATTGTCAAGCCCAAGTCACATAATAAAACATGGATCTTCGAGGACCTACACGGCAATCCCCGCATCCTGTCGGCGATTATCCGGGGAGTTCTGGGATAGTTTTGCCCCGAATAGAGCGTCGATGAGCGTTGATGGCTGTATGCATGGTATCAATACAGCAGCTACACGGATGAGGCCGGATCAGCACGGCGTCTACACCAAATCTACACGGCGCTTACACGATCCTCCTTTGAATATGCCGAACCCACCCGACAACTATACGGTCCAGAGAAGGACGGCGTCTACACGGACCATCAGGGCGTTTACACGGACCATCACGGCAGCTACACGTGCCAACGCGGCAGCTACACGTACCACGCCGGCAGATGAATCTCTGCCATAAAAAGGACACCGATTTTGGATTATCGTCAATCTTCTCGTTCTCGTCACGTAGGGAGCGTGTAGATCAGTGTTCATCCCTGCAATACCTTCTTTGAACGTGATGGTCCGTGTAGTTGCCATGTGGTTGCCGTGTTGGTCCGTGTAGCTACCTTGATGATTCGTGACGGTCCTTTTACCGCCAAGAATTCTCACGACGCCTACACGATAATCTCAGGCAGCCACACCATGGACCTTCATGGCAACTACACGGCAACCAGACGGACCAGGATATTTTTTTTCTCTAAAAACTGCCGTGCTGGCCTTCCGGACATCCATGGACACGTACGAATGTCCAAGACGAAGACGTCTACGCTGATCTCTTCCCGGATCATCCCGTATCACCCCGGATCAGATCCGGAGTTATTCGACATATTATGTGACTGTCGCTTAACAAAACAAATATTAGAGATTTGTCATCGTTTTGTATACATTGCGTGCAGTAATGCGTCACATCCGTTATGTTTACTGCAGAGGTCTGACGTTGTTCAGCAGCAATTACCATAGCACTGATTATGGGAAATACTTGGAAATGAATTAGGCTCACACTTAAAAGCGTTATTATGGCATCAAATGACAGACATTATGAATTCCGCCCTGTGAGAAGGATCATGTTGCATAACCGTTTCCTGTTATGAAATAAATCCCTTCATGTTTAATCTTCTTTGAGCTCAAGGAAACGAAAGAATTTGGTTGGAAGGACTACTCCTCTTTTCGGGCCCACTTGGAGGGTTGGAGACCTTTGCGTTCCGTTTCATGCTGCCGATTCTTACCATTTCTTTGACAATTGAACGACATTTATGTCTCAATCCGATATACCAAATTTGGCCTATGAGTGGACTGCGTTGCATATAATCAGTTCATCTTTTCTTTTAATAAGAAGAATAGAACATATTCCTTTGTGTTCAATATTCTATATTTTTTATAAAGCCATCACGTGCTGGAGGAGAATTGTTTAATACAGCAGTCGTTCCTTGGAATTGGGAACCATATCTAATGATTGGAATACCAAATTTCATTGTCCATCAGACTGTGAAACATACATTCATTATTACGTTTTATTGTAAATAATTCCGTGTATCTTTATACATATAAAATATACCATATCAGAGAATGCAAACCGTTTTTCACACAATTTTCTTACCCTTCCTTTTTTTTCTTTTTTTATGTCGTACCACAGATAGAAAACTGCAGCATGGAAACTTCAGCATAGACGCATGTGAAGAACACTTTTGTGGAGATGAAAGTTGCGTCGAAACTTCTGCAGACAGATATCAGTGCATGTGTGACTACGCGTGCCATTTCTTTCAAGACTGCTGCATTGATCGCGCCAACAATGAAGCAACGGAAGCAGCTCAGTTCCGTCAGGCGGTGGCTCATTTGGAACGATCACAGTTTCAGTGTATGACGTTGCCCTTTGTTTGGGGGGAATATTTCTACGTATCTGTCTGTCCCGCCACGTGGGCAGACGCCAACATTCGGGAAAAGTGCGAAGACCCAACCAATTCCGATTTGAACGCCGCATCCTTTCCGCTTTCTGCTGCAAACTACGTGACGTACAGAAACCTGTACTGCGCTATTTGTAACGGAGGGGATCCGGGATCAATGGAACCATGGGAGCTTGAGCTCCTCTGCACCGATGAAGTAAGGAGTGCCTACCTTTCTGGGAACATTACATATCAAGAGATGATTGCTAGCTGCAATAGTGTGTCCATAGTTAGGAGAACACTGGCGGTGCGTCAGTGCACTCAGGCGGATAATTTTAGATGCGCCCCCGAAACTTGCCCCGAGCTTTCCGTGCCTTGCGAGTCATTCAAGGCAGCATTCGTGGAACCCTGGACTGACGACTTCTGGCGGAATACATTCTGCTATTACTGCTCTATTGCTCAATGTGTGTCACCAGATTTGAGTGGTGAACATGAATCCATGTTTTCACAGGAATTCGGCAGCTGTTTGCCGCCGATCACTGTAGGTCCTGATATCATGGGATTACAACCAATATCCCTGTTATTTGATTTCGGTTCCTCCGGTGGGGTCAGATCTGTTGTGTCCTCTGAAAATGTCCAGCAAACAAGCGTAACTTGTGCAGAAGGCGAGGTGTATGATCCCTTCGAGGAGCAATGCATCTTACTTCACTGTGCTGATGGATTTATCCTGCATGATGGCAGGTGTGTTCGCAGCGTAGAAGCAATACCCTTCAATTCCTCATGTGGGGCTGCAGGTGTGGCAGAAATTGGCGTGCGCGTTACTCTCTCGAACAACGTAACTTTGTCAAGTGACGACAGCACATCACAGGCACTCACTATAAACTGTTTAGAAGAAATGGTGTTCAAAAATTTGTCGGTAAATCTAAACCCTATCGGTACCAATGATATTACCTCATTCAACACAACCTTCCTCTTTATCCCATCAAATTTGTCGATTCCGGAATCCTTGCTTCTGGAGAGCCTGGAACGGGTCTTTGCGGATGCAACTCAACGGAATAACCTCATGGTAGAATGTGGAATCGAAACGATGGAGTTCATCGAAGGCTGCCTCAACTCGATCGACGGATCATGCCTTGCGGCCGATAACGACATTGTTGTATCCAAGGAATTTTACTTCTTTACCATTCTTGAAAGGAAGTATATATATGTTAATAGCACTGATTCCTTTTATCTTAAAAATGGAGCAACTCTGGTGATAAGATTTGATATCGACACTCCCATCTCATCTTCAACTGTCACAGTGTGCCATTTGACAAACTCGCAGCCATCCTGCCGTCTCTCTATTTTCAACGAAACGTTATTTGAAGCTGTCGAAAATACAGGACAACTGCGGTACCTTCCCACGGGTGACCTCATTGAAGAGGGGATGTATTTCCCCGGACAAGCGGGAACTCTAAGTGTATGCGAATTTCTGGACCGAAACGGAACGATCAACATAAATGCTACTCTGTTTCACTTTTCTGCGATACAGGTGTATCTGAGCTACATATGCGTTCCAATATCCATGCTGGCATTGCTGGTAACCTTTATTACCTATTATGCATTTCCGGTCAGGCGGAGATCTGTCTGCGGTAAGCTCATCATGACACTCTGCTTTACGCTATTTTTTGCCCAGCTTTTGCTTCTTTCTGGGGGAAGTGCTGCCTCGTCCAAAGAAGTCTGTGCGTCCGTTGCGGCCTTGTCTCACTTTCTTTGGCTCTCTGTCTTCACAATCACCACAGCCCTCGCGATCGACCTCGCTAGAACATTCGGAAATAGGGAAGCTGTCGCTTTGATCACAAACAGCAAGAAGGTCTTCATTGTCTACATCGGAGGAGCCCTTGGTGTGGCGGCAGTCATCGTTGTCGTCTGTGTTGGGTTAGCTTATAGAAATGATATGGAACAACTCGTGTATTATGGTGATGACAGTTCTTGTTGGATAGGGAACGGGATAGTAAACCTGATAGCTTTCGGATGTCCTGTGGCCGTGGCTCTGCTTCTCAATATGTGTCTGTTTGCATACACCGTGTGCGGACTCAGGAAAAGCAGACAGGACGGGAGGCGTGTTCGTAAAGAACAAGACAGAATCGACTGCCTCACTGAACTTCGAATATACGTCAAGGTAACAATCATGCCAATTTACTAATTTAGTGTTCACCGCGCAATCCCCTGTAAATGCCGTCATTATCATGGCCGTCTTTCTGTTTGCTTAAGTCTTCTTTAAACCAAAAATTGAATCTCTGCGCTAAATCCACATCGAATTTAGCCAAACTAGGTAGTATAGTATTGTAATACCAATTAAAAATGACTTGATAGAGAGTCTGAATTGATAAGTGTTTGTAAATCAATGTATCTATCAATTTGGTGCTTAAAGACCAGTGTTGTGAAATGCATAGTTGAATAACCAAACTTAGCTAGTATCAAAGAAGTGATTAACACATGTAGTAGATACAGACGAAATAAGGATGTTAAAATGACAGCGTTACATAGCCGTAATAATGATTATTTGAAATTAAACAGTAATGTGATGTACAGTCTGTTTTGAAGAATGATGTTTGTTATTCCTATGGTTCGTTTATCCGAAAGTGAAATAAATTCGTTAATCCAAAATGAAAGAAAAAGGTGCGCAAAAATGAATCTTCGTAAGAACGAACCTTGTTTCGTTTTTGGATTAACCAACCTTCGAAATAGCAAAGCTTCAGAATAACGAACTTAATTGGCAGCCCCCAAAGTCACGGAAAATGACTCCTTAAAATCTAAATTTTATTCAAATAGGAACAATGGTCGAAACAAAAGACCAATACAGTAACCTTATTTCAGCTACATTTCATTCTGATGAGTGATTTTTTGTCTTTATCTTTTCATGACCACATTCATAGATTTCGACGTTAATGGGATTCACCTGGATTCTGGGTTTTGTAGCAGCCTTTGCAGGTGTCGGTGTGCTCTTGTATGTCTTCATCATTCTCAACTCTCTCCAAGGCGTCTATATCATGATAGCTTTCATCTTCAACAAGCGAGTCTACGAGCTGTGGAAAGGATTTTTCAAATGTGGTCGAGCCACTCCATCGAAGAAGTCCGAACAGTTGCCCATGAGTTCTAACATGTCAAAAATGACCAACATGTCAAAAACAACAGTGTCGACAGCTGCCTCATAGTACCGAAAGGACTGCCTCATCCAGCTATGGATTGATATCATAAAGATACAGACATACATGGGTGACATTCCTGGCACTTAGGTCACCAGTATGATCTGATAACTCTGTCCCACTGACATTTAGCCGACAATTGACTGCATGATTTTACTTCCAAGCAGAAGAGTTGGCAGACATCATACGTCTTGACCAAGGTCCTAAAGGATTAGATCCGATATACGTAAAGATTATGAGCTGTGATATGGTTGTAATGTGATGACTGACAAACTGGGCCGAGTTGTATCTCGCATCAGAAAAGACATAAGGTCGAAAAGACGACATTAATCGTTATGTATTGTATACAATTACTCATCAGTTCTCTGTATATGTTTACTGGCATGACAGAGAAGGGTGCGTACTACTTAAAGAGTGTCACATGTTTGACGTTATACATGATGCGTAGTACTTCAGTCCGTACCGCTTTCGTTCTTTCTTTAACTTTTTTTATTCCACGTGGCTAACATTTTCCTGTCATCTCTGCCCCTTTTTCTCATCCTCTGTCGCCTTAATTTTCGTCGGTCGCTCTCTCTCTCAAAAACGCCGTCAACCACACATCATTCTTCCGTAATTCCCTCTTCTGATTCCTCACTTCACCATTGTTCATGGGAAGAAGAAAAAGTCTGATATCATAATTATGTCCTTTCGACTGAAAGGAAGTGGTTTGTCCTAGGTTCAGTTTCGACATAAAACAGTGTCTCTGGTCAAATTGGGGTCTTGGGCCTCATTGATAAATAAAAACGAAAAATAAGTAGACGGTTGTTTGGGATTTTTTTAACACAACTTAAGCAACAGCGTCTCTTTGCCAAAGCCTCATTCAAAGCTGCTATATTCAATATGACACAAACGAAACGACTGTGAACATAGGCGATTCCAATTCGCCTTAAATTATAGCTAGCCATTAGGCGGCTCATTACACCTCTTACAGCTGAACCATTAAACTCACGAAGACGGATTTAACATCGAAAGAGAGAGACAGAGAGAGAGAGAGAGGGAAGAGAGGGGGAGAGAGGGAAGAGAGAGAAAGAGAAAGAGAGGGAGAAATAGGGAGAGATGAGAGATGGAAGAGATGGGAGAAAAAAAGGAAAGGAAGAGGGAAAAAACTAATGGAATATGAAACGATACGATAACAACAAGCAAAAAAAAAAAGAAATGCTAAAAATTCAAACAAGTTTCAGATACAGGGCAGACAATTATTGTATAGAATTGGAGAGAGACGATAAAAATAAGTGTAGACTAGTTTTCCACGTAAACATGCTATGTCCATTGTGGTATGTATTTCGTTTTTATTGTCTTGAATAGAATAATAGCCAATACATTTTTTCTCTCTTTTTTCCTCATTTGAGGTAGGGCCTACTTTATCATTATTCTTTTTTGTCACAATTTTACATCATCCACAAATACAAGCAATATGATCATTTGACAGGGAAGAAAATGAAACGTACTCAATGTAAGCAACCGCATAGCTACGTGTTATTTCTAACCCATTTTTATTGAATCTTGTCTGGTTGCACTTCGAAGTGACACAAATTCATAGTTCCGCTTTAGAATCTTTTACTTAATAATGTACAATGAACAAATGTTTGGTTCCTTTATTAACGTTCTCTGACATCGATTCCATTTACACAATACTTAAAGCATAATCAAGAATAAAGTTTTGTTATTTCATCACTCCGTTGTCTGTATGATATCGAAGGATATTTTTTTTTCTAAACCAATGTTGATTACAAAATCAGAAACATTCCGAATTAAATAGGGAATTATTTTTCAGTACATTGTTATTCTTTTGAATGGCAAGGAAATAATGTCATGTAGTTTGTTTACAATAACATACATAGTACACAAGTAACCAGACAAAAATCCTAATTAAACAAGTCATTTTTCCTTGGCGCATATTCTACGCAAAACTTAAAGTCATATTGCTTTATGCTTTTATCATTAATTTGATAAAGTGGCAGTGTAATACCTTATTCCAATTGAAATCACAGGGTAGTGCAAAATAATGTTGCCATCAATGTAAAGAAAAGTTTTTTTTTCACAATTCAGATATAATCTATATAACAGCTTTAAGCTCACATTTTCTTTAGACTGACTTTGTCACCCGTTAAAACTCAATAACGTCAAATTTTTCTGTACGTATAACAGTGCTAGAATATGTGTGTTTTTACGCAACTTATCTATAACCAAAACTCGGGATTTTTTTTTTTTTTTATAAACTATATTGAACTAAAGTGTAGCAAGCAGATGCCTGTCTCGGAAGGCATAGTCAGATCGCTCAGAGAAATTGCCGTTACATGTCGGATAAATATTCCTAATTTGTAGAGATTATCCTATAGGAGCTATTCATTGATATTTCAATTTCTCTTTTTTGTTGAATTTCACTTTAAATTTATTTTCTTATTTCTCGATGAAAAATTTATCAAACATAACAAATGTGAACCTGCACCACAAAACAAACAAAAAGTCGTCAGACATGGGCTGCGTTTATCAACTTTCCCCAGTTTAAACGACTTTCGAAAGCCCTTTCGATAGCCCTTTCGATAGCCCTTTCCATAGCCCTTTCGAAAGCCCTTTCGATAGCCCTTTCCATAGCCCTTTCGAAAGCCCTTTCCATAGCCCTTTCGAAAACCCTGTCCACTCCCTGTGCTATCAATGTGCCGCTTGTTTTCGTCGGCTGCGTTTATCAACTTTCGATAGCCCTTTCCATAGCCCTTTCCATAGCCCTTTCGGGAGCCCTTTCCAAAGCCCTGACTGCCTGTACTATTAATGTGCCGCTTGTTTTCTAAGAAGGGACGGCGAAAAGCAATTGCCATCATAAAGACATATCTTCCTTTGAGAGTGACGAGTCATGATACAATGCCACATGAATCAATTGTCTTCCTATCTGTGAGGCAGCTCCAGTTTACCACATACTTCAAATATTTCTGAGTGGCGGCATGAGACATGGGATCAAAGGGAATGAGACTGTTGTTACTCTATTTCTCAAACCTTGTTGGTGGGAGAAACACCTCCTTGTTCGAAGCATATGCGTTCATTACACACAGCTGTATGTATACACCTGTGTACACGTACTCGTGTGCACTTTACGTGGCGCGCGTCTTTTCAGAAACTGGAAACGCATGGTTGCGTAACCGCAGTAGGGCGACCTAAAGGGCTTTCAAAACAGCTTTGCGTTTATCAACTTCGAAAGGCTTTTACAAACAGGTTTCTGTTGAAACAAGTTGAAAACCACCAGTTCAACCACAATGAAGGAACTATCACATTAAGCTGAAATTAGGCATGTTCTATTAACACATTCTGTCCATAATAAATACCAACTTTCAGAGCAGTAGTATTATCCTTTCTAAAGTTATTTGAGTTGAAAGTGAAGAGTGTGTACAGGGATTTTTTAAGAAATGAAAGGGGGACTCTGAAGACACACCTAATCACAATATTCTAAAAAAAGTGTTCAAGATTAACTGCTGATAAGCACACTTTCCTGTTCATTTTATGATCCCAAATTTTAACATAATGTAGAAGAGGACTTGCTCTTTAAGAAAATCTATAAAAGTCAAGATGGACCGAGTTGACCCTTCTACCTATTTTTAGTCCTCACACAAAATCATGGTGTGCGACTTTTTGTTCGTTTTGTTGTGCACGGTCACAAATATGTTTTTTTTTTTGACAAGAAGTTCATGTAGCAGCAAATAATGTTCAATGGAACGTCGAGTATTATAAATGTGAACTGTGTCGTCGAATATGTGTGGTAATTGTTTATTGTATTTAAACCAAAATAGATATGAATATAAATCTTAAACTTTTAATGATTTATAATCACAAAATGCATTCGTAGTATTAGCAAGCAGATTTGAAGGGGTCGGCGGTGCAGTATAGTGCTAGCCCACACGATAGTCATTTTGAGATAATCGCTGTTGAATGTTTGGAAAGTCCATACATCGTACATTAATAAAACATGAATGCATGCATTTTTTACCTTCTTGTTGGTTGAATTCATATATGATACTTTCATGGAGGTTAGAGTAAAGGATAAGGATTATGAAAATGCATGAAACTCAATTTTGACAAAAGTGTGGGTTAGCACTATATTGCACCGACACCTTCATTTAAGTCAGATGTCTTCTCTACGATTTGTTAAAGCAACATTTTATTACGCTACTTAGATATTCCGTAGATTTAAATACTGCTAAATGAGAATGAAATATTAAATGCTTAGATAACATGGAAGATTGTTCATATTTTTTAAACTTGATATTTTAAACTAGCTAATTACAATCTATAAATTACGCCTAAACTATGTGAGATAGTTTAACAGCTAATGTAAACATGTTCTTGCGATGTAAAATCGTTATCCACGCCGATACCCCCCCCCCCCCCCTCAAAAAAAAGGAATAAATAAATAAACCTCCTGGATTGCCTGATTGTAACAAACGCCTGAACAAGTTTTCTTATTGGTCTTAGAATCCAAAAGACTGACGAACTTTTCCAAGTTTGCACTACTGGGCAAGGGATGCCGATTTGTATTTCCCTGATGCTTATCTATTCATAACTATAAAAACATATTTTCCAAAAATAAATACTACTTGAATATTTCCCTGAAAATCGGTTGGACTTGAATTTGGGCATTAGTCAATAATGTCTCCTAATTCAGAGAGAAGAATACATAGTAAACAACATTGGGCCGACCACAGAGCCTTGGGGAACACCAATATCTAATTACATGAGAAGATAATTCTAACGCATCTGTTACTGCTTGCCTTCTCTGTTTTAAGTATGATTCAAATCACTTGTAAGTAAGACCTGTAGTATCAAACCTATGTTGCAATCTCTGTAGTAGAGCATCATGCCTGATGATGTCAAATGAAAAAAAAAAAAAAAAAAACATCGAGAAGTACGAGTAACGTCCCATTGCCATGGTCTTCAGAAGAGTTAACATTACTTGACAGATTTAATAATGTTCCACGACTGTAGAATGATTTATACCCAGATTTCAAGGTTAAGTGTAAATCGTTATTAGAAAGATAATTTTATGTTAAATTTGCCGAACAGCAGCTTTTTTTCCACGAAATGAAAGATAAGGAACTGGTCGAAAACTCTTCAACTGTTCAGGATTTAGCATGGACCCTTTGATAAGAGGAAAATAATGGCATCCCAACGACTATTAGGATATGTACCCTCTTCAAATTTTATATTTAGGCATTTACGGAACAAGAAATACAACACACTATATCTCAGCAATGTTCCTTTTAAAGGGATGGTATAGTTTTGGTTGGGACTGGGCACCCTTTCATAGAGAAAATTAGAAAGCTCTCCCGTGATATGAAGTATCATACAATTCTGAGAGGAATCTAAGTTTATTTGAGGGAAAAATGGTTTTAAAATGTCTGACATCACAAGGAAGTACATGTATAGTATAAGCTTCAATTTTTGTGAATTTCGCGAAGCACAGTATTGGACAGTGAAATCAACAACACGCGAAAATGTCCTTTATGCTCTAGGGCAACTGTATAATAGTGCATTTACAATAGCCTCGGTGTCAATTCGTAGAAACAACATCTCCCGAAACTAATGTCTTAACCTCCCCATTCGCGAAAATATATGTACGTGGACAGAACAGCAGTTATACAGTAGTGACAAATATGGGACGATCTTCAACATTCTGAAGTAGGAAAAATAAAAAAAGTACAAGAACAAAGACACGCGAAAGTAAATGGAATCAGACAGAGAGAGAGAGAGAGAGGCGCGGGGGAAGAGAAAATAAATGTGTGCAATGCAGAAACAGCTGGGAATAATTGCCATGGAGATTATGACAATGTCAAATCAAAGCCTGAATTCGCAGATGTAGCTAGTTTGCCAGCTGCATGGATCGTCTCTCAGCTCATATCCATTGAAGGCTCCGCAGTCTTGTTCGGCTGCAGTTCTGGCGAGGGGCTGGTTAGGGTGCCACATACTGCTTGAAAGGGGTAGAGTGCCACCGGCTCGCTCCCAAGTGAAGAATCCCTCGGACGCTCTGTCATTCAACCCTGTCCACATCCATCGGAAAGTCGTGATACTGATTCCGTAGTGCGAAATGAGTACGTCGTCTCGGATGCTGGTCAGCTCATCCGACGTTTCTATGACAACCAGATATCCTCCCAGCTCATCGCAGGTGTCCCGCGCCACCTCCCAGGTGTGGAGGTCCTGGCGGTAGACATAGCAGGAGTCTGGGGACGATTCATCGCCAGGGCAGACTAGGCCTATATATTTTGATTACATGCGGGACAAAACAAATCACACAAGATTGTTTCAAAGCCGAATCAGGACGTTGCAAGTACATTTATGAATACAAACAAATAATTAAAAATTCGTATTTGGTCCTATGAGAGAGAGAGAGAGAAAGAGAGAGAGATCTGACAAGTATACAGGACACTTTTTTCCTTTTTTATTCTAAGAACTGTTTTCTTTTGGGTTTTTTTTTTTTTTTTTTTTTTTTGCCAGCCGCTACAATTGACACGAAAGTGCGAGTCACCAATTTTGAAAGCTTAGTTGTTTAAATGACATCATAATTATAATAACAATTTTACGAAGAATTAAAATGCCAAAAACAGATGAACGTCATTTTAATACACCTTGTTCAGTAAAGTCATCAAATTGAGCAAAATACATATTTCAATAACTTTGCACTCGTTACATAAAGAAAATGCATTTAGACTACTATTATTAAGATTATCAATTCTATTTTCGCAATAATTATTCTTTGTTGCATATATGAGCAAATTATACAAAGCAAATGTACATCCATCCATACTACTAGCACTCCAGTTCAGTATTCTATTAACAAAATTAATATTATGTATCAATCTCACAGTACATTAAGTTTTACACCCTGCCAGCATTAATATAATATATTATTAACGTACCAATTTCACATAGCTTTCCGATAAATGATCTTGAACACTTGCACGTAAAGTCCTTCAGAGTTTCTAAGCAAGTCCCTCCATTCAGACAGGGATTGGGCACACAATCTGTTTTTGTGATAAACAATGTTGATAACCATCGTAAATACATTGGCGTCTTATATCTAAGGCGGGCAAAACTCTGTTTCTATTGAGTTTTGATATTAACAATATTTGTGAGGGCGCTATACGCAATCATCACGTCAACTGCGAGAGCGACACGTAAAGTTTAATGAAGAGGAAGGAGAATGATGTCCAGATTTGTGGGAATGCAGCAACAATATAGCAGAACACATCAGTAAAGGTTGAGGAAAATTGTAATTGGGAGAATAACACCTCAACTAAATTCATTTCCTTTGATTCTCCGGGTTGGGGAACATAACTATGCAATTTGTCAATGATTACTCTCAAAACATTGTGGAAGTTTCCCTTAGTGGAATTTCAACTGTGTAAAAAAAAAGTACAATTAATTGAAAAATACCTTTTGAATGAACGAAGACTTATAGTGAAACAACTACACTGATGACGTATGCATAAAACTATTGACTCGCACTTGTGGCTTTTTGCCGCCATTTGAGGCAGGCGATCATTGAGGGCTGTTTTGAAGCACTGAGCAGGCGATCGATAACGACTAGACGACAAGGCATTTAATTGTTTGATGAATCTACAGGAGCTCTCGCGTTTATTAGTAGATTTTTCGTTCATAATGTGCTTTTTATTTGTCTTGTGGGACAGTTTTAATCAAACTCAGCACTAAGCCAGCAAGGGAGAGTCAACTTCAATGAAGCGTTAGTTATAATGACATTGACAGAAATAAAAGTAGCAATTTTTAAGACAAGAAATGCAGTACATGTATAAGCGTTCAAATCTTCGGGTAATATTATAGTCCCACGCATGTTTAGAAAAGAGTGAAGGGGTCATCTCCACTAGTAATTTTTCTGCTGAGTTTCGTAAAACGCATCCCTGGTTTTCTTTTCCCTCACTATTTAATTGATGTGTTACCAAGAATCTATCTATAAATTTTTACCCACCATCAATACGACAGCCAACAAACAGACTGGGATAGTACAAAAGCCGGTAAAAACGATAGAAATTGCATTGCATTCGTTAAGTTTGTGTATACAGGAGGGGCTAGCGCATGCATTATTGATTGTGTATTAAAGCCGGGCATACCTATACGTAGACGTCCCAACCACAGTGTAGTCAAAGTATCTTTTCAATCAGGCGTAAATCTAGACTCTAGACAGTCTTTCTTAAAACTTTGTGCACTTTGTCATTTCTGTTTTGTTTTGAGCAGGGAAGTTTACCCTTCGACAAACAGCAACTTCTGTAAAGTCGTTGCCGTAGCAACCTCCGTGTTCTAGAGAATGATCAGGACTCCTTGATGACCAATGTTTGCTTTATGTCAATTAAGTTTTAACCCGTTCCATGATACGGGAACCAATGGCCTGTGTATTAAGGCTAAGGGGACTTCAGAATCTAATATGGAATGAGTTAACTTGACATGAAAATAATGATAGTAATAATTAGAGCAATAAAGAAAACAATAATGAACAAACATAGATATTCTACATTTACATTTAGATTTAGATTTATATATTAGTATAATATTATGTTGACTTTCAGGCGCATTACAAATTAGTAGTAACGATCATGACGTGCATTGAAACCTGAGGAACTTTTTAATGGGTTTTTAGCCTAGTCTTCAACCTGATCTACCCAGTAGTATTTAAAGACATAATATATTTATTAATTTCTAGAATTTTAATCCTTAACATTGCAATTGCCCTTTTCGAGGATCTATGACCTTGTATGACTTGGATTTTGATTTACCAAACGGTGACTGGATATAGGGCCTATCTATTATGAGGAATTAAGTCGCTTGTATAAAATAGTTTCACAACATTATCAAAATTATGTTATTTTTCCCTTAAAAAAGAAGCACATTACAATTATGGCCATGGCCAACGACGGAATTTCTACATTAATTGGTAACAAAAGCACAATCTAAATAGGGGTAATGGCTCACAATATCAGAAAAATATTTTGTAAAAAGTTGGTATTCTGTTAATTTTACTCATAGTGAGTAAAGAATACAAACTACATGTTACCAGGATGGGCACAGTATAGGTTGGTCTTTCCTCTCGCTGCTTCGGGAACTATGGCGTCATACTGAGGATGGTCACGTGGGACATATTTGGGTGTTGACCGGACAAAATCCCCCGTCTTCCTGGAGAAAATGTCGGGACAAAGATGCTCAGTGGCTAATGCTGCGTTTTGACAGGCGCCCTCTCCGGTTTCTGCGCAGCAATCTACATCGGGAAGGAATTTTGCAGCGACACGGACACTTTATTAACTATATGCATTATTACTATTATCAATGTTTATGTATTATATCAACTTTTTTTCAGTTTAACTCAATTCAAATCTTATTTCATTTTTCGAAAAGAACATAGACATTTCAGTTTCTTTGGTAGCAGAGAATGACCTTACATTTGCAAAACAAAATAAACTGAGAAGAAAATACAATATGTGGAAACTTAACAATACTTAGCCTTTTCGTTGTAATGAGAACTGAAGTGATGAAAAATGACACAGCACTAAGCAGTTATGATACAAGATCGAATAAGAGACGTGTGTTTGTGTCGGTAGTGTTGCAAACAGCACTGATTTTCCCCATGTGGAGAGTGCAGTGGTCTTGTATGACCACAGATTGAAATTCTCATGTTCCACTTATCTCTCTCTTTTTTTTTAATAAAGTGAAAAGTGAAACTCACTTCTTTGTAAAACGAGGATATACATCACCATTTCAATAGGAAGTCGTTTAAGAAGTTGCATCTCGGGAATTCAAACACTCTGGGCCTCTGAGTGATAAGCAATGATAAGGGAGAGGAATGAAGGAAAATAGATAGACTGTTCCTTGATTGGTAAGGAGGACAAAAAATGCATCTAGTACTCTCTAAAAAAACCGAGTGAAAATATTCACTCTTAAAGGAGTGAATTCAAAAAAGTTGAATTTAGAGTGAAATTGGAGTGAATTGTAAGTGAAAATGTTCATTTTCACTCGTTTTAGAGTGCCGTCAGGGATCCCTCCAAAATCTTCGAGTGATCCTTGAGGTCACTCCTAAATGAGTGAAAATCTACATTTTCACTCATTTTGGAGTGACCTCAAGGATCACTCGAAGATTTTGGAGTGATCCCTGACGTCATTTGAACATGTTCACTCGAAATTTACTCCAATTTCACTCTAAATTCACTCTTTTCTGAATTCACTCCTTTAAGAGTGAGTATTTTCACTCGATCTTTTTTAGAGAGTAGACAATATGCCAAAAACTAGAGTTTATTCTGTTTTTATAGGACAATCGTAATAACCAAATGGAAAAAGAAATTAATGAATGAAAAAGAAATGATGGACAACATAATATTTCGTCCAAATAGTGACAGACTGTATGATTTGCTTGTAGGGGGGCTATAATACTCAAGGCATAACTTTCTGTTTTCGATCACGCATAAAATTACAGACGTATTATTCAAATCAGGGAGGTGAGCACCCCCCTGTTCAAATCAATTATAACTGCTTATCAAATCAGGTCTGGCTTTAAACAATATCGATTAAATACGAACAGGGCGAGTCCGCCTATTCGTCCACATTTTCTATCAGAACGGACTACAGAGTCTACCTCACTGTTATGTATTGACGGGAAATCTATCGTTGCCGTGACATCATTAAATGAAAATTGCATAATAAATCTATCGTAGACAATAATACCTGCATATCTTCATAATAAGAGACTGCGAGCATTGACATGTACTACTACTTAACACCATGTTCCCAGTGGCCACGACAGTCACGTTTCAGGCCACCGTGGAGAAAACGGGATGGATTTGAGACATCGTGGGGGAAGGGATGGGAAAACGTGACAGGCCGTGACTGACATGATTGAATGCCTTGTCAGTTTTTTAAACTCTCAGAACAAAAGTGCCATGTTTTAATGATAAACTAGAAAGCTGTAATAAGGGTAAACAACAACATGTGACAGCGCGGAACTGGCCGTAACAAAACTCGGAGGCGGTCCGTAGTAAATGTAGAAAGCGATGGAAAATATCGTGTAGTCTAGCTTGACAGGACGCTGTGAGAACGGCGTCTGATAGCTGCGTGTTGTGGAGCGAGGGATGGAACGAATAAAAATAGAATACGGGGGATACCCACGGCTCCCTACGTTTCGGGTAAACGGGACTGCGCTGTATCTAAACATGATGTTAACGTAACATAATAAATTGAGAAACTGATCACAATAGGTAAATTCTGAATTGCACGCGTGAAGTAGGCCTAAGAAATACTGACACGGTACATGTTCAATGCGAGCATCACAAGGAGACAAAGGAATTAGAGAAAGCAAAAACCCAGCAAAGAATTTTACTCAGTGTTATTCATGCAATGTGGATGTTTAACTTTGATGACAATAAGGTTGAAATCTTCTAATAAGCATTCTGCAGAGCATTGATTTTTTGCAATCAATGCCGAACACTGCTAAATGGCAGGTGTTCTCCATTTTGTTTTTTGGTATGATAAAAAAAATGTCATTTTCACAGTTCCAAAATCAATCACCCTGCGATGAAGAAGGCTTAGGTTATGTACACCATCTTTGGGCGGCTTTTCAGCGATTTATTATGAGAAATACGTTGCAGAAAGTCTAATAAAAGGCCAGTAGCTAACTGAAAAAAGAATAAACAAAATGAGAAAAAAAAAACAATATCCTACCTGTTGCTTCCTGTATGCCGTTTCTGTGGATTACAAAGCAAGAGTACTTAGCATCAGATGAATCGCACTGCAATCGTGAATAGACCATGTCACTTAGACAATGACGTGTGTAACGACAACAACCTCCCGGGATAAGACCGTATGTATTACCTCTTGCAAAGCCTCCGCATTAAGGTCGTTGCTGCCAACCAGCTTCTGAAATATCGCTCCGCCCCTATATGATAATAAGCATTGCCATGACAGCGGTAAAACAAAAAGAATGATAGTTGTTTGTTTGTTTGTTTTTGTCTTTTATTCGAGTCCGGGTGCTCATCTCTGACTATAAGCTCTTCGTATGCATCTAATAAATTTACATTGGTTGTGGAGGAATATAAATGTAAGTATCCTATGGTTAAATCTAGAAGCGAAAAGAAATATATGATTTCCTTCTTGAAAATATTCAGCAAATTTAATTATTATGAATAAACGGCGTGTGACGTGTGACTTCGATAACAAAGGGATTTTTTTTCGTATATTAAAACTATTATACATCCCAGACTGTTTGAAAAAGAAAAATACTTTGATTGAATTATTTGTTGTTTTTCAATGTATTCTATTTTCAATGTAAAAATGATTTTAAGGCGCAAAAATATTAAAACGTCAAAAAAATGATAATGAGATATGTTTGAAAAAAGTAACAACCCCAAAATGCCAGATTAAGATATAATTCATTAAGAAAAAATTAAACGTTGTGTCTATAGATTACTCATTAAAAGGACGCTTGGCTTGCCTCTATTAAAAGGTAATATTCCTCAGTGCTGAACAACCTCGATATTTCTCTATCGTTCCTCGTTTCCACATCCATTAGTTCCTTTCAAAGGACAACAAAACACTGTCACGGAAACCATGCACTGGTTTTCAATTGTCCGGGCCAGGCCTAGATGTGTTCGAATAGATATTCAAAAGCTGCGCTCTCGATGACTTGTTCTTCTTGTTAATTTCTTCGAAAAAAAAATCTCTATTCAGAAAGTCCTTGCTTTCTTTGAGCTTATTGGTCCTATCCCCCAATTGCGCATTGATTTATTCAGTTATCATCTATTTACCATCATATCGATTTGGTTTCGGTTGTTAAAAGCCGTTCTGGCCTCTTGGCATGGTCACCTTGCGCTCCAACTTCGGCAGTCGCCCTCCACTATTTTTTCCCTCTGTATGGTGAGAATGAGCTGAACGGATTCGTGACAAACTCAGACACATGTCCGTAATTCGGTTGCTGTTTCTCAGGAATACAATTTCGATGCTGCTGTCAACCACTGATACTTCACAGCGTGAAACGAAATGGTAAGTTTTCAATGGTTCAATTCAATTTTCATTTTTTTATTCATTCAAAGGAAAATGATAAAACCAGGTTTTTTCATCAGCTTGAAGTATATACGTATTGTTGAGATTTTTCTCCGCTTTTTTTTTTGGGGTGGGGGAGGGGGGTTTGTTTGTTCGTTTTTGGTTAATTTGAGTCAGGTTGGGTTACATTATTTTAAAAGGACGTCATTAGGTCAATATTCTTATTTTTTCGTCAGTTTTGTTTGTTTGTTTGTTTTGTTTTAAGTATTATACCCTGACAACAAATAATCGTTTCAGGACTGAGTTTCTTCAGTTTATTGTTCCCCTCTAAAAATTAAATTTGAAAAGATCGCAACCGCTGATCTGTAAATCAACAAGCATGTTGGAAAAAAAAACTCGATATGTTTGTTAATTCACAGATCAGCTATTGCGATCTTAACAAATTAAATGTGAAAGAGGGAGACAAATTGAAGAAACTCACACCTGAATCTTCACCCTTGTAAATAATATCTTTCTTTCAAATCATTGTCATAAAATAATTTGGATTTATGAAAGTAGAAGCTTCCAGAACATTGAGGAGTCATCCAGGTATCCGAAAAAGACCAAAATGCAGGCCTAGGTGTTAATCTCGTATAGGAAAAACAGAGAGAAATTATTCATGCAAGTCTATTCAGAACAAACACAAAATATTCTTATGGTGACACGGTAACTGTATTATTGTCAGAGCAACACCAAAACATTTGTAGGAATTTTGCTGCCCTTATCCTACTGTAAAGCGTATACCTTTTTATTGTTTTTCAATACCCACGTTGAGTTGATTCTAATTTAAAGGGAACGTACAGGTTTGGTTGAGACCTAATTTCCGGTTTCAGGTTCAGGGTTCAGGTTCTTTGGTGAGATAATGATAAACCTCTTATAAAAATATGAAAGAGAGTGTAATTTCATGAAATTTCATGTAATGTTGATGAAAATTGGTTTTGAAATGGCTGAGATGTCCAAAACAGAGCGATTCTAAAAAAGTGTGGAACCCACCTTTTATTACGATCGCTTTGTTTTACTTTGTCTTTGGATATTTCAGTCATTCCAAACCCGATTTTCATCAAACAAACTTTGAATAATTCGTGTTAAAATGGTATGCTCTGTACTATTTCATAGATATTTTCCTGGCATCTCGCAGATTAAAAGCCCAATTCTCATCTCCACCAAAACGTAGGGGGGAAAGAGGCTTAGAAATTTGGCAAGTAAACCCAGATTGGTTTGTAAATGTAAAGAAACAGAATCACATAAAACAATGTAGTGTATGCCTACGTGGTTTCTGGTATCTGTGGAGTGAAAGGGGTTCGCGAGCGTTATGGTGGGGGTAGTGAAGTGTGACGGTGTAAACTGCAGTGTTTTGGGCGTTGATGAGGCAGAGAACATGAAGCTTCCATAAATAAGCCCAGTTATGCCAAGATATAATTATGGAAAGTTGTAAAGCGTTGACATATTTTGTGGTTAAAGCTGCTAAAAGCAAAGGCAATAATAAGAAAATATGGGATAATTTCAGTCATAACTTTTAGAATATTCCTTGTGATGTAACAAAAGAGGTATCACCAGAAAATTTTTATTTTGCTCTGTCTGACAAACATGCTTTTAAATGACATGGACATACTTTAAAATGTTTAAAAATGGCACCTAGCCCATGTTGCAATGAATCTCTTCATTATCTACAGTGTGTATTTTAACCATATGCATATAATATGTATGTATGACGTATGTATTTATGTATACATGTATACATGTATATATATATATATATATATATATATATATATATATATATACTAGGTGGTTCAAAAAACATTTCCCACTTTTGATTCTTAATAATCAAAAAACTATATAATCAGGTAATATTATCATTGATATGAGTGATAGCTGAATAGTGTACAATTTGGTTGAAGGTGGTTTGAATATGAAAGCATACATCAGTTTCATGAAATCCATGATTAATTTCACAGTTAGGTTCCAGATTTTGCTCTATTTTCAACCCTCTGTACAAAATTTCACTTTGCACAGGGGTCAATGGGTGTGTATGGGAGTGTGTGGTTAATACCCTGACAATGGTCCTGAACAATGGTCAGGGTTTGAATACTTCATTGTTTATTCATGAGAAATTCCACTATCACAACTTGTCTTTGTTCAGCCTCTGGCAGTATCTGTGTAAAGTGAAACGCCTGCCGATACTGTCGTTGAGCCGTGACAGTGCTCTCCCTACTTCTGAAAAACGAAATTACAATGATTACCTTCTGTTCTATCGTAAACATGGTGACAGGAAGCAAAGAAAATCAATTAGAGTATACACTTGTGTATATGGAGCCTCAAATTAATTTACTGTGAAACAAATCGCCCCAATGATAAATGCTGATGAACTCTTTACCGAAAATGATCTCTTTTTATCGTAAAAGCGAAAAAATTGTCAGATTATTTAATTAGTAGACAGTTGTATCAAAATGAAGAACTTTAGATAATTATTTATGCTTATCTCCCAAATTTAGTGATATGTGAAGCAAAACTTGAAAATGATTGCCAGCTGGAATGAAATGAGGTGTTTGCAAGCACATGGAAACATGTGCTTACCTTTTCCATGTGCATACATTATACCCTTTACCGTGCATGAATTCAGACTAGCAGTGCCCAGGGCAATCCACATGAATTATTGATTAAGCATTCATGTGCCTGGGAGCGCGAGAATGACGCCTAGTCAACAGGTGGTTCAGGCATGTCCATTGTTCAGGGCCATTGTCAGCACACACTCACATACACATCATTGGTTCCTGTGCAAAGTTAAATTTTTGTACAGAGGGTTAAAATTTGACCAAAATCTGAAACCTTACTTCAAAATCAATCTTAGATTTAGTGAAACTGATTTATGCTTTCACATTCAAATTACCTTCAACAAAATTGTATACTATTCAGATATTACTCATATGAATGACAGTTTTATCGAATGAATAGTTGTTGAACTATTAATGATCAAAAGTGGGAAATGTTTTTCGAAACACTTTGTATCTTATATACAGTAAAAGAGCATAGCTTCAGAAATGGCCATGAATCATGATGTCAATGCTGATAATTCATGTGAAGAAGTATACATTTTGATTTAATCGTAATCACTTGACAACGGGATAGGGAAACCGACAATTTGTGTGTTCTTGAAAACTACCGTTTATGCCGTTGGTGAGGACATGCATGACTCATGCCCTTTTCTGGAGTTCTAAAGTATTATTGATGACATTATGAATTGATCAACAAGCGCACTACGAAGTACTTATCATATCTATATATGATGGATCATTCATTTTTACATTTTTGCTCGACAGAAGTCATCTACAGGAATTCAACTCTGCATTGTCGTCAGAGTAACGCTTTTTGGCATGTTTATTCCGAGCTTATTCCATTCTTGCTATTAGATGAGATATTTGTGATTAAAGCTGCTAGAAACAAAATTAAGAAATGAAAAGAAAATACCGGGTATTTTTAGCCATAAATTCTAGACTATTCCTTGTTATGTCACAAGTGAGGTATTACTGGAAAGGTTTAATTTTGCTCTATCTGATGATGGACTTACTTTGAAATGTTAAAAAAACGGCGCTCAGTTTGTTAAAACTGATTAGCTCGTAAAACCTGAGATACTCATCAAAGAATGTTTTATTTGCAATGCAAAGTGGCTGTAAAGATATGCATGAAATCATTATTGCTATGTATATTTGATATTTACCAACAGTGGTGTACGCATAAATCATAAGATACGTTTTACCCAGAAATCTTCCTTTCGTTTGCCTCATGATATGAGGAAAACCAAAACCAAAGCATTAGTGTGGACTGACTGGAAGCAGCCGCAGTAGAACACATTAGCGAAAATTTGATGAAAAATGGACAATCGATTCGAACGTTATTTTGAATTTTAAAATTTCGATGATGTCATAGCCGAATCAGGAGACTATTACAGAATGGCGTCATCATAGACCGCAATCTTACAATGAAAAGAACATTTAAAGTCAGTTCACTTTCCTATCATTTGAAAAAAAAAATCTCTTTCTAAAAGCAGGTCGGGGAAATCAAAGAAATTTTCTAAAAACTCAGTAACAGGTGGATTCAATTTGTATTTTTAATGAAATTTGTGGAATTCTAATTACATTTTCTTTATACTGTTGCCCACAATAACTCGTGGTCATGTAGTTCTCTAAGTTTGCAGCTACAATGTATAAATGCAACAATCGTTACTCATTGCTATCTGAAATCCAACGGGGAAAAAACCCCCTGAAAACCTGAAAAACTGAAAAATAGCCGTGGCTGATGGTGAAACCGTGACTACATAAAAGAAATGAATGAACGATCATTTTGATAGGAGCCGGCAAATGTAGACGGTCCTCGCTGTCTGAGGATACTTTCAAGTCTCTTCGCTGCCCAACGAAGACTGTAAATGGAACTGAGGTACAACAGCTGCTGAAGATTGCACCTGCCCCGTCACATAGGATAGCACCTGCAAGAAAGGGTTCTTGCACCGGCAGAGCCGCCAACGCGCCGTCTGGTCACTACGTTTGCCGCCTGCCAGGTAGGATATCATTTTCGTTAGATAGATTTATCGAGGTTTTTTTTTTTTTTGCCATCAATACAGACGATTGAAAAGTCCGAAGACTTGTAGTTTCCCTTTACAAAATTATTTCTATTATTACATACAGGTTATACAGTGTCTTTTGCGATATGCAATATATCATTATTGAAAGGAATGCTTAAAAAAAGAATGAAGGACCCCTTCACATACGCAATCATGCGCACACACATTACACCAAACTTGTTTAATGCACACACACACACACACACAAAAGAACACAGGCACACAAATCAACCACAAACATACAATGCAAGGGACTTATCAATCCCCATCTAAATATCTCACTGTCAAAACAAACCCGATTCATTATCAAAGGACTGCTAAACACCCACACACGCATACATAGACATGCACACTCCACAAACAATACCACATCACTAAAACCCACACTCACACACAAAACAGACATCCAGTCAAATTAAAGGCGTAAATATTCACAAACAATCCTATTATCCCATGATTACTTTTGGCATATCATATTGATGCGATACCATATTATTGTTGCGATCCCATACCTAATCAGAAAATCATTATTATTATTATTTTTTTTTTTTTTTTTTTTGGGGGGGGTCCTCATTAATTCAGTCTTTTAATATGTGAATGAAAAACTAGACAAAATAAATTGGACAGTTAATTACGGTGTTTTATGATTTTATGACAATAAACTGATATGAATATCGTTGCTCAAGTAAGTTATGAAAACTTACTGGCACACACCTTACCATTAACCATAGAATTTCGATCTAGCAAAGAAAAATTAGCTGTTCTAGTTATACGTAACCGTTTGAAGATTGTTTTTTTACGAATGCGTCCTAAAAGCACTTTTCACTCCCACGTTACCATGTTAACAATGCCTCAAGGAAATCCATTCACGGAAGCAAACCAGAGACTAACAGAGTTTGCAATATTAAGTGCGTGATGCACTTACTCTAACTTTTCCGAGGCAACAAGAACAACGCGTTTCTTTTGTGAAGGCTCATCAGCCAAATAATGGCTGCTTTCATTCGGAGAGCATGGCATGCCATAGCTACACAACATAATGAAGTTAAACAGCTGAAAATAATATTTTATTATGGTAAAATGTGATGCCACACCATGACACCTGTTCAGATTGCTTGAAGCGACCCTGTGGGAACGGCCGATGCTTTGAGACTTGGATCAATTTCATTTGTCAATGTCCGCCGGATTTTACCGGAGTTCGCTGCGAGACACGTGAGTAGATCATCTTTAATTTTATAATACTCAGGAAGTTATCATTCACCTTGATTTATTGTAGTTTCCTTTTTAAGCAACCAAAGTAGTGATATCTATGCGGTAGCGTGTGTGGCATATCGCCGAGTGATAGAAAGGTTTAATGAAAGAATTATTATAATCCTCACAGACGACCTTTTGACTACTCATGGGAAGAGCCTATTAAAGAAACCTTGCATTTACGTAAAATTTCATGAGATGCAGTAGGAGGTAATGGATTTGTCAATGCTATATTAATCGCCTATTTGTCATTGCTATATTAATTGCCCTTGGTGATTGCATCAAAATTATTTATGCTTTTCTTTCTCTCCCTCTCTCTCTCTCTTCTTCTATTTCCTGTTTTTTGTTCCCTGTTTTCACACTTTTGTTTTTTTTCTCTCTATTCCCGACTTTCCCAGTTTCCCGCACTCTTTGTAGTTGTAAGCTTTTCACCCCCTTATTTCCCCCTTTCCCTCAGAGGCACCCACATGATACAAGCCTAGTCTTTTGAGTGGGTACCTCCACTTTATTTTTTCCGCAGAGTGTATATAGAATGTATGTATCTTTTTTGTACTGATCATGTAGACATGAACATGTCGTTAATTCTGTCTGGTTATGTATATTTTGTTACTCCCATGTCAAACTCATACATTCTGTTGGAAAGAAAAAGTGAAAATAAAATTTGACTTGAATTGAATTGAAATTGAATTGAATTGAATCTGTGACGTCTGCAAGTAGTTGCAAAAAGAAGTAATGGAGTATAAAGGACTATCTATTTTCTGTCCGTGTCAAAATCTTCAGTGAGTCTTTCATGAGGTTCTCAAGAGAGTAAAGAATAGGAATTTGATATTTTAAGATATTTTGTTTTCCAATACAATTTCGATCCTAATGCAGCAAGCAACGACTGACATTGTAGCAGCAGCAGCCATTATATTTATCCACCTTTCAAATCTCTCCCTCTCTCTGTATATATATATATGTATATATATATATATATATATATATATATATGATTATATATGTATACATACATATATGGCCTTACTTTTATAAATACGTAATACACCCAATAAACACACAGACATCGCTCTCTTAATCTCTGTAATTACATCAATGAGAGAGAGAGAGAGAGAGAGAGAGAGAGAATGTGTGGACATTTTATCTTTGTAATTGTTACACAGACATATATACTCTCTTAATCTCTGTAATTACATTAATGAGAGAGAGAGGGAGAGAGAGAGAGATGGAATATGTGGACATTTTATCTTTGTAATTGTTATGCCCCGTATCCTTCAATTAGGAACTACACTGATGGCATCATCAATTTCACCCTTGCCTTCGACAACGCTTGTCACTGTGAGAGACGCGGGAGGGGATGACACCACTTCAAGGACGGAAACTATGGCAACGAGTCATGGTATTAAGGGCTCACATGTTTCTTGTCAACCAACTTGATTAGACGGCAACATGCATTCCAGTTGTTTTTGACATAAGTCGTCAGTAGCTGTTTTCAATCAGAGACGGGAATAAAGAAAGTGGATATAGCGCCTTTTGAAAGCAAGCACTTCATATAATGTGTGTGCATACAAAGTTAAATAAATATGAATATGTATAGAAAGAGAGGGGGAGAGAAACGTATTCTTTTCAATGATTCTGCAGTCGTTACGTAGTAGGAAACGTTGTACCTATCATCACATATCGATTTTAGTTATCTATGTTATTCTGTTGAATGGATGTGAACAGTGATGAAATCAAAACATGTGTGTCAATATTTTCTTTGTCTGTATACAGAATAATGTAACTTTGAATATGTAAAAGTGATAAGAATAAATGACATCAACTCTTCATTTCCAACTTGCACGGGATATACGTCTACCATGGAGGATTCTAACGTGATAACAAAAAGGACACATTTCAATTATGCACAATTTTTTTTTTTTACATGCAGACCTGACTGAATGTCCAGGCGGGTGGATTGCTGGAAGCAAAAAATGTTATCTTTTAGACGTGGACGTTCTCTCTTTCATACGACCCAACATGCCCGATGCAAAACTTTTCTGCGCCGAGTTGGCACGGTTGGTTGCAGATGACGTGCCGGGGCATCCGTCCCTGCTCTTGCTTGAGGGCGAAGAAGAGCGCGAAGAGTTTAGTCGCATTGCTTCAGAACATTCGCCATCCCTAGTTAGTGCATGGCTTAATTGTCAAGAAGACGAATCTTCTGGATGGATATGTAGTAAAGACTCAGCCGGAAATTTGAGCAGTTTTCGAGGTAAGTTACGTAGCACTCTTGTCTAATTTCACTGATTTCTTGCTATCCTTGAAGAAACTGAAGTAAAGTCATATTCAGTGGAGATGTTCATTGTTTTCACAAAACCTAGAAATATTGCTTTTCATTTTGTTCGAAATTGTGCTTCCCCTTGATCAGCTTGTACGCATTCTTTCCTCTTCGTCATTCTCCTCTATTTCCCTTTTATTCTGTGTTGCCCTCATTTCTTTTAATTGCATTACCCACAGTCTCGTTTGGTTGCTGTGTTTCTCCTGTATTGTTCCCTTTTGTTCTGTTTTGGTGATATGTATTTGCCATTAAGTACTTTTATAAAATTAATTAAGTTGTTCACAATATGCAAGCATGCTTGATAGTGGACTTCTCAATTCACCTTTTCTCTGAAAATAACTTTGTACGCTGTTAGTATGCGTGTATTATATTCATTTGTTCATATTGTATACTCAGAATATTACGCGAGGCTTTTATTTTCGCGAATTTCGAGAGTCAAGTGTGCTATTGGGAATATTTCTTTACAGTCAAATGTATACCTAGGACCATTCGTAATTGGTATATTAATGTTATATGTTTTGTTTGAAAAAATGTCAAATGAAATGAATTGAATTTCATGAACGATTAAATGATTAATTCATATCTGTGATATAGATTTCACAATTTTAAAAGGATGGTACAGTATTGGTGGAGATGATAATTGGGCTTTTAACTTTTTGTGAGATACCAAGAAAACGCTTATAAAATAGTACAGACCATACCATTTTTAGAGGAATTCAAAGTTTATTTGATGAAAATCAGGTTTGGATGGCTGAAACATCCAAAAACAAAATTAAACAAAGCGATCGTAGTAAAAGGTGGGTTCCACACTTTAATAGAATCGCTTTGTTTTGTATATTTCAGCCATTTCAAGACCAATTGTCATCATGTCAAATGAAAGTTGAATTCGTCATGAATTACATGCTCTTTCATATTTCATTAAAAAGTTTCTCATCATCTCACCAAAAAATGTTAGAATCATGAAATTAGGTCGCAACCAAAACTATACAATATATAGCTGCAATTGTTGCTGAAAGTAAGTATCAAGCTTGCTATTCTCTTTTGTTTTATCAAAAGGGGCCTAATCGCAGTCAGCTGTGCCCCCAACATACCATATGCAGCCAAGTGAGCATATCATATAACTTATTCCAGAAGTTATTGCTAAATTTTACGGACAAAGATAATTTTTATGTTCATTCCAACGCAGCTCTCCCAGACAAGATTGGTAAATCTTGCATAGTTTTATCACTTGAATATGTTCTCACTTTTGATAAACGTGTGTAATTTCCTCGTATCGTCACTGTCGGAGGGAACATAGTGTTAGTTTCGAGAGTTTAAACAGTGTGGAAACAGTGCCCACAGTGTTTGCGGAGAGTGTGTTCACGGTTTACGTGTGTCTAGACAATCGACTCCGTGAAGAAGGTCCAGTGTTGTATTCTCTCTTTGAGCACTCTTCCTAATCATCTTGATACGTATTTTATATCAACGCAAAGTATAAATTGTTTCTTTCTTTTTTATTCAAGTGAACCTCTATCATATTTTGAAATAAAAAATACTTTGGAGTAACCTCACATTGTCTATGAAACGCATTTCTGATAAATTGTTAAGTGAGCATGGCGTACTAAAAAGAAAAAAATACGCGTTGTATTACGATTAGTCTCAATGAGCTGACAAAGAGCACACAAGCTTATCATTAGCATTTGGTCCATTTTTAAAAATAGATTGGGGGAGACTGGAGAACCCATCTAAAGGAGCATGCGCAGTGACCTCACGAAATCTCTCATGGAAGTGGCAGCCAGAAATCTGCAAGACGTTTAACCCTTCAACAGTATGTCAGGTCCGGAGATTTGAACCCTAAGACAGGACCAGGGTTCAACCGAGGAGGAACGATTGGAGAAGGAAAGGAGCTACTACTGCCTAAATACATTGTATGCAAATTGTATAAATGAAGAGTTTTATTGCAAAATAAGCTAAGCGCCATATTTTCGAAACATTTCAAAGTAAGTCCTTCATTAGATCAAGAAAAATTATACCTTTCCAGTAATACCAAACTTGTGACATAACAAGGAATACTTGAGAAGTTCTGATTAAAAATGTCGTACATATCGGATATATTCTAGCAGCTTTGATTTAAAAACAAACAAACCTCTAAGCTTAACTAGAATGGAGTTACCTCGTTTTGAGGTGAAACTCTTCAAATTACATTATGAGTATCAGGGCTGCTTAAGCAGCCAGGGAGAGGGAAGAGGTTTGCACCTGCATCCCGGCTATAGTCTACACATATTCGTCTGAGAAAAAAAAAGTAAATAATCAAGTGATTATGTGTATATATACATAAGTAAACTAATATCAAAAACAAAAATAAATACAAATTCAAACACATACACATACACACACACACACACACACACACACACACACACACACAAACACACAAACACACACACACACACACACACCAGATGAAGATAACCCAGGAAATCCGGAGGGCACATCAAGATTCTTCGCATCGATAAAAAATGGGTGGGGAGGGGGAGGGAGGTAGGGAGAAGAGGTGGTTCTTACCCTTGGCCCAACCGTCAACACTTCTCCTACCTATTCAAACCCCACCCCAACTCTCACACACACAAACACAAGAGGGGCTGAAAAATGACCCCTTGAACTATCAGAAACACTGTGTGTATGTCAACCGTAGGATCATCATCAAGCCAATGTAAATGGAATTCTAATCAGATAATCAAAATTTGGATGTAACTTTCATGAAGAGCAAGTTACAGATGAAGTTGAAGTTGTTCAGGTTGTAGTCTAATGACTGTGCTTGAAGTTTTATAAAGTAAGAAATAATTATGGCCGACGATCTATATTCATGTTACAGAGGGAAAGCATGAATAAGAAAAACCATTTCAACATTTACAAATAAGTTATACTGAGTACAGAGTTTGAAAGTTTATAGTGAGTGGGATGAGGAATAATAATCTTTTTAAAATCTATAACAAATTGCATCGATCTAGGATGATGAAATGGCAGCCTCACCAAAAGGATGCATGAGTTGGGGCTCACGGAAGCAGTACAAAGGAAAAAGACATGCATAGACTTTACACAGGTAAGCAAGCGGTAAATGTAATGGAATTACACTGCTACATTTTTTAATTGTGACGATCATAATATAATTAATGTATAGTAATATATACTATATATTTATATGTAATATTAATTTATCACCTAAAATGTCACTACTATTAATATGCCTGCGCTGTGTCACATTATTCTCCAAACGAATTCCCTAAAAATGTTATGAAAATTTATCGAAGAGTGGTTGAGCAGCAGCAATATCTGTATTTAGATGTTTAGAGTTCTCAGATACATGACGGTGTTTTATTTGCAGGGTCTATGCAATTAATTCAACATTTTGTAATGGCTGGCAGTACGCTTTCTCTGCATATTTATTATTGTATTATCAGTACAATATATCATTGTTATAATACTAAGGCATCTAACGATTTGTCAGGAGAATATTTTCATAATGTGTGTAATAGTAATGAGTAGTGGAGTGGCAACTGCCAGTGTGACTTTATGTAGAATGGATAGCAAGCGATCCAAGCAAGGAAGCTCCTCTTGTTATTATACTAAAGTAACTAATGATTTGTCAGGAAAATATTCTCATAATGTTTGTAATGACAATGAATAGTGGATTGGTTACCGCTAGTGTGACTTTATGTAGAACAGGATATAGTATCAGGATTACAAGTATATTGCACATTTTATTGCACCCTAATTAGTATCCTGTCAGGTGAATTGTGCCACTGAAATGGCAACTTTCTTTTAAGGTGTGTCAGGGTTTTATTTTCCTACCTAATTATTATTATATGGATTACCTTAGTTCAAATGAAATTCAAAATTAGTATCAGAGATGTTAGATTTAAAAACAAGTAAATGGAATGATTATTGCATCTGTATTTCACATGATATATTTATGTAATTTACTAGTAGGCCTACGTACAGTTTCTAAACATGCGTTACTTTGCTGGTCATATCAGTAAGTTTCAAAGCAAGAGATTATCGCTATATGCTAGGCTCTGTATATCTGTACATGGTATGTGGCTCATTCAGCGTTGAGTATTCAGTGTAGTAAATTTGATGCCGAATCACGATGTTTTTGTTTTCAAGCACATGACAAAAATTGTACCAAGTGCAAGATTAGAGCTAATGAATCTTTTGTCACCAAAATCGCATGATTTAAGTGTTGTTGTTTTTTTTCTCTACATGCGCCAATAAAAGGAGAAAACATCCAGCGACACCAGATACGGGTTGTAGTCAGACTTTAATCACCGAGCCCGAGTGGCTCTAAAACCATCGCCAACAGATGGCGTAACATTTTACAATCCATATAATACAATCCACATGAACAATTAATAGGCATCTCGCTCATCCTCGTAAGGCAATGGAATTGTCCAGTGTAGTTACGATACGTCTTGAATGGATGCCGAAAAAAATACCCTTGAAAATCCATCCTGTCAATATGAATGACCCTATACTGTAAGTGTTATCCTATCGCTTATCGCTATCATACTGGAACTTCAACCCATCCAAAACTATGGGCAAAGCCTGGGGTATTTGCCTAACAATGCGGATGTCAAAGGGCCCTAGTAGTATTTTGTGTCATTATTTTATATCCTACTTTCAATTGGCCTAGCCCCTAGGCATATTACTTTTTTAAAGCGCTCTCGAATGATGCCACCTTATGCTGTAGCTTTGATCACCTTTTTTCTTCTTTCAAACACTTTAAAAATAATCGCTGTTCAGGGCCTTACCTGCCACGGATCTAATCTCACAAATAACTTTGACCAGAGACCGGTGAACCAGCCCCTCAACTCACTAAGAATCAGACTTTTCTTTTTTTTTTGTGTGAGAATATTGTCGCTTTTCCCGTTTTGTTCTCTCGGTACGTTGACATAGTATCTTATTAATTAATATACAATTATTGTATACGATCAAGTACAGTATACAATACTTAGGCACTTGAGTGTAATGGATTGCTTTAAATTATAATGATTAGCTAAATTTATAACCTTGCCTTTTCTATTTTTCTTTTGTTGACGATAACAAATATGAACATAGTACAAAATGACAGAAAATTTTATATTCTCTTTTGATCAAGTTAACTTCGTATAGTGTTAGCAATTCATTGACTCATGATCCAAGTTGTTTATGATGTTTATGAACGTTGAATATCTAATTTTATTTTGAATTATTTGGACGAATATGAGTATGCATGAATCTATGCTGGTGGTTTATCAAAGTAGGCCTATTCCATAATATGACTATTATGATTCAATATGTAAACCTGTATAAATTTTAGCGTGTCGGCATGTACTACTATAGTATATCAGTACGTATGCCAGTGTTGTCAATACGAGCATACATACTTATGCATCATATGCATATACAGATGTATGTGTTAACGTGTACGGTACTTTAGTGCTTTTGCATTCTTCGCAGCTGAACACTAAGATTCAGAGCGTTATGTAACAGCAACAGTGTGAAGCACTATGTTTTGTATAAGTGAAATTTAAGATCAGCTGTTGCCTGTGAATTTGGCCAGGGTACTTGGCTCCGTTCATGCTACCGATTTTATTCGGTGTAGTTTAATGTCATCACGGATTCCAACAGCTCTCTTTGCGACCAATTATTTTCAGAATGTTGAGCTGTCTCGGATGTAAATTAATGTATTCTCCATTTGTTTTTCAACATTGCTCTGGTTTCCCTTACGGGATTCTTATCATTGATTTGTTATTTTGGTGGTGAGCCAATCCCTAAGTATTTGTCGTCCCCTCGTCTCTTTGTTGGTTGCTGATATTGTTTTTTTTTCTCTCGTTCGAAATACGCTCGTTGCTAGCATATGATTACATCTATGTAATTAAAAAATCATACGTCATATGGTAATTTCTGTGAAATTCCACACAAATTTATAACACATGAGGGATCTCGTGAGCCAAACTTGTTTATCAGCATGTACCCTGTTAAGTCCGACATAGTTTGGATTTTCTACATTTGTTGTTGTTATTATTTCGGAAGCCCACTGAGTCCTTCGATGTATCTTTGTCCGCTCGTTGTATGTGTTCCATGTTTGTCTTCTTCAACGTTACTGTGTTTTCTTGTCTCCCTTCTCTTTTCCGTTTTCCCTTCTACTCCGCAGCGTTACTCTGCTAGTTCTGATTCTGACGCCATTCATGTTCGTCAATTATTACCGTATTCTGCCACATTCCGTTGGCTGGTCTTGTTATCTTGTGTATTGATTCATGCTATTCTAGTTTTATACGCAAAGCTGATTCTCATTGATACATATACACCCCATATTTCCAATGGCTGAGAACATGAATGCGCCGTTTCATTCCGTTTCAAATGATGACTTCTTTGAACTATTTAGACAAATGTCAGAAACTGATACATTGAATGGGACAGATAGTGCACGAATTACCCCATATGATATTCTTGTTGTTGATAATTTGAATTCATCCACAAATGAATTGCCTCATGATTTCAGTCCTGACTTAACTCAGAATGTTTTGTGTAATTATATCACTGTGAACCATTGTAAAGACATGTGTAATAATTTTCCTAAAGATACCCTTTCTTTGTTGCATCTGAACATAAGGAGCATAAACAAACATTTTGAGGACTTTAAATTTCTGCTGGAATCTGATACAAATCAACCATTTTCAGTTATGGGATTATGTGAAACCTGGTTAACTTCTAATTCTGGAAATTCTTTTGCAATAGATGGGTATAACATGTTTTTCAATAACAGGCCAGATAATAGGAGTGGTGGAGGTGTAGCGTTGTATGTATCACGTACTTTTGAATGTACTGTTCTTGATGATATTTCTAGAATGGATAGTTTTGTTGAATCTCTTTTTCTTGAAATTTGTATTCCAGGAAATAGAAATATCGTGGTCGACATATTGTACAGACCACCAAATTCATGCTTCAAAGATTTTTTTATTTATCTTTCAGACTTGACACAATCCCCGGTTTTTCAAAATAAGGACTGTTTTTTACTTGGTGACTTTAATATTGATCTGTTGAAATTGGACAATGATAATATCTCAAGCGAGTTTCTTCAAACATGTTTTTCTTCTTCCTTTCTTCCGCTTATTTCAAAACCCACACGTGTTACAGATCACTCTGCTACCCTTATTGACAACTTCTTTTGTAATGTTTTACCCCTCCCAGATTCTTTTATAATTCTGTCAGATATGACTGATCATTTTCCAATTATGACTCATTTTCCTCTTAAGACAATAGCTAATAGTGTCAAACCTTCTGTATTTCCCTTATTTAGTCGCAGAGTGTCGCCTGAAAAGCTTGCTAGTCTGGACGCGGCACTGGATAATACTGACTGGTCGAGAGTTTTAGAAAGTGATGATATCAATTTGTCTTTTAACAATTTTACGGAAATTTTCAATCACCATTTAGATGAAATAATTCCAAAACAAAAGAATAAATCAGATTATAAAAAGATACCCAGATTACCGTGGATCTCAAAATCCATTCTCCGTTCTATTAACAGGAAAAATCGATTATACTATAAATACAAAATGGAAAGGAATGAATTATCTAAGAATAAATATACATTTTATAAAAAATACTTTAACAATGATTCTACGATCTGAAAAGAAAAGATATTATTCCAAGTTATTATTGAAATATAAGTTTGATATAAAAAGTACTTGGAAGGTTTTAAAACAGGCCATGAATGTTGCAAGTAAAAATTCAGATATTGATAACATTAAGATGAATGATGAAATAATTCATGATTCTGTTCACATTGCAAATGCTTTTAATTCCTTCTTTTCAGAAATTGGTGAAACAATTGCTCAAAATATTCCTGCTTCTCAGAACCATTTCACTGAATTCTTAGGTCAGTTTAATCCCAACTCTATATTTTTTACTCCTACTAATAGATATGAAATAATTGACATGGCATTTTCTTTAAAGAATAAACGAAGTTCTGGTATGATGAGATTGATAATGTTATTTTAAAAGGTGTTATATCTTCGATCGCTGATCCTCTTGCTCATATATTTAATTTGTCAATATCCCAGGGCGTATTCCCTGAAAAAATGAAATTGGCTTAAGTAATTCCAATATTCAAAAAAGGTGATAAACTTGATACCAGTAATTATCGTCCAATTTCATTATTATCTTCTTTGTCTAAAGTTCTGGAAAAACTTATCTATAAGAGAATGACTAATTTTCTGAAACAATATAATATATTTTCAAATTCTCAGTTTGGTTTTCGTGAGAAGCACAGTACCAGTCATGCTCTCTTAAGTTTTGTTGAACGAGTGGCTCGTGCAATTGATGACCACTCTCATTTGATTAGCATTTTCTTGGACTTCTCCAAGGCCTTCGATACAATTAATCATGATATATTGCTTTACAAGTCATCACATTATGGAATACGTGGGAAGGCCTTGGAGTGGTTCAAGAGTTATTTATCCAATAGAATACAGTTTGTTACAATCAAAAATGATAACTCGGTGATCAGAGAAGTTAAATGTGGGGTTCCTCAGGGAAGTCTGTTAGGGCCATTGTTATTCATTATTTATATCAATGATTTTTGTCAAGTATCTGAAGCTCTTTCTTTTATTCATTTTGCTGACGATACTAATGTATTTCTAGTTCATAGTGATATTGATGTTCTTGTACGAAAAGTTAATAGCGAGTTGAAGAAAGTAACAAATTGGGTCAGAGCTAATAAGCTCTCCTTGAATGTTCAGAAAACGAAATATATGCTTTTTAGTAATACTGTTGGCACTTTAAGTACTGACATAGTTTTGGATGAAACTCCTTTGGAAATAATTTCACATTTTAAATTCCTTGGGGTTATTTTAGATGAGAAACTTTCTTGGAAATTGCATATCGATTATATTTGTAATATAATTTCACGTAATATAGGCGTTATTAATAGACTAAAATTGTGTTTACCTAAAAAATCATTACTTATGTTATACTCGTCATTGATATTGCCTTACCTTAATTATGGACTTTTAGTCTGGTGCAACACGCACCAAAATCTGTTGGATAGAGTGTTCCTCTTGCAAAAGAAAGCTCTTCGTGTCATTTGTTATTCTCCCATACGTTCTCACACAGATGCACTGTTTGCCTCTAATAAGTTGCTAAAATTTAGAGATTTGTTTTTATTCAATTTAGGTCAATTTATGTATATGTACAACAATAACCTTCTTCCTGATGTTTTTCATTCCATGTTCCTAAAAAATCAGTCATTTCATGAATATCCAACTCGACGCTCTAACGAATATCATTTACCTCTTTTCCGTACCATTTTAGCAAAGAACACATTTGTTTATACTGGCCCGAGCTATTGGAATTCCATGCAGCCTGATATTAAAAATGCCCCCTCAATATACTCATTCAAGAGGAAATTGAAAGTTTCTTTATTGCAACCTTATTCTACTGAATAGAATTAACCAGCTGTTATAACTTCTTTTCTAAGAACCTACGTTTTCACATATTGATTGCCAAGTATACTTTAACTCTTGTATACTATATTCATATAATGCTACGATATTTCTCCGATCATATATGTCTATTGCCCTGTTCTTTCTCGCGTCACTTTTTCTCACTTTCTCGACATACTTCTTACGAGATCGCTGTCTCTGTAGAACGTTTTTGTCTGTTCTGTTCTTTTCTATTATGTTAGCTTTGCCTCATTTTGTCTCGTCTCATAGTCAAGTCTCCGTTGTATTGTTACTCCTACTCCAGTCTCTTTTCATGTTTATTTGTTTGTATATCTGTCTGCTTTTGTTGATTTATCTTTCTAGTGGGCTTCCAGACTATTACTTTTTTTCTCAACTGATGTTTTTCCTCTGAGGGGCCCACAATCTACAAGCTTTGTCTTCTCAGTGGGTCCCTCCATTTTTCGAATTTTGCATACTGTATAATTACTTCTAATCACTTGAGTTATATGATAGTGTATAATTATTATAAGGTGGTACAATCATTGTATATACATTCTTTCATGTTATACTTTACGCACCTTAATGTCTGTTTTCAAAAAAGTGATGTTCATATCTTTTTTGTCGAAAAATGAAATAAAACATTGAATTGAATAACACTGGCGTGACATCTTCTTTCTTTTCTCCCCATCATATAAAATTATTATTAACCATCACCATAATACTTATTAAATCACATAATAACTTTGATGCACTACACCAATCACAAACACTTACTTAAACCAATAATAAATCATAAAATACCTGTATAATGTATGTAACACGGTAATAACTGTGGTAATTTAAAAACTGCAGTAAAACAAACAATACTACACTAATACATATATAATCAAATATTTGATCCCACATCATTATGTACCTATCAGATCTGAACATACATATTTTACCTCACAATATATGATTTCCATTATATATATAATTGTAATACCAAAATTAAATAATCACTGTCAACGCCTAACCTACCAACACCTAATCTTAAATATAATCACCACACTTTTAATTCAAATAAACCATACTGAACTTTAAAATCATTGAAACACACTCATCACATAAATACACTCAATTGCCTAATATCTAAACTAACTACTATTATCACTTACATAACTGACAACAATTTACACAAAGTTGGATTACCTTCAACTTACAATCACTGAACATAAAATAACAGAACTATATCCTATACATCTCCTTCATTGCCATGAATGGAGTAAATAAACAAGCGGTGTTGTGATCACATAATAAACAAAGACATGGCACACTAATGCATAATATAATACCCACAAACCTGATTTTCAATTAATCAGCCAAACTGAAGACTCTAGCTGAAGGGCTTGCACTTGCAATATCAGCAAATGATTAAAATTGAGTGACACTGTGCTAGTCATGTACACGTTGTATGTTGTAATGGGCAGACAACAAATCAATTGACTAAAGTTGAATACACAGACCATTCACAGTGAAAGGCAAAATACATGTTATCATTTCACATACAAACCTGTGATTCAATTAAAACCATAAAACCATAAAGTAAAACCATAAAGTTGAGGTGTGCAGTAAGGCATGTGCATGCAAAAATGCAGGAATACAATATAACCACAAAATAACACTTTCACACAACAGTGTTGGTATCCTACCCAAAACTGACCCTTTTTTCTGTGTAAAATCCAGCCGTGTACATATAATAAGCATTGTGATTTAAGATGAGTGCGTACGACAAGAGTCTACTATCAAGTATCTACACAAATGATAAAAATTGCTAAAGTGTGCCCCTACCCAGACAAAAAAAAAGTATGAAACAGGTACTCTGCGCCATAAGAAATGTGAATAAAAGGGCAAGTACAGGCATATTAACAGGAATGCCATGACGATAAACATGTAGTAAAAATATAACAATGCAGGCAGGGAATCTCCCCCAAATCAAAGTATGATACTAAATGTGTAAGAAGTAGACATTCATGACCAATATCTGACATCTGTCACTAAATAGGTAACATGGAAAATAATTGTGGACAACAATAAAATAATGGAAATACAAGCCTCCTGAACTATAGGAGTAATTACATGTACAAACATGGACTGTCCAATTCCGTGTGGTTGCTGCATATAAACACATACCTCAAGACAAGTAGAACACTTATCAAAAGTAATTAAAGATATAAATTGTACGAAAAACAATTGTGAGTAGCCTACAAAATGTACTATTCTATGTGTACAGAGGTACCACACTGAGCAGCTAAAACAAAATAAATGAATAACCTGTGAACACAAGCAAGTTATGCTCTTCAAATTTTATAAAGATGTCCTTATAACCTACACATCAGCATAATATCACATCATGATACTAATACTGTATCTTTAAAACATGATATACTGATCAAATCATGTGAGAAAACAATTACAATGTATGTGGCAATAGCTATACAATAGGGCATAAAGACACCAAACAACGGGATTCTAAGCATGGGGGTAAATTACAAAATAATTTAAAAACAAAGTAAGCACCTTTGAAACAAATGGGAAAACTAACAAAGGGGGCTGGGGAGGGAGCTAGCCAGGCAGGATGGCAGCATTGGCATCCGGCACATGGGGTACAGGGGGACAGAAGGGGTAGTCTACGTCAGCCAGTGAGAGTACATCATGGACATCTCAGGTGGGCCAACATCTGGAGGACGTGTCGTGTGTCCAACTGCAGGGCATAGGCGGTGACGGGACCATCGGGCAACGAGGTTGGGGGCATCATCGGGTGGGTGCGCTTGACCGACAAAGGCATTGATGCTTAGGGCATGTATCGCGACACACAAGGGTGGGGAAGCGCTGACACAGGCATTGTCAGCTACATCGCAGTCATCGACATCAGCATTGAAGGCGACATCATGTGGGTCACCATCACCATCGTAGACGACATGGGGGACGTAGCAAGGGTAGTCAGTGATGACACCATGAACGGCACAGGAGGGGTCACCAGCACAAGCATTAGAGGTGTGTGGCAACGGGTTGAGTGCGACAACATCCATGGAATCCCAGAAGGGGTCATCTGCATCGACATCGTGCGGTCGTGGCAGGGCTGTGACATCGGGCTGTGATGTGCGAGGGCAGATCACATCATGGAGAAGGGTACTGGGAGGGGTTACAGCATCATGGTCACTACCAGCCTGCGAAGGAGCATGACCTGTGTGGTCATGGGGGTGAACACGTGGCATCGTGATCACATCAGCATCCTGACTGATGGTGGGAGGGGCGTTGTTACCACGATCTGGCGAAGTATGGTGATGTACCACAGTAGACCAACGCGCATCATCTCCCAGGTCTGGGGATACGACCGCTTTTCCACAGGCACAAGGAACATTGTCATGACTATTATCATTGTACTCGAGCACCTGTGGGGTTGAAGCATCGTCACTGGCAGACAGGGATGGCTCATTAAGTGGAGTCATGGTGGAGCAAAATTGAATTTTTGCACATTTCCCGGCGTCACTTTTGCACATTTCCCGTTCAATTGATGAAATTTGCACATTTCCCGGCGAGACATTTGCACATTTCCAGGCGTTTGCACAATTCCTGGCAAAACGTTTGCACATTTCCCGGCGAGACGTTTGCACAATTCCCGGCGTTTGTACATTTCCCGGCTCCATAGGGTCTGCCTTCTGACTCCAACTCATGGCTCTACCACCAAACTGCTTTCAGTAATTTGTAAGCAAATATTTATGATCATGTTATGGTCAATATGTTGCTCCTATATAAAATATGGATGAAATAAATCTATGTACACATAAAAATGTCCAATGTCGGTATTATTTACCTGACGAGTTTAATTCAGAATTTTCTAGCAACGAACATTCTCTCAGTATATTACACGTTAATGCTCGCAGTCTTCAAAGAAATTTTGAAAATATGCAATTATTGTTGTCTACGATAAATATGAAATTTTCAGTTATTGGTGTCACAGAAACATGGCTTAACGACAAATCTCCCCCTTTATATAACATTGATGGATATTCTGTTGTCCGGTCTGATAGAAAATGCGGAGGAGGGGGCGGAGTTGCTTTGTTCTTATCACACTCGTTATCGTTTAAAGTAAGACCTGATTTGATATATAACGGAAATGAATTTGATTGCATGTGTGTTGAAATCAATATATGTAATAGAAGAAATATAATACTTTGTGTTGTATACAGGCCCCCTCATACAGACAGTAATTTATTTTTGGAAAATTTGGATGTTTTATTAGAGCTGATCAATCAAGAAAACAAAGATGTTTACTTGATGGGTGATTTCAATATTGATCTTTTGAATCAAGGAAGTAATGCTAAGAATAAGTTTTGCAATATTTTGCAAGCAAATTTCTGTAATGTCACTATAGATTAGCCCTCGAGAATGACGGTTAACTCATCAACATTGATTGATAATATTGTTACTAATATTGACACCGTATCCGGGCAATTACCCCGAGAGGGCAATTACCCCCCGGCTAAATACTGGTTAGTGGTAAGCTTAGAGTAACGATTAGGGTTAGGGTTAGGGTTAGGGTTAGGAGTTTGGGTTAGGGATAGGATTAGGTTCAGGATTAGGATTAGGATTAGGGCCAGGGGAAGGGTGCGGGGTAATTGCCCAGGGGGTAATTGCCCTAGACCCATTGACACAGATCATTCGAAATCTGGTCTTTTGTATAGTGATATATCTGATCATTTACCTATATTTTTTATCTGTGACGAGATACAACATTCCCATGTCAAGCAAACAGAAAGTAAGAAGAAGCGCAAATTCACATCAGAAAATATAATTAATTATCATTACTCAACGACGATTTAATCTCGGAGACATGGGATGATTTATTGCTTTGCGCAGACCCAAATATTGCTTATGATACGTTTTGGAATATATTTCTTTCTTATTTTAACAAACATATCCCCGCAATTGAAAGGAAAAGTAATAGAAAAATTAAAAATCCATGGATAACAAAAGGAATTTTCCGATCAATAAAGCAAAGAAATATGTTATATAAATGCAGTTTACGGTATCCTAATAATGATAATGTTAATCGATATAAATTATATAGAAATAAATTGACACAAATCATAAGGCTTTCCCGTAGGATGTTTTATACAGAAGCCTTTCAAAATGCTACTGGAAATATGTCAGCCACTTGGAAAGTTATTAATAATGTTATTGGTAAGCAAAAGAATATGTCAACATTTCAAATTATGCGTGACGGTCAAACACTCTGTAACCCTACACTCTAAGAAAAAAAGGTTCTCAAATGGTTCTCGTCGGCTCCAAAATGGTTCTCATCAGATGGTTCTCGCAAAATGGTTCCGATGAGCACCTATAAATGGTTCCCAATCGAAATGGTTCCGTTCGTCACCATTTGCTAGTATGCGACCCAGTCCCCGAGTGTTATTTGTGGTACTCCTGCAGGTCAAACAATATCTTTAGGTCCACTTTCATTTTTCCCCTTGCTGTATATTCGAATGTCAGATGTAAGAATCACCAAAACTGTGGTATTGGTACAAAAATATTGTATGTGTTTCTACTGCTAGGTGATAATAAAAAGTACATATTGTTTTTATCGTAGACTAATGACTTCTCTTGGCTGCGTGCCAACTGACAGCTGCCACCATCCAATTTTAGCGCTCGATCAGGGGGGCGTTTCATCAACGAGTTCGTCGGAGTTTTCACCGACAAATTTGCTATCAGCCAATCAGACGCAAGGATTTATACTGACAACTGTCAAAAGCTAATGAAATCCTTGGTCTGATTGGCTGATAGCAAATTTGTCGGTGAAAACTCCGACGAACTCGTTGATGAAATGCCCCCCAGATATGCGTACGCGTAAACGTACACATACTAGTACTGCACTGTAGGACTACTAGTATGTAACACAGAACTCTTACACAAGAGTTCTGTGGTATGTAACCGCGGCGGCACGCGCCGCGGCTATGTAGCCCTGTGCTGCCTGCCTGCGCCTATGCAAACCTACCACCACATAGCGGCAGAGTGCCAATGCAATACCATACATGCAGCGGCAGACGGCTAGACACTTTTACAAACACATCACACCCATAACGAACGGCACCCGGTAACGTTAGACATTACTTTTGACAAAGTGGACTGGAAACGTGTCACTGTCAATTTCATTTTCGCCATGGCAGTCATCACAATTTAGGAGAAGAGGTAAGATTTTTAGTTTTAATGTGGTTTTAATTATCTCATTTTTAGATGACATTCGTTCGACGTTGGTACAAAATCAAGTTAGAATGTTACGCGTTAGATTCATCACTCAGTTTTTGTTTTCAGTCAGTGATTAACCTTTAACAGTTAACGGTTATCTAGATCCTAATGTTAGATCTAATTTGATCGAAGCTGCTATCTTGTGTAATGTTTACCAGGTACAGTAGATCCAGATCTATCAATAACATGTTAGGCTGAGCTGACACTCTACAATTAGAAATTTGGCATAGCAATGGCTCATGGGCTAGCCCGAACAGACGCTGTGCGGGGCCGGATCATGGCTGTCACGTTTTTACAGCGACTGGGCCGGGCTAAGTTACTTAGCTAGGTATGCATGTAACGTTTAGACATTTCTATGCCTATTAAAAATAGAGTCTACCAACTCCGAAACACAGCCCAAACGCCGAACGCAAAGATAACTGTGTCCAAGGAGCGCCCCGGGGTAAGGTCTATACCGTCTACATGCAATAGTTAAAGGAAATGTGTTCTAATGTTAGAAGCTTATAAGTTACAATGTATAACTGTCAGTGTTAACGTTAGAGCCAATAGAGGTCTGTCTACAGCCCAGTAGGCCTGTTAGGTCAAAATCTCTTCAGTATGTTTTCAGGCTTGTTCTTAGTGAGGAGTCACGCTGTGTAATGCCGTGTTCTGTTTATCGAATTATAGCAATGACATTGTTTTATTAACGCGGTGTAGGTCTATTGTATCTTTCAATTCATATATCAGGGAAGTGGACACACCAACATGCACAGAAACCAGGGAACAAGTAACTCTGGCCGGGACGATGAAGCAGTACGTACGTGTTTGGGTCGCTGGTGCGGTTAGGGAAAAAGGTAGACTCTACATTGATCAGAGAGACAGCCCGTGACAGACCGTTGACAACATCGGCCAGAACCGTAGGCTTACCACTAGCCAAGAATGAGCTGGGCGGCCACAAGAATTCATCGATCGGAATAAGAGCCCGGGATAGCCCATTTGCAGCATCAGCCAGGAACCCTGGGCTAGTCGAGAGTGAGCTGTGTGGCTAAGACGATACATCGACCAGAATGACAGCCTGTGATAGCCCGTTGACAGCATCAAACAGAACCGATGGGCTAGTCAAGAATGAGCTGGGTGACCAAAAGAATACATCGATCGATCAGAATGACAGTTTTAGCCCGATAGCCCGTTGACAGCATCGACCAGAAACCTACGCTAGCCAAGAATGAGCTGAGTCAAAGAAAACACACTGATGCTGCCAGAGAAAACCTTTGAGAAATATGTAGATAGGGTAGGTAAGTTCGTTGCATTGACTTATAGTGTATTTTATAGCTGCTCTTTCAGAATCTGCCGTCAACCAAATATTCATGTCAGGCGACTTTTTGTTGGTTTGTGTGATGGAGGGTCACATGTTTTGTTATGATCCCAATACAGTATTTGCAACTTACAATGTACCAGTGATAATGTTTCACTATAATTTGCATTTAACAGCTTTGAATCAACTGTATTGGGGGGGGGGGGGGGTAGACGTGATGAGATCAGACCAGATGCCAATCTGAGAAGTGGAGTCATTCATAGTTCTAAACTTTAAAAGCACAAAAGGAAAATGCTCTTTATGATTCTCCAGTCATTGTGTGGTCGATTTCTGCACACTTTTAAAGTTTGCACCTAGACTGGTAAAACTTTGAATTGCATTTATACCCACGCAGGAATTACGTATTGTGTAGAGAATTGAAGATTATGTAATTTATTTCAAAGCACTGATGCACCTCTTGTCACCAGTTTATATTGCTTTTGCAGAAATACAAAATGTACATGTGTGGTGTTTAAAAGACTGTTGACAAATTTGGTGAACAAAATGACAAATGCTAACAACATATTATTGTCATAGGCAGGTTATAGGACAGCAAATTCAAACCTCAGCTTTAGGCCTGCATATAGTTTACTCTAATGAATTTGTTGCTCTGCTTTTAAAAAAAGTGTAAATGAAGAGTTTGTTCGCAAAAACCGATAAGTCCATATTTGCCAAATGGAGATATTTGCGATCAAAGGTCAAGAAAAATAAAGAGAACAATAAGAAAATTTTTGCTTCTTTTGACCATAACTTCAAAAATGTACCTTTATATGTAGTAACCAATATATAATTTAAAAGGTATTATTTTGTACTTTATGACAGAGACCGTACTTCAAAATCTTCAAAAATGGACTTATCGGTTTTTGCTATCAAACTCTTCAAATTTTTATCGACTCCCAATGTTATATATTTTAGATCATGGTTGAGGAATTTTGTTCATTCATGCTTGTGAAACTGTGTGGGTGTTGTATCCTAGCTCTTTTCCCCTTGGGATTCTTATTATCCTTCTCATTATAAAACAATGTGTTCTTTTCTTTTCTTTTCTTTTTGGTGTGTGTTTTCGTAGGACATGCTGTAATTTGTCAGAAGTCATGATTTCGTTAACCTGAATTGATACTCTTCTTGTATTTGCAGTTGTATAGATGTGTCTATGGTGCTTTCAAATTGCAGAACAACAACAACAAAAAAGGTCACTCGTATACAAAGATAAGTTAATTCAAGTACTCGACGTTATGAATGTGAAGTGAAGTGAAGTGAAGAAGTGTAAAGCTTATCCTATCCGAAGTATCATACAGTACCAGCAATATAATGTATGCTTTCTGTGACAATACCAAAGGTCCTGTTTAATGGAATTGATTTCCTGCCCTTTGCAGTTGCTTTTAGGACAAATATGCGTTAAAAGGAAAAAAAAAAACAACACCGAACAAACTAGCAAATACGTGGAAAAAGTTCCTCATACTACTTAAGCAGGTAATGTACTTGCCTTCTGCCTATCTTATGACTTACACAATTACTGTATCTCATCCATGCAGGAATTATTTCACAGAGAATTAGAAATTTTGTTATGTATTTCAAAAGCCTGATGCACCTCTTGCTATTTCATGATCTGTACAGAGATGTGTGATGGTGTTTCAAGAACTGCTCGGTACACAAAATTATGACAAATATTGTGGAAAAAAATTAGTGAACAAATGAAAATATTTTGTTAAGAATATTTGACAGATTATAACATGACAAATACAAACCTCACCTTTAGATTGTAAAAGTGAAGGTGAATAAATACATTTCTGCGAATTTGTGAAAGAGCAAATTTCTATGGTTTTCAGTTATTGAGTAATGTTTCATTAAAAAATATTGGTGAATGTCATGTACATGTATTCATGCTTGTGAAACTGTGTGTGCATGGGTGTGTTATCCTTGCTCTTTTTTTTTCCAGTGTCAATGATAATGTATGATATGCTGATGTATTGCTAATACATATGTATACATGTTTTGAACGTATGTTTGACTGATGAGATGAAATTCAGATGAATTCATTTCATTTCAAATGAGTTTGTGATGCACATTTTCAATGCAGATAGGTAATGTACCTTTAAGAATGGTGCCAGTGAAGCACCTTACCAGCACTGCATGTGAAACACACCAAAAATACACAGACATCAATTCACATACTACATTCTAAGAAAAAAAAAAAGGTTCTTTTGAGCACCATTAAATGGTTCTCAGCACTGTCACAATAGCGACACCTTTTTTGGAGCCTGTGAGAACCTTTTTTAAATGGTGCCTGTCAGCACCTTTTAACAATGGTGCCCATTAGAACCTTTTCCAATGAAATGGTTCTGATGAGCACCTTTTGAAAAGAGTCAAAAAGGTGCCCATCTTTAGTCAAAAAGGTGCCCATGGGCACCTTTTAAATGGTACTCACGAGCACCATTTCATCGGGGAAAAGGTTCTAATGGGCACCTTTTGCAAAAGGTGCCGACAAACACCATTTAGAAAAGGTTCTCACGAGCACCTAAAAGGGTGTCGCTATTGTGACAGTGCTGAGAACCATTTAATGGTGCTCAAAAGAACCTTTTTTTCTTAGAGTGTAGGGATGTAGCATGTTGTTTCAATGAGTATTTTGTTGCTATAGGTCCAAGTCAAGCTTCAAAAATAGATCCCACACAAACTGATTTTTCGCAGTATTTAGGTGCGTCAAATGATAATTCACTATTTTTTAAACCAACAGATTATGGTGAGATTCTTGACATTGTTCACTCACTAAAATCAAGTTATGCAACTGGTCATGATGAAATGAGTACGTATTTTTTGAAACAGATTATTGGTAGTATACTGACACCCTTAGTGTACATTTGTAATTTGTCACTCTCAACTGGTATATTTCCGAATGCATGTAAAATTGCTAAAGTCATTCCAATATATAAAAAAGATAACTCTTCTTTTGTATCAAATTACCGTCCTATTTCTATTCTTCCTAGTATGTCTAAGGTAATAGAAAGGCTTGTATATAACAGATTGTATGATTTTTTGACACAATATGATATATTTAACCAAGACCAGTATGGTTTCAGGAAATTTCATTCAACAGATATGGCACTAGCCCAATTATACGATAGAGTGTCGACTGCCTTAGCTGAACAAAAACATGTCATCGGTGTTTTCATGGACCTAAGCAAGGCATTCGACACTCTTGACCACACTATCCTCATACGTAAATTGCAGTCTTATGGTGTTCGTGGCATTCCACTTGAATGGTTTAAAGACTACTTGTTAAATAGAAAGCAATATGTGTACTATGAATCTGTTAACTCTGAAGTATTACCTATACAATGTGGAGTCCCACAAGGATCCATATTGGGACCGTTATTATTTCTAGTGTATGTAAATGATATTTCAAACTCATCTAAGTCACTGCAATATATTGTGTTTGCTGATGACACCAATGTATTTTGTTCCAATTCTGATTTTCATTCGCTCCTAAGAACTCTTAACACTGAATTACCGAAATTATCTATGTGGTTTAAGAGTAATAGATTATCACTTAATCTGAAAAAGACAAATTTTATGTATTTCTATAACAAGAAGCACAACAATGAAATGCAACATTTAAATATTATAGTGGATGGTGTATTATTGGAACAAAAACAGAGTATTAAATTCCTCGGAATATATATAAATGAAAATATGAAATGGAATGTTCATGTACAATATATCTCTGATAAAGTATCTCGTAATGTTGGTATACTTCAAAAGTTAAAGTATTATGTCCCTCAGAATATTTTATTTATGTTATATAATTCATTGATATTATCGCACATTTCTTATTGCAACATTGTATGGGCAACATCAAAAAGCCACATTGATAGTATATTACTTTTGCAAAAGAAAGCAATACGTATATGCACCAACTCAGGTTATCGAGACCATTCAGATCCTTTATTCGCAGAATTAAGAACACTTAAGGTCAATGACATTAATTTTTTGCAAAACTCACTCTTTATGTTTCGCTTACATAATGGTCAGTTGCCATCTTCTTTTTACTCATTATTTCAATTAAATAAGGAAATACATTCTTATCCAACAAGACAATCTGATAAGTTTCACTTGCACAATCCCAAAACAGTGATGGCTCTGAAATCTGTCAGACACACCGGACCCGATGTTTGGAATTCTCTTCCTTCTGAAATTCGAAGTTTAAAGTCCACGTATTCTTTTAGGAAGGCTGTAAAAACAATGTTGTTATCTGAATATCAGTAATTCCATTGTCATTGTTATATACACGAAATTCTTTCGTACAAATATCGACATAATTAATCTATTATGTAATAATGATTATGTAACCGACCATGACCTGTATCAACTGTCCACCTGTACCTCGTTGAAGAAATATTTTGTCATGTCTTGCTAATCAGTGATACAGGTGATTTTATTTTGTATAAACCTTTAGTGAAAGCAGACAAGCCTCTCCCTTCCCTTTCTCCTTTCAACTATCCTATCTCTATGCAAGTCATCCCTCCCTCCTATTCTCCTTCCGATGTACATTATATATTATGTTATGCTACGGGGGCTGCACGCAAATCAAGCTACGCTTATGCTGTAGCCCCTCTGTATTATTCATTGTAGTATGTTTTGTTGTACTTTTGCTGTACATTGTACACAGGCAATGAACAAGAAAATACTTATATATATTGTGATATTTGTGTTTGTACATGAATGTGTATATGTACAATGATGATACAGAAACCAATAAATCAAATCAAATCAAATCAAATCAAATCAAATCAAATCAAATCAAATCAAATCAAACAGTAGGCCTATGTTGCGCGTAGATATGCTGTGTATATTTTACCGATCAAATGAAAATGTACCTTTACAAAAGTGATTCTTTGTCACTGCTCTGATTATCACAGGTTAAAATAGGGAGTCTCAATCTTCTACTCGTTTCTATCAGTTTAATATTCACATCCAATTTCATTTTGTCCTGCCAACCAAATATCTGCCGACTACCCCTTGCTCAATCGGACTTTGTACTGGGCATTTATGACCAGTGGTCATAAAAAGAGTCAAGCATTCAATCACTTCCCTTTCCTTTGGAGATAGAGCAACCAGACCCTGACTGACCTGACTAACCAAGGTGTATGACACCTACTCATGCCCTCGGTCCGGCTGCCCATATATATATACACCGGGTGTCCCCAAAAAGCGGAACGGTGGATTTTCAGTACCTTGCGTTCTAAAAGTGATATATTTTTTGACATCATTAAAAAGAGCATTTCCGCAGAAGACCATGATACCAAAATCATTAAATTTGGTTCAGCATTTTTTATTCTACGCTAATTTCTATAAATGCAGTCATTTTCAATTTCTTGCGACTTATGAGATCATAATTTGGGTGCGACACGCGTTCCATACGGTGAATTGTGTAAGCTTGTTGATCCATGTCAACAAAAGATAACGCTTTCATATTGGGCGCGCATACACACACACACACACACAGACACACACACATACTGTTTTTTTTCCCCTAGCCCGTGCCCAATGTGAAAGCTGTATCTTTTGTTGATTTGGATCACCGAGCTTACACAATATTCACTGTATGGATCGCGTGTCGCACTCAAATTATATCTTATAAGTCGCAAAAATCCGGCGAAATTTGAAAATGACTGCATTTACAGAAATTGGCGTAGAATAAAAAGTACTGAACCAAATTTAATGATTTTGATATCATTTTCTTCTGCTGATAATGTTCTTTGTAATGATGTCAAAAAATATATCACTTTTAGAACACAAAGTAATGAAAATCCACCGTTCCGCTTTTTTGGGACACCCAGTATATATATATATATATATGTCATCAATGGACAATATGCACGTTTATGAAAGGGATTTTCAACCTTTCTGTCGGAAAACAGTCCCAACGCACATTTTTCTCAGACCATTGAACTGCACCTTCCCTGTTAATTTCAATTTCAATTTCAATTTCAATTTTATTTCCAATTCCATTGAATAAACAGGGAAAATTATATACAATACATTTACAGAACATATTTGTAACAATTTCAAAGAAAACATATTATAAGTGGTCACGAGTAACAACAGAATTTCCTTTCTAAGGTATATACATATACAAAATACAAAGATTAGAATGAAAATGGACGGTCCCACTAAAAAGCAAAGCTTGTAGGGTATGGGACCCTCGGAAAATGCGTACACAAAATCAAAGAAACCAATGTCTTCCTATGATAATAGGAAGAAAAACGAAAGAAAGAAAAAAAAAAGGAAAAAGAAAAAAGGGGAAATGAGACTATGGTACAACACACGCCATCGTGGACACAAGCATACTGTACTTCATGATGTAAATGCAATGATAAAACAGTAAAAACGCTCCCTGGTTTGATATTGCGATTGATTGGGTGCATATACCGGTATGAATGCATAGGAACGGATATGAAAAGGAGAAAGAGAATAAACTCACTGTTGTCTGGTACAATAAAAACAAATAATTTGGTTGTATATCACAAGATTTCAATAGAAAGAATTTTAATTTGTTCTTAAAAAGAATTCAAAGTGTGTGCTGTTACTATGTCGTTGGGAAGTGAGTTCCAACACTTTGGCCCCTCGTAGATGAAGGTTAGCTGAGCCAGCAAAGTCCTAAAAAAATGGCAAATGAAATTGATTGGATTGCCTTAATAATTATGGATGGATTGATTTTTTAAAAACATTGATTCAAATATAATATGGAAGATCATTTTTATTGTAATTATACATAAATTGTCCTAAATTAAACAAATACAAATCTTTAATTTTGAATATACTATTTTCAAAAAATAACGGATCAGTATGAGACAAATATGCAGTATGACATATAATACGCAGTGACTTCTTTTGTACCTTATTTAGTTTATTTAGTTAAGTAATTTATCCAAAAGAGTTTGATATGTATTTCCCCATAAAAGAATACCGTAATTTAAATAAGGAAATATGAGGGATGAATATAATGTAAGCAGGGACGACAAAGGAAGACAAAATTTAATCTTGGTGATTATACCAATATTTCGTGAAATAATCTTACATATACAATCAATATGAAATTTCCATGAAAGCTTATTATCAACTGTTATTCCCAAATATTTGATATAAGAAACATTTTCCAGTGGTGTGCCATCAAAGATAATATCAGCAGGTAGTGCCTCAATGGAGTTGCTGAAAAGCATATATTTTGTTTTTTGAAGATTAAGAGATAATTTATTAGCTTTTATCCATTGAGCAACTTTTCTAATTCAAAATTTAATGTATTTACAAGGGTAAAAGGATTATTATGCAAAAAAAAAAAATTTGAATCATCCGCAGAGAGAATGAAAGAAAGAATATCTGATGATCTACAGAAATCATTGATATAAATAAGAAACAGAAGCGGACCTAATAAACTTAACTGGGGGACCCCACATTTAACATTTAACATTTGTGAATTACAATCATTTAAAGAGACATATTGCTTCCTGTTCAAGAGGTAGCTCCTGCACCACTCCAACATTCGGCCGTTACATTCGGCCGGACTGGTAAAATCTACCGGCGTGACAGGTCCCAACTGAATAAATTTGGAATGTGCCATCATTCATAGGGCCTACCTTGATACACATCAAACTTGAACACACGACTTTGAAAGTTTGTTTGTTCTCAATTTAAGAAATTTACTAAACGAAAAATGAAAATAAACACTTTCAAGTTAAAGCAAACATAAAACTGTGGTAAAATAGATTACCCATTTCAGACTTAGTTTTAGTATCAAAATGTTATTTTTCCGATGGTCGAGTACAATTACAATTGACAAAAATTACACCTTTAAAAGAACACAGATTGAACCATATCAAATGCCCTTGTACGTAGATAGCTCTCCTTCCAATAACCATATTTATCAACGGTTCTCTCATATTTTTGTTCCAAAGATTTCAAGTTATTTCAAAGTTGAGCTTCATGATCAATTGGAAAAACTCACAATGTTATGTCATCTCTGAGTCAACATTGATGTCAAAAAAGCCATCAGGCCGTCACACTTCAACTTGATTATTATTTCTTATTTAAAGTTATGAAGAGTGTAGTCGCAGAATGTATCAACTCCATTCATGTTAATTTGAGAAATAAAATATTGGTGGTGAAGGTTGCTGAAGAACAAAAAACATGCATGTATCAACAAAGTATCTACGGGATGTTCTTTTTCAACAATAACTTTAAATAACCCTAACTAGGCCGAGCTATTTAGGTAGTTGATAGAGCCGGGGGGGGGGGGGGGGGGGCTCCCAGGCCCCCCCCCCCCTCCAGATCTCGGCCGTCGACCGCGCGATCGCGACGAAAATTGGCACACACATTGCCTATGATGTAATCTAAAATATCATGAAGTTAATTTTTCAAAAAAATTATCATTTATGCTAAATTATGCTAATTTATGCATAATGATGCATGAAATCAGACTATTTGGTATAAATCACAAAATAAAGCGCAAAACAGGCACATTTTTTGTGTAAATATTCTTTTTAGTGTCCTTAGCAAATGTTGTAAGAAAAATTGTGATATCAGACAAAATTCTTAAGTATTTTATTATTTTTTTGAATTTCTTATCTATTTCTTTCTTTTTTCGACTTTATGTTTTCCATAATTTTTTCGAAGAAATTTGTCCGCGACATCGCTCCAAACAAGAAATTATGTTATACATTGATTTTAATCAATAAAACGCCAAAATAATCATGCTTTTATGAAATTTGACTGTAAGCACAGTTTGCATCGAAATTGTACACGAATTCACGTTTTTGAGCAATTTTGGGTCTGACATGCATGTACATATTGATGTGTAACTTCGGAACCGCGGGCCCGGGCGTCGCAAATTTGGTGTCAAAAGATGCGGGAGACTCGAAAAAAATAGGTCATGAAACGTCGCGGCGATAGCTTTTTGCGATTGCAATATATCGCGCGGAACGTCGAGGGGGCCTAGTTAGGGTTAAAAAGTATCCGTTGTTATTTCTCAAGTTAGGTATCACCCAAGAGGTTTTATTCTGTTCAATTTGATAAAGGACTTACTTTAGGTGTGCATGACGTAACTCATTAAGTGATGGAACTTTCCATCAAACATTGTCTTCAAACTGTGGTTTGGATTAAAGGGGATGGCTAGTAACCGATCAATGGGAATCAGTAGGAATGCTGAGGGATGACTGTTCCAATCATTGTGGGATTCATTTAAGAGTACATTATATATCTACTGTTGTGTGAAAATTATTTGCTTCAGAACGGTCTCATATACAAGTAATGTGCAGATTAATGCCCCGTCACTGACCAGGCACACTAACCTGGAAACATTAAACTGCACATTACTTGAATATGAGACCATTCTGAAGCAAATAATTTTCACACAATAGATACATAATGGACTCTTAAATGACTTCCACAAGGATTGGAACAATCATCCTCCAGCATTCCCACTGATTCCCATTGATCAGTTACTAGCCATCCACTTTAAGTGAGAAGATTAACAGAAGCTTGCATGATGAATGATCCTATTCAGTGAGAATGAACCGTAGGTGTCTATTTCTATGGACTTATCATTATTTTTTTTTGGCATACTGCATATTTCTACGCAACGGTGATTGAAAAAAAAAGAGAAAAAAATCACGCACGAATAACTCGTGGTGCCATGGCATATATGCCTTGTTCAATGATGCGGCAGTTTGAATATGGATAGTATACATCTTATCCAAACAATAAAGGAGAGTGTGTCTATACGCCGAGTCCTGCATTTGATATTACTGGCGAAGCTATTTTAGATTTCTTTTGAAATAGATGGCATATTTCAAGCAATGTGCATGCTCGCACCACTACGCTTGCACATGAAGACACAATAATACAAGGTGATTTGAAGATTCAAGAGTAAAACAGATATGAAAAAAACAACAACAAAAAGTCTATAATGAACGACGAAAATAAGGAACAGAGACGTAGATAGAGACAGACAGAGAGAGAGAGAGAGAGAGAGAAGAAGAAGAAATCACTAAGCATGTGTAAAAGTAATCCTTTATATGATACTATAGTAAGTGGGAAAAAATCTTAAATTTTTCTTGTAAGTTTCAAAGCACTTTTTGTCTTTATTCAACTCAATTCAATTCAACTTTATTTTCATTTCCATTGAATAAACAAACAGAGAAAAATCATATACAATGCATTAACAGAACATAATGTAATAATTTCAAAAACGTAAAATAACAAAATACATGTGATCATGAGTAACAACATAATTGTATTTTTAAGGTATATACACATGCATATGTACAAGGATGGACTAGCAACCAAAAGAATATTGTCTATCAACCAAAGGAATCATACTGGCCGAGAAAAGAAAATAGATGAGTAAATCAATCACGTAAAAGATGATCGCAAAAGTATGATAATATGTGGTAATAAAAACAAATCGATACTCACTAGCGAGGAACGTTAGGGATAGTTGTAAAGTTAGGGCGAAACCGACTGCGGCATAGCTTGACTGTAGCTGAATAACCAGGGACGGGACGAGGACACCAATGGCGGCGTTCAACCCTCCTTGTAGGAAGCAGTACCCGAACCTCGCGGCCAAAACAAACAATAATTGTTGTTGGACTGGAGTCTGTTATTATGTTACGCCCACTTTGCCAATTTTGGCCACAAAAAGCGACGGGGTGCTTTGAACCGTACATTACGCACTTCATTCGATTAATCCTTGATTGTGATTGGTTGAAAGTCGGGACATGAATTCTCACTGCCTTAAATTGTTTAAAAGAATGAAACCAAAGTGTATGATTACGGAAATCAAAATGAATGCAGACATATTGGCCACGTTACCACAAGAGTGAAGATTTGTCAGCATTATTACTTATAACTATTATGTATTATGTAATTTTCTCCATCTTATATCACAGAACTAATTTACCAAGTAGATATCTCAGTCTGTATAGCCTGCGTTCCTCCTCACAAAACCTCTTTTCTGTGCAGAAGCAAACAAACAAACAAATATGTGGCAATAGTGCCTTTTCAGCATCTACCCTGTTCGCTGAAACTACTTACTAACAGGAAATAAGGAAGATACCTATATTTGGTATTATTCAAGACTGCTCAAAAGACGCACCTGTTTCAATAAGTGTCGAAAATATGTTCTTTTTTTTACTGCTGCTTTAGAAAGTTAAATTTAAAAGTTAAAGATAAAGTGTAAGTTTCTTATTTTTGAATAAGAATAATGTTTTGGTGTTATGTAGCTGAATCTCACTACTCGTTTGTTTGCAAAGCGCATAGAGAACTAGATGATGATTAATGTGGGCGATATATATCACAGTTATTATTGTTATCATTATCTTTATTATTATTATTATTAGTAGTAGTAGTAGTAGCAGGAGCAGTAGTAGCATTTTTTTTTCATAACACCATCTACGTCTCAGCTGCGATATTTAGCTTCGTCATTGTTGTGCTCTATGGTCGTGTTTAATGTTCAAAGGTGTTTGAAATGATTTTTTGGAGGTATGGATGTTTTTTCTTTACCTGAGTAAACGAATGTGATAAGTTACAGAGTCACGCAGTTGCAGCTTTTGAAAAACTTCAGAAAAAAAAAAAACATAAGTAAGAATTGTAATCAGTTTGTTTAATCAATAGTAGGAGGTCAGGATATCTACTGATATGTACGATAGTTTGCATAAAAAGGTCAAACCCATGTAATCTGGTGGCAGAACATTTTTAATTTTGTGTTTTGGTTTTTGGAAAAATAAATAAAACACTACACATTTGATTTAGGTATAATTGGGAAAAGTTTCGAAGCTTACGAAAATAAACAGCCCAGATTTTCATGAAAATCGATGCGCAGCGACAAAAAACGTTTCCCACAATGCCAGCTGTCCATGCGTTTCTTTCTGTAAGGTCCCATACGAGGGTCCACTTTGGAGTAACGAAGCTGCATTTTGTCCCTCATGAGCATTATTTTTTGCTATTCATTGTCCGCTGGGGATGATATCGCACCGATATTCCACTTTTTGCTTTTCTTCAGAGCTAAAGAGCTTACGAGATTATCTGTGAAACTTATTTTTTTTTTCTTTTTTTTTTTCAAACCGCTAATTCCCATCATCCGTTTAGTTTTGCTGGAAACGGGCAAACAAGTTTACCTTGATGAAGGCCAATTGATTTTTATGTTTAGATTTTCACTGCTTGATAGTTTCAATTTACTCAGATGTTTAAGTTGCACGGTGGTAAAAAATCCTTTTTTTCACGTCGGACTTAAATGCTAATACAACTCTGGACCAGCGAAACTGTCCTAAACGTTGGTCCTCACGCGGTAGTCCCATCTACCTATGCGACAGGCGCTTTTCCCAATATTGGTGGAGAGATATACGGAAAAGGATTCTGGGATTCTGAGATGCGCAGTATTTTTATGATTTCAATGGCTGTTTTTCGCAGGCTGTTCAGGTGGACGTAGCATTGATTTACTGCTGATGGAAACTCCAAGTCCAGCAGAATGGTAAAGTATTCTATTTTTTGTTTTTTTCCCCACAGGAAAAATGAAACAAAAAAAAATAGCCATTTTAAAGGGGATGGGCTAGTAAAACTGAATCAGTGGGGAAATCAGTGGGGAAATGCTGGGTGATGGCTTGTTTTCAATCCTTGTGGGGAGTCCATTTTAAGGGTACTATATTTTATTGCTGTGAAAAATTATTCGCTTCAGGACAGTGTCCAGAATGGTCCTCAATATTCAAGTAATGTTGCAGTTTTTAATGTTTTCCAGGTTTAGCATGCCCTGTACAGTGGACGGGGGCATTTAAAACTGCAACATTTACTTGAAATATGAGGACCCATTCTGAAGCAAAACAATTTTTTTACACAAACGATAGATGTTATAATGTTACCTTTAAAATGAAACCCCACAAGAAATTTGAAACAATCATCCCCCCAGCAATTCCCACTGATTTCCCCACTTATCAGTTTTACTAGCCCATCCCCTTTAAACAACTTGAAATTTAGAAATAAAGATGTTGGAGAGGGGGGGATGTCCCTATGTAGGTTTTATCTGCGAAGATTTTCAGCACACGCTTAATGACCATCGTTTTTTCAAAAATGAAAATTAGGGCCTATCTTCATTATTTTTGGTCGGCTTTTTCCTTTTTGACCTATAGCAAAAGTAAAATGATTTTTACGCTGAAAAAATAGTTTTTGGATTTTATGACAGAAGGCAGAAAGTGTGCACAATGTTTAACGAGTCAGGTTTTCCTGGACAAAACCTGGCAGATATTTTAGTTTTCTGAAAAAAAAAAAAGGAAATGGCCCAGTGCAACAGGCCACAAGAAATAAAAACGATGATAATTTCTATAGTCCTTTATCAGGTAGTGTCCCATGACAGAAAACAATGCAAAATATTGTGCAATTTTGATTTTCAATTACCCTCGTGCTACTGCCCACCCGTGTGTTTTAAAATACCATTTTTTATATGGATTTCCCAATATTAAAACATTCAGTTTACAGCTTAGGGGACTTAGTTTGTGGTAGAGCATGCTGGGAACAGGACAGAAACAAGGAAACTCATCGTATAGGGGACTAAGCCATAATGACGACAAACAAAAAAAACCTATAGATATTTCAGGTACGGTCATACAAAATCTGTAAACCTAGTATGAAAATAAAAAAATCATAAAAAATTTATCATTAGTATTGTTTATCAGTAACTATTGTTTATAATTATTATTATTATTTATAATTATTTGTTATCATTATTATTATTATTAATTATTATTTATTATTATTATTGGAATATACACTATATATTATGAACATATCTCGATCGTAGGTTTGGATAGTAATCACTTAAATAGGACAAAGCCCACAATTTTACTCAGTATTTTTCCTTCCCGGTAGTTTTTCTACTTCATTATTTTTAGTACATCATTGTACTACATGATCAACATGATTAATTACCTGCAATTATTCTTCGATATAACAGAAAACCGTCCAAATGGTACGGAGTTTTCGTCCATCATCGTCCATAGTCCATTGTCTCTTGCACATCAGGTGGTAAGTTTAAAGAAATGATATAATATGGGGGCTGACCGAAATTTGTAGAAGAAAATTACCGTGACTGACGGGTTTAAAGGGCATTATTTTACCATTTTTGCAGATGAAAACAAAAAAAACCCCACCTTTTTTTTGCTTCAAAAATAGTTTCTTAAGTCCAAGTTTTGGGATAGAAAAACAGACAATGTACAAATGTTTAATCAGTATAATCAATGTTTGAGTATTGCTAAAATACACAAAAATGTGAAACAATAGTTTATAATAGAAAAACTATTTTCCAGAATAAAACCGTGAAACAGTTTATGGTTTTACGGAGAAAAAAATAAATGATACCTCCTTATATTTTTAGGTTTTTATTTCGAAAATTTTTTATATAGTATAAGGATGTTTTTTGTGATACAAACTGACCCAAAATATGCAATCAAATGTGGGACAACTCGAAACATTTTTTTGAAAATCACTGCTTTCCAATGGTAAAACTGTAAACTCTAACTTGCTGCTGACATCACGGCCATGCTATGGACGTCCTCTGTGGCTCCTGCCTTGATTGAATAATTGGGGAATTAAGGTTTCAGCTATGGATTAAAAGAAACATAAATTGTTTTTCTAGGAGATAAAAAACACTTTTACCTTCTTGTGTATTTGATGTGACAAAATTAAAATCCCATCTAGTATGTTTACTCTTTTCAGTTCTACATTGTAAGTAATCGAGCATGAAAATACATTTTACAATGGCAAACTGCCTTTTGAAAATACTGCACTGAAATGGGTTTTACAAGCTCGTTTATACCGAAGGTTTCTTTATTCCGAAGGCTCTTTTATTCCTAAGATTCGTTTATTCCGAGGGTTTCATTGTTTCCGAATTTTCATTTTTGGATTTAAACTGATCTTCGGAATAAACGAAACCTTCGGAATAAACGCCCACAAAATCTTTTGGATTAAACGAAACCCTTTTTTCATTTTTTCGATTAACGAAACCTCTAGGTATAGGGGAAATTTTGCGTGTTTTTCGGATTAAACGGACCCTTCGGAAACAAACGAAACCTTCGGAATAGCGAAACCTTCGGAATAAACGAAACAGCAACCCCCACTGAATGAAAAATTATTTCATAACAAAAAACTACACATTGCAGAAGTCCTTGAAATTATATCTGATGACAAAAATAGTGGTCCCAATCAGAGAGCAAAAGCTGTCCCACCGTACTTAAACCTAATCATATAATTTCCCATATCCTAAATAAAACTATATAAAATACATTCATCGAGGAAAAAACACTCATAAAAGTGCAGAATCTCCTCCAAGCGATGAGCTCATGTCCCACTCTTTAATGTAGACGATTTTGAAAAATCGCCCCAGTTTTCCCGATAAAAGAAATCATGTTTGTTTTTACGTCATCAGTCCCTATTTCCCTACGCGCTCTTTCTCCTCTCATCGCCCGAGCAGGACGAAGCGCGTTTAACCTCAAAATTACGTTGCAGCTTGAAACTACCAAGTTTTCGTTTCAAAATCCGTCCACAAACTTTTTTGAGTTTATTTTTGCAAAACAGGACAAAACCAACGCCGATGATCACTTAGCCCTCCTCTAAGTTTTCCTTAGCGGAGGTAAATCAATTACTCCAAAGAAATCGTCCCCTCTCATTGTCTTATAAACTTAATGCCTTTCATACGATTTATCTTTTTTTCCTTATAACAGACAAGTAATAATGGGCTATTTACGTTTGCACTAGCATACATACGCTATTTGAGGTACTGCATGCCAATTATTCTGTACACAGCTTCTCAGCTAATCCAATTGTAACCTTTGGATTTGATAATGTATTAACTCGGCATTTTCATCAATAATAATATCAAGGAGAGCATTAAGTAATACACTTTCGTGATATGTCTTTATTTTGAGCGGTTCCAGCATTGAGCTTTGGTAAAGAGAGCAAAAAGATGAAAAAGGTGAAAATACCACGACAAAGTTCAAGTTTCGTATATTACGTCATAAACAGAACTCAGATCAACGTCAGTCTCAGTCAAGCAGACATCGTTGTTGTGTTAATTGTTCTTGTGTTTCTTTTTCCTTCTATTTGTTTATTTTCGCCATTACTCGTCAAAAGTATGAAGAAAGCAATGCAGTGCATTGCACTTTTCAAGTCATCATTATACAGTGAGGCCCGAACTGGCAAGCATGCAATTATGTAGACGTACATTAAGGGCAAATTTGAAACACCGTATCTCATGAATAGTTATAGAAAAGAGAGGAGACATATAATATGTGCGCGTGTGGGTGTGTTTGTGTGTGTGTGTATCTGCGTGGAGAGAGAGAGAGAGAGAGAGAGAGAGAAATGGGGGAGAAAAAACCATAAACTTTGCAAATAGACTGACTACATACCACTCCGCTTTCATCAGTGTGTGTGTGTGTGTGTGTGTTTGTGTAATTGTGTGTGAATATTTAGGCCCTCTGGTTTTCTTGCGCACAGCATGTCCTGGTGTGATTTATATTGATAAGGTGTAAACACACACAGACAAACACACACACACACACACACATACACATGGCCAGCTATCGCGAAACCTATATTACTTTGTTTCTTAAAGCAAATGTGTCCTGAAGCCCCCCCCCCTTTTTTTCATGGGAATAAGACTGTGTTCCATGTTATAGGCCCCAATGATACTGTGCTGTAATGCTTTGAATGTTAATAGAGTTCATAAAGGTTGAAACTGTATGTACCGTTTATTACTTGGGTTGAAATTGACTTTCAAGGGGGAAATCTGTATTATGCTTATAATACATGACTGTGTTCACCTCGAAATGCCTTGAAGAACTGAATCGTTGTATATTTCGTGCATATCTGTTTCTATGTATTTCAACGTTGTTCTGTTGATCCTGATTGTATTCGAATCTTCCTTTCTGTCATTACACAAGAGTAGGACCTATCCTTTCTAGTTCCTTCTGTAGACTTATCTCTCTCTCTCTCTCTCTCTTGTTGTACTTAGTAGGCCCTATCACTACCTATTCTTTGGAATTTGCTGCGCTCTTTTCGTTTCTGACTTTCAGTTTATATCTCCAGTAAATACATGTCAATTGTGACCTTGCATCACAAAACCAACAAGAAGTCGCCAGACATGGATTTTTAGTTAAGGGCAGATTCTAAAACAGCAGATTTTAAACTTGAAAATGATGTATAGGGTCTTAACTCAAGCCAAATGGACTCTTCGTACCTATGTAGGTATTGTAAAGAAAACACACACTCCGGGAAAGTGTGTACTGAGAAATGTATTGAAAATAAAGAGAGACAGTGATTGATAAAATAATACGATTTAATCTGTGAGTTACATTGTGCATGTGTGTGTGCTCATGTGTGCGTGTGTGTGTGAGTGTGTGTGTGTATGTTTGTGTGTGCGTGTATGTGTGTGGGGTCTGTTCAAGCTCTTAAGCTATACCAAACAGTTCTATCTGTGCAATGAATGGGACAAAAACAGGATATAAACCACTGTTCTACCCCCCCCCCCCAAAAAAAAAAAAAATGTTCTAGAAAAAATACTTTTGATTTTACACAGAGAGACTGTTTTAGGATTCCAAACTTTAGATTAATGTAGAAGAGGAATTCCTCTTTCAAAAAAAAAAATGAAAAACGCAACGGTGACGCCTGACTTATATAGGCTGACGTGTTTGACCTATTTTGAATCCTCATTGTAAAATCAGGGTGTATAACTTTTGTTGATTTTGTGATGAACTGTCACATACTCTCATGGCATCCTTACTATATTTTCAATTTATGAGTTATTTGATCCTGTCTTCCGGATGTAGGTTACTCGTATGTAGGTGAAAGATCTACTCTTCTATTTATTCATCCATGTAGATTAATGAATATATTCAGTGTTACAGTAGCCGTTTGATACGTATACAGTCAGTCATGCATCAGGATTTTCTGTTGTTTGAAATTAATCGTTATGAATTATTTCCATAGGAGCCAGCAAATGTAGCAGTTCTTCGCTGGCTAACGATATTTTCAAGTCACTTCGCTGCTCTACGAAGACTGTAAATGGAACTGATGTACAACTGCTGCTTAAGATTATTCCTCAGACGTCACAAAGGAAAGACTCCTGCAATGGCAGAGCCGCCAACGTTCCGTCTGGTAACTACGTTTGCCGCTTGCCCGGTAGGTTGACAGTGAGACATCCGTTATCAATGTATTGTTATCCCCGTGTATGATTTATCATACATAAATCATAGTGTTGGGTAGACAAAATACTGAAGCGAAAAACCATGTTTTTTTTTCTTTGCTTTCTCGTTACTTCAACTTAACGTAAAATGAAGGACTCGACTAAAGATAAAAACATCAGATATGGTTAATTACTATGCATGGCGTTAGTTACGGTCTTTAACAAGCGAGATATAAGCCCTATCTCATCTTATTAGCTAATGGGGGGGGGGGGGGGGGGGGGGGGGGCAAATGGGCAGAAAGAGTCCCATTTAGCAAAAGCCTTTAGAGCCAGAAAGTGAATTTGAGCTAGGTTAAGACTTGAACATCATTCGCATTTTTCCAAGCTTATCATCATATCAAATGTACCCTAAAAGTGAATTTCTGTACTGTTGCGTGATGATACCTCAAGGAAATGTCTATTCACCAAAGAGAGCGAGAGACTCGTTTTATGAAAATAGAGGGGCTTGCAGTCATTAGCCGCATTCACACGTAGAAAATAGAGGAATAGTGGTCGCGATCCATATTACGAGAATTTTTTCTTCTTCATCAAACGTCCACACGGACAGAAATAGCGGGATAATGATCGCGATCGAAATATCGAAATTTTTTGCAAGCGTTCTCAATGATAGAGCTACAGTATCCCTCTAATTCGCGCACACACCGCCCTTCCCTGCACTTTTCTTTGCTCATTGTTCTTTATGCGTGGGGTGCACGCTTTTGTGGTGGTGCATACGATTTTGTGATGTGTTCTTTGAATAGTGCGATATAAAATCCCGATATCATTTGGTCCAGCGTTCACACTGTACGAAACCCCGGAACGAATTATCCTGATAATTCAGAAATAGGAGCAAATTTCTGAAGATTTGCTGCGATGCTAGTCGCGATAACTGGTGGATTTTTTCCCCCACACGTGCAAAAAGAAAACAAACAAAAAACCCTCGAGATTTCGATTGCGATGCAAATATCGAGGTTTGTCTCCCGCTAATTCGCGTATGTGTGAATTCCACTTTAGATGCATATTGCAGTATAAAAGATTAACTTTTCGAGGCAACAAGGGCAATTCAATACTTCTGGGAAAAGTAGGCCTACATGAGGATCTATAGAGTAATCAAATTACGAGTAATCTAATTCGGAGTAATTGGGCCGAGGTGTGGCTGCATAGACTCGGAAAGAATGAAAAGGCCCATTGTGTCACCACATTATTTTTTCAATCTTAATTTCAATTCTATTTTCATATTTCTGAATGGAAAATGCATAAAGTATAATGAAATATAATGTTACTTTACTGTCCAGCTTTGATATACACAGAAACAAATACATGCAGTCAAAGAGCATAGCACTGCGATCGATGTGTAAGTTTCGGTCAAAGTAAAATAATGCTATAGAGACGTAAAAGCAAGCTTGTTGGGCATAGGTCCCAACAGAAGCTTAGTGTGAAGAACAGGATAAGTTTTGAGAAATTAACGGTCATTGATACTCGGGGTACAGAAGATTCTTCTCGAATACAATCGAAGGCGAACAAATAGCTATATGATTATGCTGCACTCAAACCAGCGCACCGGTGCTACGATAGCAGGTCATTAGCATTGACAAAGGTGTAATAATGCGATTGGCACATGAAGTTTACATCACGGCTCCCATCGAAAATTCAGGGGGGAAGTGTTGGAAAATCAACTACGTGTACCAACAATCCCTAGGTGTGATCTACCAGCCAGCTGCAATGCAATAATGAGGTTGAACAGGAGCTGTCGAGAGTGTGGTACAATGCTAGTAACAGCTATCATGACAAAACACATGATATCAAATACCCATTTAGTATAGTTAAGCAATTTTTTTTCACATAATGTATCAAAAAAGCATAATTTTGCATCAAGGTTGAAATACTTCAAAAAAAAAAAATGGCCAGTCAGATATATCAAGATTTGAGACGTGAACATATTGCGTTTGATAAAAAAAAAATAAAGAAAAAGAAACGAAATTTCATGATTTTATGTACATTCTGTACGACAAATAAATTATGCGAGGCCGACATCACCAATTCACTATTTGCATGATCTATATTTCCTGTTCAAGAACGGTTTCGTACAATTCAGCAAAACTTCACAATTTCATAATTTAAATAATTTACATTCAATTTCGTTCAGACTTTCACTGTTGTGCGTGTGAGATTTCACATTTTCTTTTCACTAACTTTTTTAAAATTATTATTTTGTCCCTGGTTTCCTCTTAAATGATGACGTATCATGATTCAGATTGTTTGAAGCGACCCTGTAAGAACGGTCAATGCTTTGAGACGTGGGTGAGTTACACGTGTCGATGCCCCCCGGATTTCACGGGTGTTCACTGCGAGACGCGTGAGTACACCATTGTTTAACTATAAGTTTACCTTTTCAGCAATCGGAAAAAAGTAGTGGTAATTCATGCAGTAACGTAACTTTGCGCACCACGAGGTGGTAGAGAGGTTTCATGAAATAAACATTCTAATAACTGCAAATGACCGCTCAACTCCACACTCATAATATGGTACGAGCCTCCTCCCCAGAAAAAAAAAGCTTGCATATACGTAAAATTTTTATGAGGTGCAGGCGGTAATGGATTTCTAAATGCTTAATTCACGTCCGTAAAATAAATTCACTGAACGCAACGTCTGCAATTTGTAAAAGGAAGGATGAGGCATGAGGGACTTTCCATTCTGAAGCCTTATTAAAAATGATATCATTTTGTGAGGCTACCCACAGGTACAAAAACAAATGGATTTTTTAGATATTATTATATCTTCGTTCACCACTACAAGTGTATATTATACTTTAGGAAATGCTATATGAAATTCAGAATCAATCATAGTTATTAGCGTCACATGCATAGTTATCCATCTCCTTATTTTCGTCTCTATTTTCCCTCATTCTCTCTCTCTTCCTCTTACATGAAATTATCATATAAAATGAGACTGCGTGTTTTATCAAAAAGCCATACAAAGTCGGTTAAGGTCTATTTCAAGTTGTTTTTTTTTTATTTCAAAGGCAACAAGGTATATAGCGTGCGGATTCAAGCAAGGCGAAGACTGAATTGCCCAATACAGTTATATTTGAGAATCTCTGTAAGGAATTGTGTGCAGCTTTATACTGATCTTTATGACAGCGTTACCACACAGACATGACAGAAGAATTTCGACTGGAGGTGAACGTTTCCAATGACCCTAAACACAATCATATTCGCCGAAGATCGTTCTATGCGTGTGCTTTTAGTCGTGGTTTTCGAACGTCCCCATCCGGCAGCGAATGAAGAGAGTTTCTCCCCCTCTCCTTAAAGGACAAGTTCACCTTCATAGACATGTAAGTTGAGTGAATGCAGCAATATTAGTAGAACACATCAGTGAGAGTTTGAAGAAAATCGGACAATCCGTTAAAAAGTTATGAATTTTTGAAGTTTCTGCTCAGTCAAGGCTGGATGAAAAGACTACTACAGCTTGTGATGTCACATGAGTACAACGATATAAAGAAAGAATAAAGAAAATTCAACATATTTCCATTTTTCTCGCATAACAAAAGAACACTTGACTTCTCTCTTTCAGAATGCAGGGGGAATAATATTACCCTTAACATACGTCAGCAGCAAGTCGAAGAAATGTACACTTTATTCAAAAAGTAAAGTTTTGTGAAATTCTCTTTTTATTTTCCTTGTATAGTTGTACGCATGTGACATCATACACTGTAGTAGTCTTCTCTTCCAGCAGTGACAGCGCAGATACTTAAAATATTCATAACTTTTTAACGGATTGTCCAATTTTCCTCAAACTTTCACTGGTGTGTTCTACTAATATTGCTGCATTCTCTCAATCCTTATGTATATGAAGGTGGACTTGTCCTTTAGATTCAATCTCTGTCTGCTGTTCTAAATGAGAGATTGTTCGTGTAGGTATGATGCGTGTACGTCACGAGACCAACACCCACGAGTCTTACAGTCCAGGAGGCATACAGCCCATGAGTTCGACACTAATCAAACGAAACCCACGAGTAGAACTCGTGAGCTGTTTTGTTTTCTCCCTCATGTCGAACTTATGGATTTTATTTGCCTCATACTATCCAACTCGTAGGCTGTATCTATGACTATATCTATGACTCGTGGGATGGCCTGACTATGGTTTGGAGACTTTGTTTGAATTTATGTTTATATCCTGTCCCTCATTTTGATAGGAACTTCACAGGCATCGTTAATTTCATCCTTGCCTTCCATTACTACTGGCACCGTGAATAACATTGGGAACGATGACACTACTTCATGGACAAATTCTCCGACGACGTTTTCGGGTAAGAGGGCTGAAATAATGCATGGCGCGTGATTCTTGACATCCAACAAGATTTACCACAATAATACGCAGCTGATGACTTTGCCCTGCATAGACGTTACTAAGCACTGAATTGATCAGTGTTTTAGTTGTAGCCATGCCAAGCAAAAAAACCCATGGCATACATGCCCTACGACCTCCTGATCTCCGGACAGGTGTCTTATTCACTAAACCCGACAGCCAGTGTATCGCAAATCTAAGGTTCGCTGTTTCTGTAGTACATTCGACTTTTCTCGGTAACACGTCAACAGTAATGATATAAGAATGGTATTGACCTAATCACATCACACCCTATAGGGGTATCTCACTTAGCGGCGAACGTTTGCGAACTTATAGCGAATTTGAGATTCGCCAACTTTTCTGACGAATGTTTGCGAAAAATCAGGGTTCGCTTCTGCGATTAGGGGCAGTTCGCGACTTTTAGCGATGTTTAACGACAATTAGCAACACTTGAGCGAATGTTTGCGAAACACATGTGGCGACTATTAGCGACTATTAAAAATGATAGCAACAGCTTCGCAAATATTAGCAAATTTTTGCCAATCCCTTGCGACAATTTGCGAATGTTTGGGGACCCGGAAAAGTACCAGGCGATCAGACCTATAAAACGAACGTACAGACTTCCAATGCATTCAGATCTCTTGTGTCCACCGTTCAAGATGGATTTTCAGAATATGGAAATGAGTTTCTGCCGAAAAGAGGTTCAACGTGCTGCTATCTTAAAGAGCTGCTCTGCCTGGCTGCTGCTGCATCTATCTTGCAGCTTAAGAGAAAGAAAGAAGATGAAGAAACACAAGAAAGGAAGAAGAAAGGAAAGACTGTTTCGGCCAAAGAGTGGTTGTTGCAGAGGACAGACTTTGGTCAATATGAAAAGCTTTTGCAGCAATTACATGATGGAGATGTCAAGAGCTTCAGAAACTTTCTATATGACAATTGTCTCTCAATGGGTCAGTTTTAAATAGGAACCATATGGTTACATGTTCACTAGCAGTGGCGAATAAAAAAAAATGTTAGCGACACAGTATTACGACCGTTTGCGAATTCTTATGAGTGTTTTTCGATTGTTTGCAACTGTTAGTGAAAATACATGCGACAAGAAAAACTGCTTGCGACAATAAAAACCGTTTGCGAACTTTCTTGTAACTGTTAACGAACCTTTTGCAACCCTTTACGAACCCTGGCGAGATCCCAAATTCGCTACGTTCGCAAACATTCGCCTCTCAGTGAGATACAATGTACCCCCTTGAATTGAAAGTTTTCCAATTCGCATGCATTGATGATTCCGTTTATCGAACGAATTAATGAAATTTATAAGTTAGGGCTAAACGTGGTAATAAGAGGCTAAATTTGTGCCGGTATTAGGCCTATGTTTATCTTACAACAGGCGTCGCTGAATGTCCAAGGAAGTGGATTATGGGCAGCCGAAAATGTTATCGTTTTACTGGTAAGTCCAAGACAGGACACCAAGCACTGCGGTTCTGCTCCAAGACGCCGCAGGTCGTCGTAGATGGCGTGCCGCAAAATCAGTCTCTGCTCTTGATTGAGAGCGTCGAAGAGCGGGAGGAATTTAGTCACATTATCGCATCGATGTTCTCTGAGGCTCCACCTCCCTTATGGATCAACTGTCATGCACATGGGTCATGGGGATGGACATGTGAAAATGACACAGCAAGAAATCTGAGCCAGTCTATGGGTAAGAATGTATAACATTCTCGAATGTCTATTTCCATGCATATCGAAAAAAATAAAAAATAAAATAAAATAGTTCCTCACAAGTTCGTTTGAATTTTATTCAATCCTTCCAAAGTGGAAAAACTTCCTCCTGTGGAGGAGAGATAATTCTCCCTCTTACTCTGTCCTTTGAATGAATGAATAGTTAATAAATAAAAACTAATGAAGTTATGCAAAAACACATAGGTTCCTTGGAATTTTCTACATATTTCTAACTTCACCACGCCACGTGTTCGAAGTGTTGAAAATGTAAAGCATAAGTCAATTCATAATACGTGTTTAGACAGTGTGTGTGTGTGTGACCTTTTTGAATCTATCATGAACTTTTTATCTACGTTCATATATATTTTATGTTTTGTATTATCATATGACTTTGTGAATGGGATATTTCCATATAATTTTTACATACCCTTATAACTGTGTATGATTTTTTCCCTTTTTTGTTGTTGATATTATTTTGTTTTCTTACTTTGAACTTAGAAGATACCTCATTGTATTAAACATGTGTCTTAAAAATAGCGATAACAATAAAGTTTGTAAAACTAAGAGGTTGTATTTTGTTGAACCATGTTGTTGGATGGAAAGATACTGCACTGACTGAACTTAAGTGAGGGGGAAACAGCCAATTATCATCATTTTATTAATCATATTTTCATGTTCTTATCATATTAGAATTGGAGAGTCCAGGTAAACGCTGCGCACTGGCCGCCCAAAACTTCGGCTGGAACTGGCAACCAGAAAGCTGCCACTCCGTAGATCATCAGGTAGTCTGTCAAGTCCGGAGGTTTGAGCCCTAAAGCGCCAGATTTGGAAAGGAGTTACTGCTTACCCATCGTGGAGATGATATCAAAAACATGCGCTTAATACATTGTATAGGGACTCCGGGAAGGGTCTAACATAGCGGTTAAGGGTCCAGGTTTAGTAGGCTTTACACAAGTTAAACGGGAAGAATCTCCTCGAGGAACCCTTGGAAGTAAACACAAAGTAGTTTTATTATGACTCTATTTCCGATATGTTTATTTTTCGGAGAGCCAAAAGTGTGGGGGCATCACCCCCCCCCCCCCACCTCATCCATAATATGTGGCTCATTTGGCGTGAGTAAGGTAATTTTGATGACCGATTTGTGATCTTTTCGCTTTTTGATAACGATTTCACCCGCCAGCCAGAAAGTTACTGGCTTTATGAAGCACATGAAAATATCGATTGCAGAATTCGGAATATTGAGTCAGTCAATGTTAACAAATCGGAGGATTTTGTGTGTGAGAGTGTGCTTTGTATGTTTGTTTTTGTAAGTGACATCCGATAAACTCATTGAGGAAGTGTAAAGTTTACACTTACATTGTATGCATTGTATACTAAATAATAATAGCAAACATAATAACCGTTTTAGTATTTTAGGTTGTAGTAAACCAGAGAGTTCCGGCTGCATAAATTTCCAGTCCCAACTTAAACATTGTCCATGACTTTTCTTTTCCACTTGTACATAGGCCTTCCAAAAAACTTGTGTATCATATATCTGCATAAGAAACTTACGATCAAATTAATGAAAATTGGTATTTATCATGTAGAATCATTATCTAATACTGTAGAATGCGTTACTGTTATCTAATTTTCATCATCCACCGCTCCCGTTAAAAGGGAAAGTCAGTCTAAATACAAATGAAACTGATAAGAAACAGTTAAATATTACGAGTTCAACGGTGAAATTTTGATCGAAATCGAATGAAAAATAAAGGAAATTATGACATTTAGAAGTTTCGCTAACTTTTCAGGAAGCAGTTCTCGAACGTTCAATATGAATATGCAAATGGAATGTGAGCATGTCATCCCCTCAAAAGTTTTCATTGTGTCCATAAAATGTTGAAATTTCCAGTTTTTCATTCAAATCCTAGCATGTCTAACTGATCACTATTCTGAAGTTATTCAACCAGGATGAACATCATGCATCAGACTTCAATGACGGAAACATAAAATATTTGTCCTCTTTTGTTTTGGTACACGATCAATGGAAAATTGTGAGGTTATGACATGGATAGCTCCCTCATTTCCATATTCATATCCACTGTACAAGAACTGTTTGGCAGAAATTACTAAAACTTCCAAATTTCATAACTTCCTTATTTTTTTAATCCGACTGCAGTCTAATTTTCACCTTTGAACTCGTAAGATGTTATTCTTTTTTACAGATTAGATCATATTTGGAATGGATTCTCCCTTTGAATTCATATATGAAACGATGAAATAAAGTATATTGCAAAGATTACGTAATTAGGCTATCCTCTTTATCTTCATTAAGGACGGTCACCATAATTCGTCACTCCTGCTAAAAGTCTCTTCCATGGCTTTCAGTGAATTAAAAAAGGTTGTATTTATGATATGGTTGCTGGTTTATGAAATCTTTCATAACCGACAACATTGACCCAGTACTGAGCTGTATATTCCCTTGAAGGAATCACCTAGAGGTCCTAGGTTTGCGACCGACCGCTTTCGTCTTTCCTCTCCACAAACCCCCAGTAAAGCTGGGAATTGCACTTTTGCTGTAGAAAAACTATATCAATAATAATAATTTTTCTATATTGCTAAAGCAGCAAAGGAATGGAACAAGTTCCCACTTGCAACATTCAGTACGAAATCTGAAGTCTGTACACAATTTCATGTAAATGTTTAAAACTTATCTTTTTCCTCAGTTGCAATGATTTGGTAGTTTCTTTAAAATACTTGTTTTGAGAGAGGGAATTGTTTACTTTGTAAGCGCTATGATAATGTATGTAAATGCCTGCATGGTATAGTAAGGATTATAATCATCAGGCATATGTCTACTATGCATACGTATATACCTTCAATAAATGCAATTATGTTGTTGCTCATGATCACATGTATTTTTTTTAATTTACGTTTTTGAAACTATTACATTTATAAACTTCATTCTGTTAATGCATTACATTTAATTTTCCCTGATTATCTAATGTAAATGAAAATAAAGTTGAATTGAATTTGATTGAATTATCTACGCATCAATTTTAGTTTTACGCGCACGCGCATAAATATTCATGGGACTCCGAATGAGCTGTGAGGTTCTCACGTCATCATTCATGTAATTTACAAAAAAAAAAAAGTGTAGGTTCACCCAACATCGCTGTACCGTGAAAAAATTAGGGCTCCAGACTGTACTCTGAATTTGTCATTGTGGGCCTGACTTTTATCAAACTATCCCCTCGACTTATTTAACTTAAATTTAACACGTAGCAGCCACTGGGCTCTACTGGGATATAGCTGGATATGACAGCTTACCGAGCGGATTGAATGAGTCGATAATGACGTTATAGGAAGATAATGATAATGTGAAGGAATCAAACAACATAGTGATAACACTGGGAATTTTATTTCATGTGAAGCTACATGATAAACCATGAACGTTTTCTTTCAGCAATCCGATCACTAACATTGACGTAATCCCACAGCTATAACAGCTTTCAAATCTAGGAAACAAACTGGTCCACACATCTAGAACTGAAACTCACTGCCTGCCTGCTGCAATTAGAATTTTAAGTCTCTGGAAATATACTAGTCATCATTGTTTTGAGAGCTATCAACTGTATATAGCTAGGAACTACGTAAGAAGCTCAATGGTGTTTCTTTTTTTGTTGTTGCAATGTGTACATATCCAGTTAATGTGTAAACTGCCCTAATTTGGCTTAATATTATGGCATAGTCTCGGTTGAGGTGGACCGTCAAATGTCCATCTTTTTGTAAGACAATGAGAAATCTTTTATGACATATTAAGGAGCGTGTACATCTAAGAGGAATTTAAAGTCTATTAGATGGAAATTGGTTTTATAATGACTAAGAAATAAAAAAAGTGGGACATCCCTTTTATAAGGACGACTTTGCTTTACTTTGTTTTTGATATCTCAGCCATTTCAAAACCGATGTTCCCAAATCAATGAGTTCTAAAATGGTAGAATTATATTCTTTTTAATGTTCCATAAGTGGTTTAAAATTATCTCGCAAAAATAAAAGGTAATCTGAATCCCCGTCTGGTACATTCATGGTAGAATCATTGTAGAATTGTATTCTCGTTAATATACCATAAGTGGTTTAAAATTATCTCGCAAAAAATAGATGTAATCTGAATCCCCGTCTCAACCAAAACTATATCATTCTTCTACAAGTCTTCTACTGGCAATGCTCTGTGATGAATAAATAATGGCAACACATGGTGTATAAGTTGATCGCGAAAAACATATTCTTGTTTCCTTTAAATCTCTATAATGTTTATGGCGGTGAGAGTATTATAGACGGTCAAAAAGAGCCCTCATAAGTCCCGGGGCAGTGCCTCTTTAGACAGTAGACTTAAAAGAGGATGGAATATTTCTGGTTGAGATGAGGATTCAGGTTTAACTTTTTTTTTTTTTGCAAGATGATTAGAAACCACTTATATTAAAAACAAAGAGCAATTCAAAGTTCATTTGATGAAAATCAGTTTGAAATGACTGAGGTATCCATAAAGGAAGTGGTCCTAATAAAGGTGAATCATCATAAAATAGACTTTCAATTCCTCTTATAACAGTATGCCTTTTAATAGCTAATAAGTTGTATCTAATTGTCTTGCAAAAAGGTAAATCTTAAACCCAATATGTCATCCAGAACGATACCATCCCTTTAATCGCTGTTTTTAATAATATATATCTTCGGCATTCTCGTATACAAAATAATTGTATCCTCTGCGTTCACAGGTGAATTGTCTATTTATGCGATGATGATGCAGAAATCAAATAAAATCATATCATATCACACCAAATACTTGATTCCTTTTCATTCCTTTTATACTTGATAATGAAAAAGCTGATATATGCCTGTGTTTGTATCAAAATCAAATCAGAGCATACAAGCGCACTTAGTACGAGCTTCCAACTCCTTCCAAGTTCCAAGTTTGTATCATGTGAAGGGAACACACACAATTATGATTCCTTTTCACAGGTAAAGACACTTGAAAAGCTAACAATTCTTAGCTGATTTTGTATAGGGGAACCAGTTTCAAGCAGTTGTGAGAACGTGTATAATTTATACAATGATTAGGGGCGTTAATCATGTATCTCTTTGTTTTTCCCGGGTTGCTATACCGAACACTTCAAGCCCCTTTTTATGATCATATCGGTCTTAAGTACGTATATTGGACGCAGGTGTGCAAGATCACAACTTTTCAAGGACAACTCTTTCAAATAATACACCTTCACATCTTGTCTGCTTGAGGACACTCTGGCAGATTTCTAGTACTACCACTGACTACCTTTTAAAGAAGAAAACGTCCAATGCCAACCGGGGGGGGGGGATGAGGATGTAATGGATAGAATCGTCATAGTCAGTTGGACTTCTCAACTTGGAATACAGCTTTGAATACATGTCATGTACATTAATGGCTGGATTGTTATAAGCTATTAAAAGCCCAGCTTGGAAGTCCATTATGACATTGTATAGTAACATACACATATATCATGTTGTCTTGTACATGATTATACACAAACAGTGGTCAAATATGGCATATAGTGTAGTAGGGCCTGACAGTTAAGAAAAAAAAATGAAGCCTAAAATGTTATTATAGAAGGGGAGAGAAAGAAGGAGAAACTGAGAGTTCGTTGAGAGATAGAGGAGGAGCAGAGGAAGAAGTGATAGAAACTCAATAATCCTGGTGTGCATATAGACCGATTCGGGTTCGTTGAGGGCAGCAGACAATTCGTGGCACTGGGCGCAGCCATTAGCTCATTTTGCGGTGTCCCAGCCGACCCCCCCCCCCCCCCCCCCCCCACTCCTCTCCCCCACCCAACGGGCAACATGTTTATCGCGCACTGGTAACAAAGCTTCGCACACTAAGCAAGCATTCGCGCTCAGTACGAGACGCCTATTGGCTAAAGCAACCATGCATCAGTTTTTCATTCCGTGCGCGTGCTAATTAGGCCATGGGGTGAAGCTGAAAAAGAGGCTTAGAAAATGGGTTTCGTTCCAGCAACACTGGCACTACTTTCTGAATGCGGAAATGTGATGTTTTGTACATCCTAAATATATTGTAAAAAGTTCTCCTCGAAATATCCTGTAGTTTTTGCGAAAATCCATATTTTATAAACTGCGACCAGCAGCCCAATACACATATTGTAATGGGGCTGCGGATTGTAGCAATTAGGATTATGACAGAATAGTATCGCGGACAAATGTCAACCTTAAATCGAACAAAAATTCTTCAATTTGAAGACTTACAAGTAAGGTTGAAGTATTGACAACAGGGTTCGTGCAAGGTTTGGTTCTACAAATAGTCATTTTCTGTTCGAATTGATGACTTAATATGACTAGGTCGAGAGGAATCTGGGAGAGCTACGCAGAATTGACGGTCAGCGCAGGCGCACACATCACTGCGCACAAATTTCGAATCCATTGACTGGATGTAGATGTCTGTGTGTGCATGCGCTGGCCGTCAATTCAGCGTAGCTCTGCCAGTTTCCTCTCGACCGAGTCACATTTAGTCATCAATTTGAACAGAAAGGAACTATTTGCAGAAGCAAACCTTGCACGAACTCTGTTATCAATACTTCAAATTTATTAATAAGTCTTCAAATTGAAGATTTTTTCCCGATTTTAAGTTGATATTTGTCCGCGATAAAACATCCGTCATGATCCTGTATGCTACAGTTCACAGCCCCATGACGCTATGCGTATGGGGCTGCTGGCCGCAGTTATGCGTATGGGGCTGCTAGCCGCAGTATAGTTCCATAGTGTTTCTAAGCTGAAATACATATGCACATTTGTAAAGCACTGCTTTTAGCCATATACCGAGAAAAAAAAAAGTGAAGTTTTGGTTTAATAGTTGCATTATATCTCATGTTTCAGTTTTTCCTGATGCTGGCTATGCAAAGGAGGACAAGAGCAAAGTGGTTCGAGACCGTATGAGAGAGAGCATTGACTGACCGTCAGAGGTCAAGGCAAATGCCTTATATTCTGTTCAAAGACATGTTATTAATCAAATGACTAATCATTCAAGGCAAAAAAAGAAAGAAAGAAAAATCAGTGCGTTTGTGTGTGTGTCCGCGTGCATGTGGGAGAATCTTATTTTACACACACACACACACACACACACCCTCACATGCACACACACATACGCACACACATAGTTATGAAGATTCAATATACCCAAGTGTATTAAAAAATTATTCTACATGCCTTTGCCATTTATCACATCAGCATCATAAAAAGATTATCATAAACATGAACACACACAGTGATATAATACATGTATTGATCAGTGCATTACACATACACAGGTGCATAAAAACGCTGACATATTATATGCACTCACACGCACACATACAAACTCATTTACACACATGAGACATTACTATTAAACAGATCATATTGTTTATCAGTAAACATGTTTTTATTTTCTTCTTCTTCTTCTTCTTAAGAAGCTTTAATATACTTAGATCACATAGCAATCACGTTGTTCATGAAATATTATACAGTACTTTAGAAAATTTAATCTTCATAAAATTTCCTGAAGTTTTCATTGCTATTATTAGGTTACAACATGGTGGGACACTACCTCCTTTCATGTAAGATGGCTCAAAATGATATTCAGTCAAATTTTCTAGTTTTAATAAATTTCCTGGAACATTCCATGGTCCAAATATCCTTGAAAGGGTGTAAAAGTTTTGAAAAATGCCAATATATAAAATAAAGGCAAAATTATAGTTTACCCATTCATGAGTGAACGTGTTGGATTCTGTATTGGAGGCAATGTGTACCTGAAAATCTTGGAGAGAATAAAACAGGTTTGGCATTAAAAATTATGATAACATTGCAATTAACTTCCAATATCAGAGGATCTGTGCAAACCTGACTCAACTTAAGCACAATTTTCATTTGGCTGGTATTAGTTTTAGCAAACTGATTTTGTACTCACACCTGCATTGTACTGACCTTTCTACATGAACATTCTGTTTCAGTATTAATAATAGTTACATTTTTTCCCCAGAGTGGGAGAAACAAATTTTAATCGTAGTCATTCAGTTTTATGAAAAAACCACGCTTAGGAAAACATCTTTGTTCGTAGAATAATTCAACCCTAATCAAATCATAATAGTGGGCAGAAATGTCTGCTAAAGGGCGAACAATCACATACTGAGGCAAGGAGTCAAAACATGTTGCATAAACATTGGCATTCAATATACAGGAAGCAATCTGTATTACAAAGACATTTTATCATGCACAATTTTGGTAAGATGTCAATTCTTGAATATCAATCACATTGACCAAAGCATTGGTGCATATACAGTACATTCTGTTGTTTCTGAACTTTGCACTGAAGTTCTTTGTGTATGTGTGTGAATGTTTCAGTGGTGTATATATATATTGCTCCATTTTATCAAGGACAACTTATAGTAACATGACAATGTTTTCATGCTTCAATATCAATCATATTAACCTATTTCCCTTGGCAAGTACCGGTAATGAGCAGGTTGACTCTGTTGCAAATGATGCATTTTACAGGCAACACAGCAGAACCTGAAGAGCTTCCAGAAGAAAATCTTGATCTTGCTGTGAGCGTCTTAGGGGAGGAAACAGATGCTCCTGCTGACGGACCAGGCTCCTCCTTCAGCTTTCGTTTCCTAGCGAGATTCAGGCGTTTGCTATCTATAAACCTCTTGTAGCACGTTTCATGGAATCCTATTTAATACAATGGAGAAATGAACAGCAATGATTAGCCGTTGGATTTTGTTAGGGGGAAAAAAGGCTGAACGCTAGAGGGAGGGGTTGAACATTACACTCAATATATCATTAAATGTACAGTAGACTATTGACTGCAAATATATTTGAATCTTGTAATTACCAATAAGCCCTAGTACTATGCCAGGTAATCATTAACACCTCATGATCATTGTCATCATCAACTACTTCAACTTGTACTTGCAGTGCAATTACTGATTTTAAATTACATCTACATCTTTCAGCACCTGATCACATGCAATATCAATTATCATAATTATGAATACAACTGCCTTATCATCATTAATACTAGTAATCCTTGGCCTTTCACTATCACCACCACCCACTGCTTTATAGTTTGGCACAACATAATGGTAATCATATGTTTTAGGGAGTTTAATTGTTGAAATTATGTTATTGTCATTGTTGGTTTTTTAGACCTATTTATATCAAATATTAATAAGTTAATTTAATGAGATGCTAAATGTGTGTTTTGAGGGAGATTCGCCAATTTCGGGGTGAGAGAAACAGGATGGATATTCAATATTAATACTCCATGGCCATGATTATGAAAATATAAATTTACATGCAGTTTAGACCTTTTTCAATCCAGTCCTGTGTGTCAAGGTTTTTACAAAACAATATCACCGATCAGCTACATTAACCTACAACCTGGGCTGTACATAGAACAACATGTAAAATTACATCTAGGCTACATTATAACGGGGCTATGAGATGCCAAGGTGAAATTCAAGATAATTCATCTAAAATGTAACAGACACGCTAACGGCTAAGCTACTGCATTAGCGCCCATTATAACATACACAAGCAATGTTCATAACATAGCTAATGTTGTACTTGTAGTCATCATGGTCATTAACATTATGCATATGAGAGAGACTGCACTGCAGTGTCGACTGCTACGACTGTACGCACGTAAACTAACCTGTAAATTATCCTACGTAGGTTGCAGTCAGTTCCCCTGAGCAGCTGAATCACTTCGTTCTGGTCTGCGATTTCACGGTCTCCCCCACTCAATCTGATCCACTCTTTGGCACACAAAATAGGTTTCGTCTATCTTAGGTTTGTCATAGCCGTGAAATTTTCAAACTTCATCGATGTTACATGCATAATAACGCATCTTAAAAGTTTCGGCAGAGCAGACGACGTAGACGCGTCGACAGGCTCACAGGGGGCGGCCATTTTGACTCGTAAACAATAATTCTCGATTCGGATTGGATAACATACATCACATGATCGTTCGCGAATGAATATCGTACGCGGCAAAGTGTACATATTCAGCTCCTCAGTGACAAAAAAGGTCACTGTTTCCCCCTAAATTACCAAAATACTGCAGGAGGGTTTGTGTCGAACTTTTTCCTGTAGCCTTTTTGGTTATTGTTTACATGTAGCTGTGGAGAAATTTTAGTGCCGCAGTTGTCGGAACGAAACAAGCGAAAAAACCAGCTCACCCCATGGCCTAAGTGTAGGGAGAGGGATGGGGGAGTGGGGGGTTCGGCTGAGACACCGCAGTAATGGCGCTGCCCATGCCAAAAATACACATAGCGCGTCACAGAATCGGCCTAAAGTCGACCATGTGAAAACGTTCAAATTGATAGTGTGAAGATGATTTCACACTGTGGTGTGCTTTTCACAGAGTGTTCACATGCAGTTCGTTGTTTTACACTTTGGATTGATGACCCATGACATGGTGTTTACCCTGTTAAAACACTTGAATCTGACAGTGTGAAAAGATTTCACCCTGTGTTCACACTGTGGGACACTGTGTTCTCTACAGCAGGGATTAAAGGGGACCTCCGGATGATTTTCAGACTTTTACATTGGAACAATTACAAATTAGTCAAACTGAGTACAGAGTTTCAGAATTTATAGTGATTGGGATAAGGAATGAGAATGTTCTCAAAATTTACAACAAATTGCAATGAACAAGGATGATGCATGTCATCATCCAGCCTCACCATAAGAATGCATGAGTTCGGGCTCGAGGAAGCAGAACAAAAGAAGAAGGCATGCATAGATTTTTCACAGGTGAACTTGTTGAGCAAGCGGTAATGTAATGGAATTACATTGCTACATTTCTGAAATATATGAGGCTCTGATGTCATCAACACTGTTCAGCGTAATTTGTTTAAGATTTTCAGTTTATTGGTTTCTCTGCTCAAGGATCACAATAAATTCCACGAATCTATACATAGAGCTGTTGATTTATGTACTACATGATGTCAAATTAAACGGAGAAGCAACACTCTCAAATAGAGGAATTCTAACAGTAGAGTGGTAAGACTGCGTGGATGAGATAAGGAGATCAGGTGGTACTGTGATATCGTTGTTATATTAGTGCAAAATCAAAACCAATGTTTACATAATAATACGTATTATACCTAGAAAGAGCAAGAGAATATCACTTTTTTTTATACACTTGTAAGTTGGCTTAGCCTTCTATGGACTCCGAATAGGTGTATGAAAAATGATAGAAGACTAATTCAAGAAAATTTGAAAAACAAGGATTAGATAGCAATCAATCAGAAAAAGGTTATTATAATACAAATAAATATGTTCTTATCGATTGCACAATCAGCTTCTGAAGATGTGGGTGCGCTTGACAAAAATACAATACGAGATATGACAACATTCATTATACACGTATATACTTTTCAGTTTATAGAAACATAGTAAATCGAACAGTTACTTCGCATCCAAATTGCATATAATACAAATGAATAATAAACAAACAAACTATCAATCCCAGCCGTTTCTCTGAAATTGCTGTATATGATGTAACGGCTATTTGTACTTTAAGAATGACTTTGAAATCTATAAATCAATGTTGACCATATTAAACAAAATACGAATTGGTTTATTTTTTGCTTGACGCGTGCACAATTACTTCATTGGTGTATGAAAAAGAAAGGAAAAAAAATTGATCGACTTCGTGCATGAATTTGCATAAGAAGCGTTTCGGTGAAGATGGAATTTGCACGTGCCAGCACTATAGAGTAATGCGGATCTAGTGGTACTCTTTCTTATTAGTCACTTCGACATACATCCACTCAACCTTACCTTTGTTGGAGGTGATGCGACATCATGACATGTGTACTTGTCCAGGCTAGAAGGCACCTAACCTTGTTTTTTATATATACAATGTTTTTTGATGGTTTCTTGTCAATTCGAGGGTGCTGATTCCAAATCCGATTGATGCCACTCGCGTAACCTTGAGCATTTTCGACAAAATTCAAAAATCCAAAATGGCCGCCAGATATGCTAATTTGGCTGTGATAGGATTCTCAGGCTAAAGACGCATATCAGTCCTGCAATTGCCTTAATTGCAACCACATCTGAATATGTTCAGCACTTCCTCAGGGGTCAGAGGGTGATTATTTGACATAGAAACAGGATGAAGACATGAAGACTTGCTTCACCACCCGTTGAAGCCCTTTGGCTTTGTTGCCAGGCCAGAGACAGTGTTAGATAAGTAGATAACTTGGGTAGGCATCAGAGATGACATCAGACCAGCATTTGCACCACCCTGTTTTGGGGTCAAAGCTTTCAAGTGACCATGACGGGAGGGAAGTTCAGGTTGGCTTCTGGGATTTCAGACGCATTGATGGCAGGTTGTTTAGGAGGGCATTTCATGAAGCGTTTCATCAGATTTTTTTTTCTGACAATCTGTTATAAGCTATCAAAATCCTTGCATCTGATTGGCTGAGAGCAGACGGATTTGTCAGACAAAACGCTTTATGAAATGCCCCAGGTTATCGTGATTGGAAGGTCAGGATGTGCGTTGACGGCACTGGTGACACTTGCCATCCTTTCCTTCCAGCGTGAGGAGGAAGAGTGATCGAGAGCAAGTGAAGAAGGGTGGATTTCCCTAGCCTATACTTGGAAGGCTTGCCACAGAAGGCTACCTTGAACACAGCGTTGGCAAGATAGTTTCTAAGATGAAAGGCATGAGTCGGATGGTAATCTTGTAAAGGTTGGGGTAAAGTCTCTAGAAGGTGAAGTACTCCTCTGTTGTCTTGAGATCGGTCAGAAAACTCGGCTGATGTCATCCAAGGACCTTCTATATGAGACGTTAGGGCATGATAATCTGCACGAGCAAACTTTCTTCATGAATTGATTGTCATGTCACCATGTATATGTTAAAAAGGAGTGGAGTTAGTTTACAACAGCCACCCTGGAGGAGGCCATCTGGTCTGGTTTGGTTACCTCGAGCAATCCTGAATCTGTAAGTGCTGAAGATTAAGGCAGTGTGAAGTTGTTTTAGCATTGCTTTCAGAATGAGGCAGCACTTTACAGATCTCAGAGGCTCCCTTGACATCTCTGTGGATGGTTGCTGGTAAGGTTGGGCTTGGATCATCTGTAAAGGAGTGCTCAAGCAAGTCCCCATGTGTTCACCATGTCTCTATGGGAAGATCACCCAGTGATCCCTAAATGTATTGTAAGGCAATGCAGGATTGCAGGGGTCGCTGAACCGAGGGCTGGGCAGCAGCAGAGGTGGGGGCAAACAGGTGTAAAATAAGCCTCTTGATTAAAATGGATCCATCCCATTACAAGTATATCCATCATGAATCACCTGTACTAACATTGGTAAATATTCCATAATTCCACAATTCATCATTGAAGGAAAGGTGTGAGCAAAGTACTCATCTCCAGACAGAAAATGTGTCAATTTTACAGTGGCAAGCACAGAATTAAGAGTACCTGATGGTATTTTGAGCATGTTGAGTGATAATAGGTGCCTATTTTATGTTTCTGTTTCAGTAGGAGTAACTAGCCGCTTCCCACAGTTGTCTTTTCTCCTGATGGACGTAGCAATGCTCCTGACAACGACTCACTCTTATGCGTCTTTCAGCATCATATTACAAGACATAATACAAGACATCACAAGACATAATGCAAGACATTTAGGGATCACTGGGTGATCTTCCCATAGAGACACGGTGAACACATGGGGACTTGCTTGAGCAATTTCAGAATTGATTGGGGTGGTACCCTCATAGATTGATCACTTCTTGAGATTTACCACATGTGACCACTGTAATATTTGTTCTTTTTTATGTCGTGTCGTTATATCATTGTTTGTACAGAGCACCGAAATAATCTGTCTGTTTTTATAACTGTGATTGTAAAACATGTGCAATTCAGCCTTTGGCTGCCAGACATGATTTTCAATAAAACCTGTTCAATTCAATTCAAAATATGCGTCAACTCCATTGCACAGTGACTGCATTCAAAATAAGACTACTGTGGTGTGATGACTTTCTGTTTCCATACAAAATAAACAAAATATGGTGGATACTACTATCAATACTTTGCCAAAGTCTTTGTAATCCTCCAAACACAAGTCCATGCTGTTACATTTTAACCAGCCTTGAGCAAATAGGTGAAATCACGCAATCGCAGAACCAGCGGTAAGCTTGTCTGATGTACGATATACAGTGGTCATTGGTGGCTGTCATTTGCATTTTCAAGCAAATCAAATTCTGGTTTAACATGAAAAACCTTAAGGCATTTTGTTTATTTCAGAGATTTGACGGGAAAGTGAGATGTGAGGAAGTGAGATCGCATGGTCCCTTTTTTTTCCACTTTCGCCCTGCCTCATGTTCGTTCTCGGATGAGGGGATTGAAAAGTTTGTATATAACATCGCTTTTAGATAATGTAGAACAGGACAGTTATTTTGAAATTTCATTTGTGTAATCATCTAAGATTCAGTCTTTTGATTCACTAAATCAGAGTGAATATTATGATGCTGAACATCTCAAGGCAAATAAGTATCAAATGTTCATATCTAATAATTTCTGATAAGAGATCTTGATGTTGGCGTCAAATCAAGTTTTGGTGGGTTTTTTCCCCCGATTCCTATAGGGAAATCCAGATTGAGGTAGTAAATTTGGATGTTTGCATCACAAATAAAACAGCTTTTTATTTGTAACAACCTTCTGATGTATGATCAGCACCCAAAGTACTAAACTGTGTAGCTGCGTATCAGAAAAAAAAATAGAAAATTTGTTTATTTCCATGTACATTTTGCCGTCCATATTGTGTAGGGGTTTTTGAGTGGCATCCATTTTGAAGTTTTGTATTAAGAAGAACATAATATAAGGATACAAACGATAAATTTTCTGTTTGTTTGTTTGTTTGTTTTTTTTTTTTGCAAGTGGCATTCATCAGATTTGTGTTCCACATGCAAAATTTGATAACAGCATAGGTATGTGACTGGAAATACAGCAAATTCGTCTGCTATTTCTATGCATATTTTTTTGCCATTCATATTATAGTACATGAGTGTAGGAGTGGCGGCCATTTTGAATTGAAAATAAGCTCAAAATACTAAATGTACCTACTTCAAATGAAAATTTTCTTGCATGTGCAAATAGAATTATTTAAGGAGCAAATATTTTAAAAAGTTTGATGATATAACCGGTCATACAATTGACATAACTTGGACTATCACGGCCAAATAAGCATATCTGGCGGCCATTTTGGATTTTTGCATTTTGCCTATTCAAAAAATGCTCAAGGTTACGCAAGTGGCATCAATCGGATTTGGAATCAGCACCCTCGAATTGACAAGAAACCATCAAAAAACATTGTATATATCAAAAAACAAGGTTAGGCGCACTTTCTATGGGGCCTAGTTTCCTGCTATCATCACACCAAAGCATCCACCACGCACGAATCAAAGTGCTACTTTCGTTTAAACCCAAGCTATTAGCGCTGGATTTACGAGCGAGCGATCACAGTGTGGGAGAGGAAATTGGAACACGCGGAATACAGTTTACTGTGTACGCTCAGTTCAAGTTAGGGAGAGTTTTTTTTTTTTTTTTTAATCTTGATATTGCCCGTGGACTACTCAGTATACAAATAATGAATGTTGTGAGTGCAATGGACCAAATATTTCATGAGGTGAAAGATGAAGTGACCCATTTAACGAGGCGTAGCCAAGTTGAATGGACCAAACATTTTCATCTTTCACCGAATGAAATATTCTGTCCATTGCACGAATGAAAAGAACATTTATTATTTGTTTTATATAATGCCTACAATAGATCCTTGTCATTTGATGTTTTACAAATTCAGAAACAGAGAGAGAGAGAGAGAGAGAGAGAGATCGCGAAAGTGCTCGCTGAGCGCTTTACGCTAGCGCGCTGTCGCATACACACACTGCAAACGCAAGCGTCTTACACGCGTAGTGTGACGGGCTCTCTGCGAGCGTGCTGTGGAGCAAATCGTATGGATCCAAAATTGCACAGTACATGGAGCCACAATTGCGCGGATGATGACGTCATAGTGAAATGGGCCAAATGATCAATGTCAAACAACCAATCAAATGACAAGGATCTCTTCAGGCGTTATGATTATGATACCGACTAAAAAGATCAACGTGTGTATCTTCCCGATCCAGTCACCTTCGTCTCCATGAACACCATACTACATGTACTTGAATCGTAATTTCTGAGCCCACCTATAGTGTAGTTAGCCATGGATTTCGTTTAAATCAGTGGTAATCATCCTAACGCAGGCTTTCGGAGCGAAATTAGAAGCTGTTCCGATTCTACTGACGGGAAGGGATGTTGAATGTCGGATAACGGTTTTGCACTGAGACTTAAAAGTGTTTTTTTTTCTGATTTTTAAGCAAACTTGACGGTGTCAATATGGTAAGTATTTTTCCCTTCCCTTCCTTCTCCCTCTAACCTGCCCTTTCCCATTGTCCTTAAATTGTCGTTTGTCATTTGCCTTTGTTTACTATGAGCGTCTTGTGCCTGTGTTTGTGCTTTCGTTCCTTTTTGTATTTTTTTTTTCGTATTGCAAGTTCGATTTTTCGAGTGGTCCACCTTTCTTCAGGCTTGTCTTTTACGAGGGCCTCTCTTTTTAAACAACACAATTATTTTTAGCATAAGTATCACGTTTATGTATTACATTGTACTTTTTTTTCTCCTTGAACTTGTAATAACAAAAGTGTACTATTGGAAATTAAATCTCATTTGAATTGCAGTTTCAAAGAGTTGACTGAACATCCTTAAATAGAATTGCTTTTTGTTGTGTGTTTTCTTCCAAAAATGGGCTAACTGCCATTTTAATTAAAAAGTCTTAAGTACGTTCACCATCAGCATCCGCAGAGCAAAATAAGTTAAACCTTTCCATTAAAATCTCAGTTGTAATGCAACAAGGATTATTTTGAAGTAGTGATTCAAAATATGAAGTGCTTTCTCGTTTTCTTTGTCTTTTAGAATCTTTAATTGCAAACATATCATTCTAACAATAGCGGAGTTGGCTAGCTTTTGGATCAAAGTCCAAACTGTATACACATATTTGAAGGCGATGGTGGCATATGTAAGCATAGGCCTGTCCCAGGTGTCAAAACCTGAGTGTTTTCACAGTGTGACTACATCATACATTCAAGAGTTTTAAAAGGTTGGCTGCAATACTACACAGCTCCTTATTTCAAAGTAAAATTGGTACCGGTATTTAGTTATCCAATCGACGAAACACAGTCTAATGCTACCCTGATCGTATGATGTACTAATTTTGTAACGTGATTCTTTCAACCAGGTGTCATATTTCATTTTATGTGTGTGTGTGTGTGTGTGTGTGTGTGTGTGTGTGCATGTACAGTACGTTCAAAAAAACTTCAATCCACTTTTCGCATTGATAACACCCAATATGATTAAACTGTCTAAATGCTACTTCAGGGTCTTAAAATATAACATCTTAGCTTTATTTTGAAGAAAACCCCATTTAATTTGGTCAAGCGGTCACAGAGAAATGTGGATTGCTGCAAAGCATGTCATGAGTCTGATTCTTCCAAGTTTAGCACTTGGATGCTCTTGGAAATGCATATAAATGTTGAACACAATAGACAGAACTTGGAGGAAAGAGATTTCTGACATGCTCTACAAAATTCCTCATTTCTCTTTGACCACTGAAGCAAATCGAATGAGGTTTTTTGTAAGATGTGGACAATGAGTTATAGTTTCATACCCTAAATTGTATTTGGATCTATTCATTATTTTTAAAGTTATCGTTGCGGAGGGTACCGTTGTAATTTTTGGGGGGACATACGGTATATGATATTGCAAATCCTATTCACTTATATTTTCTTTGAGAGATTAATGACATAATGGGATAACGAAAATCTATTATACCCTCACTTTTCTCATTTTCTATTCAGAAGTCATCTGTACTCGTTGCCTGTGCAATAATTGCTGTGACAACAGCTTTAGTTTCATCAGAAGGTTTGTATGTGGAAGAAGGTTTTAGTGCATTTCCCCGAGTTTCTCCATGTTTTTGTTGTTGTTGTTGTTTGTTTTTTTTTTTTTTTGGGGGGGGGGAAGGGGGATGGGGAGCGCGGATAGGGGCTTAGGTTGTAGTTTCTCTTGCTACTATTATTGTTTGTATCTTATTATCACTGTTATTAGTTTCATCACCATCATAAACTGAACAACTCAACATAAGTCCAAGAGCATTTCAACCTGTCAAACATATAAATTATTAACGTTCTATAGTTTATAGAGGTCTTTTCTACCAGGGAGGCGAGACGTCGCCTATCTGTTTCCACACTTCGTGTTGCTCAATGTATAATTGACATAAGAGGTTTTGAAACCACTTTAATCCACAAACCAGAAGTGAACAATCTCAAAAAGGCATTTTCCTCACGTTCTATTCCTTGGCGTACTTGATGATTTAAGAAATTGTAAGACACCCTGTCAATTTCATTAAAAAGCCTGTAAAATGTTAATAGCGACGATACACGTATATACACACACACGTATGTGTGTGTGTGTGTGTGTGTGTGTGTGTGTATCTCTTTCTCTCTCTCTCTCTTTCTCTATGAAGATTTAATAATGTATTACGATTCCAAGGGACAAGTTTATAGCGTCTGTAAAGCGCTGAGCAGATTATTGTTTCATATTTCTATACCATCGTCCGTGCATTACTGAGATGAAACACAGTCCGCTGTCGGGAAAACACTTCACAAGTGCTATAACACTCTTGCCTCCAAATTTGTTCTTTATTTGAAATCATGTTCTTTATATCATCCATATTATTACGCCTTTCAATTTTCAAGTTAGCATAGTAATCATTTCATGTGTTTTTTCAAGTATTGACATTTGGTAAATGCTGTTTATCAGAGAATTAATGGGATCGTATAGTTTTGGTTGAGACCTGATATCTGGTTTCTAACATTTCTTGGTGTTATAATGAGAAACCTCTTATGAAATATGAAAGAGCATGTAATTCCAAGAGGAACTCAACGTTTTATGAAAATTGGTTTTGAAATAGCTGAGATACCCAAAACAGAGCAATCGTAGTAAAAGGTGGGACCCACCTTTTATTATGGTCACATTGCTTTACTTTGTCTTTGGATGTCTCAGCCTTTCCAAAACCGATTTTCGTCAAATAAACTTTGCATTCCTCGTAGAATGCGATGCTCTGTACGATTTCACCCGGTGGTTCTCTCGCAAAAAAATGTTAAATGCCCAGTTCCCATCTCGACCAATACCAACTCTTTAATGCCACTAAGCATTTCAAAATTTTACATCACTGATTAGTTCACAATGATAAATTGATTTTATACAAAATGCTAATAAGGTTGATAGATAATAAATGAAGCTCGCAGTCACCATCAGAGGACTTGACGCCACAATGGTAAATAAATAATGCTTTCTCAACGAGAGGATATACAGAGCTGCTGGTGACTCCGTGACTTTCAATTTTCCCCGTATCGTATTTACTAACAAGAAAAAACACCCTGAGAGCGCAGACATCCGCCAAGCAGCTACTTTCCACCGATGATATTGCTCTTCCATAGTGATCAGTGATTTCCACCCACACGTATAACCAGAGGGCCAAACCCCAAAAAGTCGCTTACTTAACGAGTGAGTTGCACTCTCTCTACATACTAAGTAGACCATGCTTATTTTCAAGTTTTTATTGTAACAAACAACATTCCACTGGTCTACCTCAAAAAATTTGTTGCGAAAGCCTCCATATCCAAGATGGCGTCCAAGATGGCCGCCATATTTACTGAATTTGTTATTTGAAAGATAGAATTTGATTGAAAAATCAGATTTCAACAAATTTGATGTCATATGTGACCGTGCACCTCAAAACGAACATAAAGTCGCACACACTGATTTTGCGTGAGGACTGAAAATAAGTGAAATGGTTCAACATAGCCGAACTTGACTTTTTCATATTTTCTGAAAGAACGGGTCTTCTTTTACATTATGCTAAAATTTGGTATCATGAAACGGACAGAAAAGTGTGTTTTTTTTTTAGCAGTTTATCTCGAACATTTTTGGTAGAATAGTGTGATTAGGTGTGTCTTTAGAATCCCTTTTTCATTTCTGAAAAACCTTGTCCACACTCTTCACTTTCAACTCTAATAACTTTTGAAAGGATAGTGCTACTGCTTTGAAGGTTGGCATTAATTATGGACAGAATGTGTTAATGAGGCATGCTTAATATCAGTTTACTCTGATAATCCCTTCATTGTTGTTACTCTGGTGGTTTACTTCCTGTTTTTTTTTTGTCCCATTCATCGTACAGCTAGCACGGTTTGGTAAAGATTAAGCGCTTAAATAGACACTGTACTTCAGAGCCCCTTTTCTCAGTTCACACTTTTCCTGAGTTTGTGCTTTCTTTCCAATATTTAGATAGGTTAGGAAAGTCCATTTGATTTCAGTTATACATCATTTTAAAGCTTAAAGTCTGCTCTTTTAGAATATGGTCTTTACTGAAAATTCGTGTCTGGCGACTTTTTGTTTGTTTTGAGGTGCAGGGTCACATATGAAAGAGAATAAAATTTTCTACAAGTTGCTACCATTTTTGTGGATTATTGTGATAACTGGATTGAGATTTTAAGGAAAAAACACTCATTTTTTGATATTTTTCTGAAAAAAGGAAAATCATGAAAATGCTTGATTCAGCATAAATCAAAGAAAGACTCAAGGATTATCTTGAAACGTTTCAAGAATTTTGTTTGACATATGTTTAATATTTGAAGAAAATTAGGGGTCAGTGCCGTTTTCGGTTCAGGAGTTATAATGTCTCAAACTTGAAAACTCACTATGTAAAAATGACCACTTTAGTTGTGACAAGACCTTGTTGGTCGTAAAAAAAAAAAAAACCTGCGCGCGCCAAGACTACTACACGCACCTGTAGCAGTGCCAGTGGTGCGTGTAGTAGTCTTGACAAACGCAGACTTTTTCTTTGACAAACAAGGGTTTGTGCCTGCAAACTAACTTTTCATACCAAGTGGTAGCTCAGGTGACGCTGATTGCTATTATTCCAAAGTAGATTGTTCTGAAGCAGATGAGATGAAGCGAAACATATCTTTCAAATAGAGGTAGAAGCTTGAAACAACCTTGCTATAGAAAGTTTAAAACAAAAGTTGGATCAATCACTCAAAAAATTCAAGATTGCAGGCCATCAAAGCTGACATAGTGTATTGCGCCAAAGTAAATGTATCATTTCGATTTTGATACAATTTTGTCTGCTTTGCTGTCTATTCATATGGTTTTTATGTACTCTGAACATTTTAATGCCATTTCAAACCATCTTAGGTTTTTATGGAGACATTTTTCAGAATGTACCATGAATATTTCTCTAAAAAGTTAAAAAAACAATAAAATCAAAAATGTTTATGAAAACCATGCAGAAATTAACATCTTTCCCATATTATCAATATTTGGAGAAAATTAGAGGTCAGTATTGTATTTGGTTCAGGAGTTATAATGTCTCGAACTTGAAATCCCATTTTACATAATATGTTATTTACACGCATCTGTTCCCAACGACGTCACAGAGGGTCAAATCCAAGATCGTGCTTACTTTTCGAGTTCCGCTCTCTCTATAAACAAGACCATACATAATATTAAGCATACTAAGCAATGTTCCGTAAGTACACCTCAGTAGATTTGTTGCAAAGTACAGATGCGGTCCAACAGGGCCGCCATTTTATTGAAATTAACATTTCAAACATAAAATTTGATAGAGACATTGGATTGCAACAAATTTGATGTCATATGAAGGGAGAGTAAAACTTTCTAAACGTTGATACCACTTTAGCTGTGTATTGTGATATATGGGGGGAGGGGTTGTTTGCTTCTCTTTTTTTTGGGGGGGGGATCCATATTTGTATATTGTTTTGAAAAAAGGAAGAAATATAAAAATGCATGATTTAGTATTTATCAAAGAAGAACTGAAGAATTATTTTGAAACCTGCGATTGAGATTGAGATTTACTGAGATCGAGACACAATTCATATTTCTGGAATTACAGGCAATATCATACACTGTTGACAAGTTAACATCTAAAACTTGAAAAAATTATATTTATGCATTATAAATTTTGCTTACAATTTGTTTACATGGTCACATGTAATACTGTAATGGTCTAGTGACTTGCAAGTACCTGCAAACTAACTTTTCACGCCAAGTGGTAGGTGACGTTGGTCGCTATTACTGTAGCATTTCATCATAGTAGATTGTTCTGAGGCAGATAAGATTGAACAGAAAGTATTTTCCAAAAAGAGATAGGAGCTTAAAGTTTGGCACAAATTTTGCCAATGTGTAATATTTAGCGATAAAAATAGTATCCACACAAAATTCAAGATGGCGGTAATTAATCGAGGTTGTTGTTCAAGGCATTATTTATCATTAGTGCACGTAAAACAAAAACCCAGCTTTACTTAAATCCTCAAACTAGTTCTAAACTGTGAGTTAGGGATTAATGTACAAACTTAAATCAGTATAATTAATGCTAAATATTGTTAGATATACTAAACAGATCTGATAAGAATGTTTTTTTATGTCAACAGTTATCATGGTTATGGTTTCTTGAAAAGAAATGGTGATATCTCCGTATGTTTTAGGCTTTATTTTATTTTATTACATGGTAGAATGTTTTGGTAATAGAACTAACCTGCACATATAAATCGAATGTGATATCTCTCCCAATGGTAAACAATACCTTTAGTGTGTTGCGTCAAAGTTATCTCAACTTATAACTTATAATTTGATATGTTTTTTAATCTTCTTATATTGCTGTCTATTACATGTTTCTATACATCCGAACGATATAATAATTGTACTAGTGTAAACCATATTGAGGGTCTTTTTTTTTTGGGGGGGGGGGGAGCTCATTCCAGTGTTTGGGTAAGGCCCATCTTTGATAAAAAAGAAATGTTTCTGTATCAAAGATATGCTTTTTTACTTGTATGTTACTCTGCTGTTGTAGAAACGTGAATGATGATGGTATATGTGTAATAATGTCTGATCCGTAGATGTCCTTGAAAGCCCTTCTGATCCGGTCCCCCCCCCCCCCCCCCAAAAAAAAAAAAAAAAAAAATCAAACATGGTGGCAATTTCTCAACTTTGCTCTTAAATGTGTTGTGCGAAATTACTTTTCAGTATATTGTTCGAATAAAATTGTCCAAATTGATTATTCGTGCTGTATATTCACATTTACAAATAATCATGCTGAAACTGTATTTTCCGTTATCAGATTTTTCTTACATTGTTTTTAGGCTAATTTCATGTGGGTTATAGTGTCACAATTGATCTGAACTGATGCCATTGGTAGATGCTTTCCTATATTAGATATCAGGATCACTCGAGAGTGAAAATGTTCATTTTCATTCATTTTAGAGTGACCTCGGGGATCACTCGAAGAGTGACGAGTGATTCCTAAGGCAGAGCTCGACACTAACGGTGGTCCGGTGGCCCGGGGCCACAAAAAACGCACGTCGGGCCACCAAAATGTCAGAAATGAAGAATTTGGTGGCCTGATTGGGCCACCAAAAAAGGTCGGATATTTGCCTTTGGGCCACCAAAAATAAAAGTTAGTGTGGAGCTCTGCGTAAGGTTACTCAAAAATGAGTGAAAAAGAACATTTTCACTCAAAAGTCACTCCAATTTCACTCTAAATTCACCGTTTTCTGTTATTCACTCCTCACATCAAAAGTAAAAACTTCCACTCGATTTGTTTTTTCTTTTTCGGAGAGTAGAATATCACTGGTTTAAAAAATGTGTCCATAAAAACTTAAGACGGTTTAAGATAGCTCAACAGACAAATTTGTATCAAAAACGAAATAATACATTTAATTTGGGGCAATACACTATGTCAACTTTGATGGCTGTCATCTTGATTTTTTTTTTTGAGCGGTTGATCTAATTTCTGTCTTAAACTATCTATAACAAGATTGGTGCCAAGTTTCAAGCTACTACATCTATTTGAATTTTTTTTTTGCTTCATCTCATCTGCTTCAGAACAATCTACTTTGAAATAATAGCGATCAGTATCACCTGAGCTACCACTTGGTATGAAAAGTTAGTTTGCAGGCACAAACCCTTGTTTGTCAAAGAAAAAGTCTGCATTTGTCAAGACTACTACACGCACCACTGGCACTGCTACAAGCGCCAGTGCCAGTGGTGCGTGTAGTAGTCTTGGCGCGCGCAGACTTTTTTACGACCAACAAGGTCTTGGTCACAACTAAAGTGGCCATTTTTACGTAGTGAGTTTTCAAGTTTGAGACATTATAACTCCTGAACCGAAAATGGTACTGACCCCTTATTTTCTCCAAATATTAATTATAATTATGTCAAACAAAATTCTTAAAACGTTTCAAGATAATCCTTTAGTCTTTCACTGATTTATGCTGAATCAAGCATTTTCATGATTTTCCTTTTTTCAAAAAAAATCACAAAATGAGTGTTTTTTCCTTAAAATCTCAATCCAATTATCACAATAGCCCACAAAAATGGTATTTACTTGTAAAAAATTGTATTCTCTTTCATATGACATCACATTTGTTGAAATATGATGTTTCTACCGAATTCTATCATTTGAATAACAAATTCAGTAAATATGGCGGCCATCTTGGACGCCATCTTGGATTTGGAGGCTTTCGCAACAAATTTTTTGAGGTAGACCAGTGGAATCGTGTTTGTTACAATAAAAACTTGAAAATAAGCATGGTCTACTTAGTTTGTAGAGAGAGTGCAACTCGACCTCTGTTTTTAGCTTTTGGCCCCCCGGTTAGTATGCATGCTGAAAAATCGCCCTACTAGTATTTCCCAATGTATAGAATCCTTCGTTACGTCATAAGCCATCGACTGTGTACAGCGTGGCGCGCCTCGCCCTAGCAGAAACTAGAGCACGCACTTTAGTGCGCGTATGAAAACCTCAAAAATGCGCAGCTTGAACTTCCAAGTTCATCGACCCTACCTGCCAAAATATCGAAAATCCTTCACAAAATCCATAAAAGTTTCCGGATCACTACCAAAATTTAAACATTTGTTCGTTGTGTCATTCTCAACCTTACCTGCAAGTTTCTCTTAAATCAGTTCCCAACTTTTTTTTTAAATTAATTTTGCACACGGAAGAACAAACAAACAAACGGTAACGAAAACAACCCCCCCCCCCCCTTTGGCGGAGGTAATAAATCATACTCGCACAGCTCTTGCTTACTATTTGCAGATGAAACAAAAAAAAAAGCTTTAGTGCTTCACAATAGTTCTATGGTCAATGTGAGTTAGAGATAAAAAACAACCAGTGTAAATAAGTTAATCAGATTACCAGTGTTAAGTATTATACAAAATGTGAGCAAAAGTTATAATAAAATTGTTTCTAGACTAAATCGTCTACAGTTATTGTTTAATGAGAAGCAGAATGATACTCCTTATATTTTAGGTTTTATTGAATTTCTTTTTAATGGTAGGATGTTTTATGTATGTCTCACTGCATGGATGAGATCTGTCATTGAAAGTGGTCAAATCACCAGGCCGGCCTGCACGACTGCAAGTTCGTATTTAGGGTTTCTTCTAACCTTTTATGGTTCATAACCTTCGCCATGGCCTTGTAACTTGGTAATTCCCATAAAGGGTAAACCATTATCCATTTTTCTCTCTTCATATTCAAGACATGGTTTGTCGCTGTGAACTGTGTTTTAAATATGAACAGAGAAAATGGACTGTGTGGGTAATCGTTGGCCTCTGTGTGAGCGACCAAGTTATCGGACAGGTATGTGAAAGGTTATGGACCATGCAGGAGAAACCCTAAACACAAATCCTAAACATAAACCTGCATTCGTACAGGCTGGCCTATTTGGCCACTTTCCTTGACAGATCTCATCCACGCAGTGAGACATGATTGTAAGTTGACATGGAAAGTTCATGTTGATTCTTTGCGTAAATTATTATCAAAAAATGTAGGTGTTATGTATAAGTTAAAACAGTTTTTTCCTAAACATGTTCTGCATTCATTGTATTCTACTCTATTTTTGCCTTATATAGGTTATGGAATCCTGGCATGGGGAAACTGCTGTACAACTAGACTTAATTCTTTATTATTGATACAGAAAAGAGCTATACGGATAATTAACTTCGCCACATTTTTCGAACACACTAATGTTTTATTCTTTTCCAGTAGAACACTTATATCATTTTAATATCGGGTCATTTATGTATCAATTAAACTCAGGTGGTCTCCCTGATGTGTTTTCTTCGATGTTTGTCAAAAATACTGAAGTTCATTCTTACCCTACTAGACAAAAAGATTCTTTTCATCTTTCTTCTGTACGAACCGTATCTGCTTTAAAAACAATAACCACTACAGGACCTAAATTTTGGAATGACTTAGATAGAGAAATAATCCAATCTCAGTCTCTTTATTCATTTAAACATAAACTTAAACTAGTTTTTCTGAATTCATATCTATAGCTATTCTTCAATCCTCCTCGATATTCTCTGTTCATACTTCACATTACTGACATTATCGATTATGTAACATGTGCCTCGCTCGTGATTTCTGTATTATCTCCTGAACTTCCTTTGTACACATTTGGTATCTCTGCTATTGTACACTGCATCTGACTTGTACCTCGCTCGGGTGATCACGCAACACTCAAGAAGTCTGTGCCGCGAACATTGTTTTCATTGTTTTCTTTTTTCTTTTTCTTTTTACTTTTTGGCGTTTATATTTCTCCAATTCAGAAATTGTCATTCCTTTAATTACATACCCAAGTAAGAAATAATCTCACATCCGCATCTGGGAATCTACACCCTACAAGCAATGCTTCTATGTAGATTCCTCATATTTCACATGTTTTATTGTCTTATAAGCTGTACGTGACAATTCATCCAGGCTTTTGTACTGTGATGTTTATGTTTTATGTATTTGTTGAAATGTGGAATATGGAACAATAAAAAACAAAAACAAACATGCATTGTTCCTTCACAATAACACGCGAACTTGGAAAAAGTGCAATTTGTCGTTGTCTTTAAAGTTCATATGCTCAGTCATGCATGACATTTTTGTCAACAAATAAGTATCAGTGGAAAAAGGAAGAGTTCCCCTTTCCTCAAAACCAACATTGCGCTCTCCATAGCTGACAATTATAAAATTGTAGCCCTCCAAAGTTGGATTAACTTTTTTATACACCCTGTATGTTTGTCAATTAGAAAAAAAGGCAGAAACTGGTCGAGGAAGTTGAAAAGTTGGCTTTCTATTTTGGAGCAGTTTCTTTGTTGTCCTTTTTTTTAGCACTAATGGGGTGATACGGGTGATATACATTTACTTTAGAGACCGAGACTAATGAATGATCGGGTTTTTTTTTTCACTTTCTATGATTATTATCGTTTTTTCCTTTTGTCACGTATTTGGCAGTAAGCTTGTTTCTCATTTTTCATTCCATAGTCCTTTTTGTGTTTGTGTGTACCCTTTGTGTGTTTTAATGACACAGAAGACAACATAGCTTTTATATACACTGTCCAACGTCTCAGGCAAAGAAAGGGCCAATAACAAAATCTCTGCTTTTTCGCGGGATCTTTTTCTTTTTCTTTTTCTTCTTTTTCTTTTTGCGATGCCTCTCTGCTTCCGTCGCAAACATCACACACTCGCTCTCTCTCTTTCTCCTATCATATATATATATATATATATATATATATATATATAATGTATATATATATATATATATATATATATATATATATTATATATCAGGTATATAATATATATATATACATATATATATATTATATACCTGATTATATATGTATGTATTTATACGTAAACATATACATGCAAACACGCACATAGTCTCTGTATCCCTATATCTACCCTTATATCTCTTCCTCTCTCTCTCTCTCTCTCTCTCTCTCTCTTTGACCTTGTTGTTTTTCTAGGTATTGGCTCATGCCAAGATCGCTACAACCAAACAAACAACGTTTGGATGATTAACTGGTGTCCTGTGGTAAGAGTGAATGGAACGGAAGTCCAACTCGTCCCTAAGCTCATGCTCTGGGGATTCCGTCCATCACACTGCTCGGCCGGGGTGACCGCAACTCGCCCCTCGATGTCCTCATACCGCATCTGTCGTCTACCAGGTACAGTTGAACCTCTATTATCCGGCCTCCCTTTATCCGGATCTCTCTATTATACGGACGCAATCTCGCCGTGATTTTTTTTTAAATAATTACGGGAGGAAAGGGGGATTCCCAACTCCATGAGTACTCCTACACAAACACACATGAATTACATATTACTTCCAACATGATTAACATACATTACATCAAATTTCCCTCCAAATTGCTTACCTTCCGACATTTTAACATCCCCAAACATCCCCAAATGTAACAATGAAAAGGTTGCAGTATACACATTACTACATGTGGTACTACAATGGGCTACATCAGTACATGTGTATGTGTATGTACATGTATAAAGCATTGAGTCTCCTGTATCCGGCCAAATCCCTTATCCGGATGAGCCCCGGTCCCGACTTGTCCGGATACGAGAGGTTCAACTGTAATAAAGATAAGACTCTATTCCTTGTGCATTATGGCCTTCATACAATTCTCTTCAGATCTGGGTGTGTTCCAACTGAACTGTTTGTTTTACGTTGTAAGTTTTTTGTTCTGTTTTGTTTTTTACAGTTTGACTATATTCTAGCACGTTTCGAGTAATACAAATCCTCATAATGCTTTAAAAGCCCTGGCAATCAATTATCACACTCTTGGTTCGTTTACCAAAACCGCTAGATTAAACCAGTAGAGTTTAATTTTCATTGATATCATCAAGTGGTTTTACACGGCGTGATTCTTAAAAACTGAAACTATTTCCTCTAAAGTAGACTCACCGAACTACGTACATTTTTCTTCTATGTTTCAAACACCTTCGGTAACCCTGCCTTTGTAATACAGTCAATCAATCGATATCCATAAGCGTCCTGTACTTGATGAATCCTGATTTATTTTTTTATTTTCGTGGTTGTTTTTTACTCTCTCCCTTCATATGCATTCTGATTTCGCTAATCACAGATTGTTTGGCACAACCTTGTAATAAGGGTAGTTGCCAAGAGACGCTGATGAATTATACATGTCACTGTCCTTCAGACTACACTGGAAGTCATTGTGAAACACGTAAGTTTTGGTTAGCGACGTCAAAAGGTAGTCAGGTCACTGGAGCTTCCATTCGTATACCAGTCTTGTATATATATACATACATACACACATATACAATATATATATATATATATATATATATATATATATATATATATATATATATATATATATACACACTCAGCAAAAAAAAGTAAGTTCCCCCCTAACATTTTTGGACATATCTCAAAAAGTATTTTACGGATGCTCATAATTCGAACGGGAATGGATAGGGAATTTCATTACTCATAACATGAATGACATATCATTGCCAGTAGATATCACTATCGGTGTAAAAAATCGCATTTTATGTCAAAATGCATGGGAAAAAAGTTGCACCTTAGGCCATAGGAAGCATATTGTATACATTTCCTATGTAAGTTATCAAATGATCTTTTTAAATTGTGTAATTCTCAGGAATTTCTTCAGGTACAATGTGCTTTCCTATTAAACAGATGTTATGCATACTTTTGAACAATATACCTTCTCAATATGAAAATGGTAGAAGCCATGTGATTTGTAATTCCAATTTAGGTTGATCACATTAATGTGCCTGTGGGCATTTTGCATCATGCCGTCAAGTTGTAGATCAGTTTGCTGAGGGAAATGGCATCGAACGTATGGAGGGGCCTGCAAGATCCCCTGACTGTAATCCAGTAGAGAATCTTTGGGATATCATTATTTAGTGGAAAGCGAGCAAGAAGTTGAAAGATGACACTTCACTGCAAGAATTTCAGCGCATCTTGCAGAGAGCATGGGCCAACATTGAGTAGCGCCAAGTACAAACTTTAGTTAACAGTATGAGGAGGAGATGGCGGTTGGTCATTGCGGGTGGTGGACATATCAATTATCAAATACTTCACTATATGCTCATGAAAAGAAAGAGATAGAGAAATATGCAATAACCAATGCTTAAATGTTCAGAATCATGAGTGACTGTTTGATTATTTGTGTAAAAGTCATTGCAAATCACTAAAGTGCAACTTTTGTTTCCATGCATTTTGACATAAAATGCATTTTTCACACCAATAATGATATCTGGTGGCAATGATTTGCCACTCATGTTATGAGTAACAAAATTCATTATCCATTTCCGTTTGAATTATGAAAATCGGTTGAATACTTTTTGAGATATATCCACAAATGCTAGGGGGAACTTACTTTTTTTGCTGAGTGTATATATATATATATATATATATATATATATATATATATGTGTATATATATATATATATATATATATATATATATATATACATATATACTTGTATTCTGGTTTCGCTAATCAGAGATTGCTCGGCACAATCACGGTAGTTGCCGAGAGACGCTAGTGAATTATACATGTCACTGCGTGTCCTTCAGAGTACACTGGAATTCACTGTGAAACACGTAAGTTTTGGTGAGCGACGTAAAAAGGAGTCTAGGTTACAGCAGTTAAAATGATATATACTTGTATTCCGGTTTTGCTAATCACAGATTGCCCGGCAAAACCTTGTAATAACGGTGGTTGCCGAGAAACGTTAGTGAATTATAGATGTCCCTGTCCTTCAGAGTACACTGGAATTCACTGTAAAACACATAAGTTTGATGAGTAAACGTAACAAGGGAGTCAGGTCACTGCAGTTTCCATGAGTACCATGTATTAAATATATATATATATATATATATATATATATAATCATATATATATATATATATATATATATATAACTTTATGTATGAAGAGTTTGTTCGCAAAAACCGATAAGTCCATTTTTGAAGATTTTGAAGTGCGGTCTCTGTCAAAATGTACAAAATGATACCTTTTAAATGATATATTGGTCACTACATATAAAGGTACATTTTTGAAGTTATGGTCAAAAGAAGCAAAAATTTTCTTATTATTGTCTTTATTTTTCTTGATCTTTAATCGCAAATATCTCCATTTGGCAAATATGGACCTATATATGGACCTCCAAGGGAGGAGGTTATGTTTTCGTTACCGTTGGTTTGTTACCTCCGCCAAGAGAGGAGGTTATGTTCGTTCGTTCGTTAGTTAGTTACTGTAGTTAGTTTGTTAGTTAGTTTGTCCGTGTGCAAAATAACTCAAAAAGTAGTTAACGAATTGGAACGAAACTTGCAGGAAAGGTTGAGAATGACACAAGTAACAAACCATTAACTTTTGGTAGTGATCCGAGAATTTTGGGGGAATTTATGAAGGATTTTTGATATTTTGGCAAGTAGGGTCAATGAACTTGGGAGTTCAGGCTGCGAGTATTTGAGGTTTGCATGCGCGCACTTAGTGCGTGCTCTGGGGACCGTTTCATGAAACTTTTCGTCGGTGATTTACACCGACGCCTGTTAAAAGCTACTGAAATCCTTGCGTCTGATTGGCTGATAGCAAATTCGTCGGTGAAAACCTCCGACGAACTCGTTGATGAAATGCCCCCCTGGTTTCTGCTGGGGCGAGGCGCGCCGAGCAGCTGAGGGTTTGTGACGTAACAAAGGCTTCTATATTACGAAATCGGGCGACTTTCAACATACATTATAGACCGATTCGGGTTCGTTGAGGGCAGCAGACAATTTGTGGCACTGGGCGCAGCCATAGTGGGTGTCTCAGCCGACCCCCCTGCTCTCCCCCACCCCCGGGCAACATGTTTATCACGCACTTGTAACAAAGGTTCGCGCACTAAGCAAGCGTTCGCGCACTCAGTACGAGACGCCTATTGGCTAAAACGACCATGCATCAGTTTTTCATTCCGCGCGCGGAAGGGGGTGGGGAAGAGGAGGGGGGGTCGGCTGAGACACCTCGTTAATGGCGCTGCCCATGCCAAAAATACAAATAGCGCGTCACAGAATCGGTCTATAAAATGGATTCAAGAACGTAGCCAATAGGAAGCGCTGAAATGAGTCACGTGGGCTTTGATTACTTTAGTACCACTGCACTGCAGTTACCAGTGCGCACTCAATCAGTTGTTACAAGTGCGTCGCGCGCTACTATACGCGCTGTCAATCCTGTAAACAACTTCTAGTTCGGGCTGCCGGCCGGCCTTTCTTGTGGGCATAACATATTATGTGGCGTACGTGTATAGTACTCTTATACGTACAGTACTTACATGTGCGGGATTTCCGAGTGCGACGTGCTTGACTCGACTCTCTCGAGCGAGTGCTACATGTAGCTGACTGGTATTGACCCACAAAGGTACGTGAAAAATGCTGTTAGTTTTCGACCCATTTTATAAAACAAATGATGCACAGGATTATTTCGTGGCGTTAGTGGACATGCAGCTCACTCTCGGGTATTTACAATGTAGTGCAACATGCACTCGGCTAACGCACTCTATCCTGTGCATCATTAAATCATGCACACGATGCTATACTTTAAGTACGTATGGGTGAAAATCACTGATATCTCTATGGAAGAACAAGATCAGTGGTGGAAATGAGCAGCATGCTTGGCGGAGGTCTGCGCTCTCAGAGTGCTTCTCTAGTTAGTTAGTTAGTTAGTTAGTTTGTCCGTGTGCAAAATAACTCAAAAAGCAGTCAACGGATCAGGAAAGGTTTTGATTGATACAAGTAACAGATGATCAAATTTTGGTAGTGATCCAAGAATTTTGGGGGAATTTATGAGGGATTTTTGATATTTTGGCAGGTAGGGTCAATGAACTTGGGAGTTCAGGCTGCGCGTATTTGAAGTTTGCATGCTCGCACTAAAGCGCGTGCCCTTATGCTAATTTCTGCTAGGGCGAGGCGCGCCGTGCAGCTGAGGGGTTATGACGTAACAAAGGCTTCTATATTGGGAAATCGGGCGACTTTCAGCACACAATGCTACAAGTACGTATGGGTGGAAAGCCATAGAGATATCATCTCTATGGAAGAACAAGATCAGTGGAGGAAATGAGCTGCATGCTTGGCGGAGATCTGCGCTCTCAGAGTGCTTTTCTAGTTATACAATATTTGGGTGTGCGTGTATGTGTGTGTACGTGTTTGTGTGGTTAACATACCAACACCTATATTAGACAGAAAAAGAAATAAAGATATTCGGAAAACACCGTACGGAGCTTGGATAGGATTTATTAATTTCGTGTTGACTCTCTGTTACTGTAGACCTGGGATACGTGGAAGCCTCAAGAAATGATAGTCATGACATGACTCCTAGCCAATCTGAAGATCATCGTACTGTGGACTACCCGGTCTCCTTCTCTACTCAAGGTGCAGGTACTACCGACGGCTCTCCCTCGACTATATTAGCATTATAACTATGACTCTTGCTATTCGCCACAGCCATATGACTTCCTTCAAAGTTTCGCTCCTCAGAGTACCTCCCCTTCTCTCTCTCTCTCTTCCTCGCCTTCTTTCTTTTCATCCTCTTGTGTGGATATCAGTAACATAACTTACCTAACCTGCACATGCTTGCAGCCAGAAGAACAGAATTTGCGGACAGTGAATATAGAGGCATAAAATTATATTACAGTGAATCTACAACACACTGCTCTGGGCTAAAGTCAATTTCTGTTGTTACGATGATGTAATCGTAAATACTGACTAATATATATATATATATATATATATATATATATATATGTATATATATATATATATATATATATATATATACATGTATATATATATATATAAACATATATGTATGTATGTATTATATGTATGTATATATATATATATATATATATATATATATATATATATATTATACATATATTGGTTTAGTAACTATCACATCACGGATTGAAATGAACTTTTTTTTTTCTCTCTGGCGGTTCGATAGAAGGGGAAATAAAGGGGAAAAAAAATCAGTTTTGAACTTAGCCTTCCCGAGCAGGACAACAAACTATTATCCTTTTTTGCGGAAGTATTGGTGACTGACATAAAAAAAAATCATATATTTTAACGAGCGTTTGATAGAGATCAAACGCGTTGACTACCACCAAACAATTAAGAGGAATGGACAAGAACATTTTTTTTTTCCTCAAGCGGCATGTGTGTCATGTCCTTCTCTAGAAAAGTCCACGTGGGTTTCCTCAAACAAATCCCGCAGAAATCCCGCAGATAGATATCTCAGCAAATTAGATCAATATTTATGCCTATTTCTGCTGTAAGTTGTTTGTTGTAACGATACCGGAGCACTGGTAAATTTAACCCGACAGTTCCGCCAATGTGTCCTCCTGGCTGGGTGCTAGGCAACGGGAAATGTTATCTCTTCACCGAACGTCAAGAGATGTGGACTAACGCCGTCATGTATTGCAGCAATCTTGCCGGCGTGACGATCGACGGGGAGGTGCGCCTCCCGTCCCTCCTACTCCCCGACACCGCAGCAGAGAAATCCACGTTCGGAGAGATCGCAAAGAACTTCGCTGTCACCATCGCCTGGATTAACTGTTTGGAGAGGGACTTTGACAACAACTGGGTTTGCTTACGGGATAGTGCCGGAACTGAAACCGAATTCCGAGGTACTTCCCTCACAATTGCCAGTAACTCTGCACTAACCCCTTGGCCCTTGAACAGAGACAATAGCAGTAATACCTATATATATTCAAGAAAAGCCAAACCCAATTATAACTGTGGATTGAGAGAAAGCAGCAATATTATTTGATGTCATCAGTGAAAGTTTGAAGAAAATGATGCATTCCGTCAAAGTTATGAATTTTTAAAGTTTCGGTGTCGTCATCGCAGGACAAGGAGACTTCTACAGTAATTATGACATCATTATGGACAGCAATATAAAGGAAAATTAAAGAAAGTTCAACACATTTTCCCTTTTTTTAGAATTATAAAAGAGCACTCGGATTGCCTCGTTCAGAAAGCAGACGGAATAATGCCCTTAACATAAATGCCTGTAGCTTGTTGCTGGAATGTGTACTTTCCATGAAAAATTAAATTTTGCGGAATTCTCCATAATTGTCTTTATACTGTTGTCCACAATGACGTCATGAGGTGTTGTAGTCTCCTTATCCAGCAATTACTGCACTGAAAATCATCAATTTCATAACTTTTAAATCGACTGTCCGATTTCAAGTTCCTCAAACTTCAAGGGATATGTTTTAATAATATTGCTGCTTTCACTAAATCCAAAGTCATATTTGGGTTTGGTTTTCCTTCAACAAACAGTATAGCAAAACAGAAAACTGGTGGAAGGGTATGAGTAACTTTTATCGGAATAACAGCAGAATTGATTAAAAAGTGACAGTCGATGACAAGCTCAATTTCCAGTGCCTCCTTTTTTGACACCTTTATTGAAGAAGAAATCCATTACAGAACATTGAAAATTTCATTAAAAAAGAGAAAAGGATCCCCTCAGAACAGTGCAAGAAAATGTTCAAAACTGCATTACAAATAAGAGCGTTATAACATTTTGAAATTTCATTTTTTTTTCAAATAACACTTCTTGACCAGTTGCTGTATTTGAATTACCAAGCTGATAATGCCATGCCAACATAATTTCTTAGTTTTTCCATTTATAGAAATGATCAGAATGTTTTATTTTTAGCCGAATAGAGCTTCCTTTATATCGACTCAAAATAAAGACCAACACATGTTAACTCAGAGATATTTGCGTTTAAGATTTTTTTTACTCTGAAAGATAACAATAACAATTCTTCTGACGTTTATATGGAACATACATGAAAATATATAAGATATGGCATCATCAAGTGGCTCGTTTGAATAGTCACAAGGACTAGTCAAGAAATGTTTCAACAACAATAAGTAAAATTTCTAAATGTGATTTCTTGACCATTTTATTGTTCTCAACGTTTCGATCTATCTTTTAAAGTATATGTATTTTAGGTAGATCAGCAGTCGCAATTCAATAATGCTATTTGTTCAAAGGGAGACAAAGGATAACGAACTGGCATAAAAATGATCAGTTCAACTTTGAGTCTCTTAATTTTCTACCATGTAGCTATTTTCATCAGAAGCAGGGCCTACTAATCGTTGATATCATTATGCAGTATAATAATCTATATCATACAAACAATGAATGCTGTAAGTGCAATGGACAGAATATTTTATCTTTCACGGAATGAAACATTCTATCCATAGCGCGAATGGAAAACATTTATTATATGTTTTATATAACACCTAAAAAATGGATCTGTGTCTTTAAATCATTCAATGTTGTGACTTGTGTGAATTTAGAAACGACACAATCTCAATTCAGATTGAGACAGTGTTCACTGAGCGCCAGACGCGAGAGTGCTGTCTGTAAATGTAAAGGCCGTGTCGAACCTTTCCGGGCAAGCTACGCGGGCTTGTTGCGAGGAGGGATTTTTCAGCACGCAGGATAATTTTCCGCGGCGGACAAGAATGTCTGCGAGTTTTGCACTTGTTTTTTTTTTTTACCTACTAGACGCGTGCTACTTACCTATTACTTGAGTGTATTCCGTGTGACCTGTGTGAGAGCTTTGAAACCGTTTTGTTTTCTGTTACGAGCGACTTACGGGTACTGAGAATTACCTGCGTTGGAGTTGCCTGCGAGGTGCCACCTGTAAAGGCCGTGTCACACCATTCCGGGCAAGCTACGCGGGCTTGTGGCGAGGAGGTAGTTTCCAGCACGTAGAAGATTTTCAGCGGGCGAACAAGAATGTTTGCAATTTTCATTCATGCCTTGTCATACCGTACGGGGGAACTTATGCGGCTTGACTTGCGGGGAAACAAATTTACTCCCCGGAGCTCTCCGCAGTTGGTCCGCACCTGACAGTATCTAGCGCGTAGTTGCCCGGAGGTGCTCACGCAAGTCCGATTTAACCGCAGCCAAGTTTTGAGCATGACCAAAACTTTTTCTGGGTGAGTCGCGGGAATGCCCGTAGAGGTCCACGCAGAACGCCAGTAGGAGACCCTTAGCGGCAGTACTTCCCAGGCAATTCCCACGCAGGTACTTCGCAGTCCCGTATGCAGCCAAGATAATGAAATTCTGTAAGATTTCAGCTATTCCGTTAGAGGAATTCCTTCACTGAGTTGTCAGCCCCCACGCGACTGGTACAAAGGTCACACAGTATACTCGCAAGTATAACGCGTCCAGCAAGTAAGACACATGCGCTGACTCGCACAAATCCTTTTCCGCCCTCAGGAATGTCCGGTATGCTAGAAAATCCCAACACGTAACAAGCCCGAGTAGCTTCCCGGAAAGGTGTGACAGGGCCTAAACACGCTTGCGGGTAAAAAAATATGCGTGCGCACCTCCGGGCGACTGCTTTTGAGATACATGCTCGGTACTGTCATGTGCGGATCATCTACGGGGACCTCCGGGTAGTCGAAATTATTCTTTGCAAGTCGCACGGAAGGCTGGTGTGATACGGCCTTAAAGGCGGTGTCACACCTGTCCGGGCAAGCTACGCGGGCTTGTGGCGAGGAGGTAGTTTAAAGCACGTAGAAGATTTTCCGCGGGCGGACAAGAATGTTTGCAATTTTCGCACTTGTTTCTTACTTACTAGACGCGTGCTACTTAGCTTCTACTTGCGTGCGTTCCGTGTGACTCGCGTGAGAGCTTTGAAACCGATCCATTTTCTGTTACGAGCGACTTACGGGGATTGCGAAGTAACTGCTTTGGAGTTGCCTGTGAGGTGCTACCGGTAAGGGTTTCCTACTTGTGTTCTGCGCGTACCTCTACGGGCAACTCCCGTGACTCTTCCGGAACAAGTTTTGAGCATGCTCAAGGCCTTGTCATACCGTATCTGGGGAAGTTTTGCGGCTTGACTTGCGGGGAAACAAATTTGCTACCCGGAGCTCTCCGCAGTTGGCCCGAACTTGACAGTATATACCTAGCACTTATCTCGTCCTTAGTTGCCCGAAGGTGCGCAGGCTAGTCCAATTTTCCCGCAGCAAAGTTTTGAGCATGACCAAAACTATTTCCGGATGAGTCCTCTGTGGCGTCGAGGACTACCTGGTCCCTTTCGGACAGGACTTCATCCGCCGAATGGACTTCAGCAGCAATTTGATGCATTTGCTGTGAACCTTCCGGGCTTTGTGGCTGTCCATCCACTGGACGTTCTCTGCCCTTGTGCACTTTCCATCTACGGGGCATCTACACTTCTTGAAAGCTAGTTGACAAATGATTGTTTGCCTATCCACTCGAACCATCCTATTGTTCAGGCTAGCACTCACCTCGCAGGCGGCTAGTACGCAGTTAACACGCAGTTGTGGCGCAGGTACTTCGCAGAGCCCGTAATATATCGCCCGTAACTGACATAAAAGAAGCTATCACGACGCTATCACGTGACACCCACGCGCCTAACATGCAGTTCAACGGAATACACGCAAGAAGGACTTAGGTATCACGCGTTTATCATGTAATACCCACGCCAAACTCGCCCTAAACCTTGTTCGGCCGCAGAAATTATTCTGCGTGCTGAAAAATCCCCATACGCAATAAGCCCGCTTAGCTGGTGTGACAGAGCCTTTTTTTGGCAGCGGGTAAACAGAGCCTGCGTGCGACTCCGGGTAACTACTTTTGCGATCCAGTCGCTAGGTACCTGTCATGTGCGGGTAATCTGCGGGGACCTCCGGATAGCAAAAATGTTCTTCGGAAGTCGCACGCAAGGCTGGTGTGACACGGCCTTAAGGGTCTCCTATTGGTGTTCTGCGTGTACCTCTGCGAGCGAACCCCCACGACTCACTCGGAACAAGTTTTGAGCATGCTCAAGACCTTGTCATACCATATCTTGGGAAGTTTTGCGGCTTGACTTTAAAATACGGGGAAACAAATTTGCTACCCAGAGCACTCCGCAGTTGGTCCTAGTTGTACCCAGCGCGTATCAGGCCTGTAGTTGCCCGGAGGTGCGCACGCAAGTCTGCTTTAACCGCAGCCAAGTTTTGAGCATGATCAAAACTAACTTTGTTCCGGGTGAGTCGCGGGTATGGCCGGAGAGGTCCACGTAGAACGCCAGTAGGAGGCCCTGGGCTACGGTCACAACCCCCCCCCCCCCACCCCAAATCAGTCTGCTCGGCGACTTGTCGGCGAGTTTTTAGGCAATTTCGGTCGGAAGCCGAACGGTGACCCGGCAGTGGCGTATCTAGGGGGGGGGGGCAAGGGGGGCACGTGCCCCGGGCGCCACTCCTTGGGGGCGCCAAAAACGAAAAAAAAAACGAAAAAAAACGAAGAAGAAGAAGAAAAAAAGAAAAAAAGGGAAGAAAAGGAAGAAGAAGAAGAAGAAGAAGAAAGAAAGAAAGAAAAAAAACTCGCCCGGACCGGGGGGGGGGGGGGGGTGCAGAAAACCAAATCAAACAAGATAAAAACAAAACATGATGATGATGCGGACAAAATGACAATGTATACTGTGTTCACACATGCCATTTTATATTTAGCAGGCAAAATGTTACACGGAGCAGCGGCTGAAATTTCTTTCGTTCTGAAGCGATCGCTGATTGGATCAAAGGAGGGCGCCAACGGTTTCGAACATGGGGGGGGGGGGGGGCGCAAAAAAAAATCAAACAAGATAAGAACAAAACGTAATGATGACGCGGAAATATACAAATTTCGGCTCACTCGCTCGTACTAATTTAGAGTATTTTTTCAAGTCCTCTGTTTGTTGGGTATAAATCGTTATCTATAAGGCCGTCACTATATCGTGATTAGAATTGTAAGATTTAATAAGCAAAAAATGACAAGAATTCCATGTTTTGTAAGCTGAAATACAAAATTTTCGGCTCGCTCGCCAAAATTTATCAAAGAAAAAAGAAAGAAAAGAACAAAATGTGATGATGACGCGGAAATATACAAATTTCGGCTCACTCGCTCGTACTAATTTAGAGTATTTTTCAAGTCCTCTGTTTGTTGGGTATAAATCGTTATCTATAAGGCCGTCACTATTCTTGATTAGAATTGTAAGATTTAATAAACAAAAAAAAATGACAAGAATTGCAAGTTTTGAAAGCTGAAATACAAAAATTTTCGGCTCGCTCGCTGCGCTCGCTCGCCAAAATTTATCAAAAAAAGAAGAAGATAAGAACAGAACGTGATGATGACGCGGAAATATACAAATTTCGGCACACTCGCGCGTAGTAATTTAGAGTATTTTTTCAACTCCTCAGTTTGTTGGTATAAATCGTTGTTATCTATAAGGCCGTCACTATATCTTGATTAGAATTGTAAGATTTAGTAAGCAAAAAATGACAAGAATTCCATTTTTTGTAATCTGAAATACAAAAATTTTCGGCTCGCTCGCTACGCTCACTCGCCAAAGTTTATCACAATTTATTACATTTAAATCACTCTCAAAAGACCCCTTTTAAGTGCTTGAAAAAGCATATAATTTCATGAAAAAAGCATAAAGTCCCTACCGGCATGGAGTTGGGGTTGAACACTTTTTCAGAAATTAGGGGCGTAGATATCCGCGCTTGCCCCGGGCGCTGTTTTCCCTAGATACGCCACTGGGTGACCGACCAGGCACCACTGATTTTTCGGGCATCGGTCGGTCGCCGCTTAAGTTTTAACGCGGAGTTAAAATTTCAGGGGCGACCGACCAGTTTCCACTCCCTGCCCAAAATACGATCGGTGTCCCAGCGGCAACCGCCCAGGCACTGACCTTATCGAGCAGTCGCCGCCGAGCGACTTAGGAAACAAAATAATAGAGACAAAAATGACAAAAGAACAGAAGAAAACCGAGGAAATAGATCGAGCGGTTGCCGTCGAGCGTTTTAGGGACATAAATAATGAAGATGTGATAAAAGCCCTGTAGGAAACCGGGGACTAGATGGGAAAGAGAAGCCAGGGCAATTTGGAAAAGGCAGGGGGAGGGATAGATGCAAGGAAACCCCACCAACATCTCAGCATCTCAACATCTCAGCATCTCAACATCTCGGCAACCAACATGAGGGACATGGAAGACAGGGACAACCACTTTGTGGCAAAAGAGATAAAAGTTAAAAGTTAATGTCGATATATAGACTTAATAGTAAAATACGGTTTGGTTATCTTATCATTTCTTGAATTGAATGAAGAAGTAATGAATGACAAGAGATGGGGAAATGAAAATATGAAATTAAATAGGAAAAAATACAATACAATTCAATTCAATTCAAACTTTATTTTCACTTTTTCTTTCCAACAGAATAAACAAGAAACAATATTATGAGTTTGACATGGGAGTAACAATATATACATAACCGGACAGGATTAACAACATGTTCATATCTACATAATCAGTACAAAAAAGATACATACATTCTATATACACTCTGCGAAAAAAAAAAGTGGAGGTACCCACTCAAAAGACCAGGCTTGTATCATGTGGGTACCTCTGGGAAAGGGGAAATAAGGGGGTGTAAAGCTTACAACTACAAAGAGTGCGGGAAACTGGGAAAGTCGGGATAGAGAAAAAAAAAGCAAATGTGACCCGCGACAACGGTTTCAGGCAAAAGTCGCAAGAGCAAATTCCCTCCTAGGCGGGGTACAAAGATCTTTACCATTATTTTTGTCGATTTGGGTTTTTTGCAGAAATCGAATCTTTGATATGTTTTCTACATGTACACTAAATTTCATAGCATGAAACTACGTTTTTCCTATCGAAAATTGGATTTTAAGCACCCTATGTTGCTTCGCACTCGTCAGTTTCGAGCTTCTTTCGAACGCCGCGCCAATATCCCAAGCGTTGCTACGGCGCAGGGTCTCGCATGCGATTGGCTGGTGCGTCGCACACATTTACATAATAGTCCGGGAGCCAGCGGGGGTCAGCCTAGCTGAAAAGGTTACCAATTTTTATGTGTATAGCAATTTAGTACATATGCCCCTGAGTATGGAAATGCACGTCTGGCTGGTCATCGGTGGTGGGTGTGGCCAGGAGGGCCACAAAAAGGACCCCCCCAAAATTAGGCTAGCCTAGCTGGAAAAGTAACCCCATGAAAACAACTGGAACTTGTTCGTTACACTTACAGGATAAATGAATGACCATTGCCAGACGTTTTAAGTGGTGGGGGGTAGCCGCCAGACGCTCTTAAAGGCCCAACTCCAGCTAGGCTAGCCTAGCTGGAAAAGTAACCCCATGAAAACCACTGGAACTTGTTCGTTGCACTTACAGGATAAATGAATGACCACTGCCAGACGTTTTAAGTGGTGGGGGGTAGCCGCCAGACGCCCTTAAAGACCCAAATTTTTCCAGCTAGGCTAGCCTAGCTGAAAAAGTAACCTAATGAAACCCACTGGAACTTGTTCTTTACACTTACAGGATAAATGAATGACCATTGCCAGACGTTTTAAGTGGTGGGGGGAGCCGCCAGACGCCCTTAAAGACCAAACTTTTTCCAGCTATTAAGGCTAGCCTAGCTGAACAAGTAACCTTGTGAAACCCACTGGAACTTGTTCTTTACACTTACAGGATATATGCATGACCGTTGCCAGACGTTTTAAATGGTGGTGGTGTGTGTGTGGGGGAGGGGTAGCCGCCAGACGCCCTCAAAGACCCAATTTTACCAGCTAGACTAGCCTATATATAGCTGGAAAAATAACCTCCTGAAACCCACTGGAACTTGTTCTTGTGATACACTCAAAGGATAATTGAATGATTGTTGCCAGACAATAGCCGCCAGACGCCCCAAAGACCAAACTCTTACCAGCTAGGCTAGCCTAGCTGAAAATTAGGAAAGTAACCCCATGAAACCCACTGGAACTTGTTCTTACACTTACAGAATAAATGCATGACCGTTGTCAGACGCTTTAAGTGGTGGGGCGTAGCCCCCAGACGCTCTCAAAAACCCAATTTTACCAGCTATAAGGTTCATATATTTCAGAAATGATAGCAGTGTAATTCCATAACAATACCGCTTGCTTGCGAGTTCACCTGTCTATAATCTATATGCATGCCTTATTCTTTTGTTCTGCTTCCTTGAGCCCCAACTCATGCATTCTTATGGTGACTCTCCCATGTCATCATCCTTGTTCATTGCAATTTGTTCTATTTTTGAAAATATTCTTATTCTTCATCCCAATTATCACAAATTCTGAAACTCTGTCCTCAGTATAACTAATTCATAGGTGTACAAATAATGTAAAAATCTGAGAATCACCCGGAGGTCTCCTTTAATGGGGGAGTTTCTTGAGCGCACAGGGAAACATGCTTTGAAATATCAATAGGGCAAGTGCTAAGACGAAATACTGTAGAAATATGAGAATATACAGTGTTGTGGTTTTGGTAGAAGAAATAGGGTATCTGTATTCGTCCTCAGTGATAACCAAAAAACTTATTTGGAAAGAATAATAGACATTAAAAAAAATTGCCCAATCAAACGTGTCGGGATTTTTCTCAAACATCAGTGTTCTCATTTTCTTTGCAGTGTAAAACATAAAAAAAAAACAGGGCCGGGTACAGTATCCGGATGGAAATTGGTGGGATGGGCGTAAACCCGCGGGTATTATAACATACTGACGTGAAAAAAAAAACAAAAAAAAAACAAAAACTACATGTACTTTCTTTCTGTGCCCTGGGGAGAAATATTCATCAATTGCATTTTGGAAATGTTGAAAATCACAACTTTTGATGAAATTGTGTCCTACAGTATCTCTTCTTATATGAAGGCTTTTTAAAATAATTACTCCCTAAAAAAATCGAGTGAAAATATTCACTCTTAAAAGAGTGAATATAAAAAAGAGTGAATTTAGAGTGAAATTGGATTGATTTTTGAGTGAAAATGTTAATTTTCACTCGTTTTAGAGTGACCTCAGGGATCACTCCAAAATCTTCGAGTGATCCCTGAGGTCACTCCAAACTGAGTGAAAATGAACATTTTCACTCAAAATTCACTCCAATTCCACTCTAAATTCACTCTTTTTTGTCTTCACTCTTTTAAGAGTGAATATTTTCACTCGATTGTTTTTAGAGAGTAAGTTTCTTTCCTCTATGACCATGATAAAACAAACCCCTGATGATTAAAACAAAAGACAATCAAAACTTGGCAAATGAACTCTTTGGACATTAGCAAAAGGGAATACATAAACAGTTTTTGCAAACACTTTATACAATTGTCTAATACTCCATCAAGCTCATAAAAAATACAATTCTACTGCAACAAGAAACCCATTCAGTAAGACTTGTCCTCGGTGTACATAGCTTAAAATGCCAACTTTTTAAAAATAATGCCCCAGCTCTTAAATTTACTTTAAAAGGGAGAAGTAAAGCTCAACACCTTTGGCCTATGACTTTTTAGGTACCGTATCACCTTACGGTTGAGGAGATGGGTAAAGAAAAAATATTAACGAAATAAAACTTATAGGAACATGCTTCACATGACCTCACCGTTTTCTTCTCTTAAGAAAGATGCGAAATCTGAAAATTTTTCAAGAGTGTTTTTGAACATAGTACATTGCAAAAGCAGAAAAAAAAAATCAGTGTTTTTAAGAAACATAACTCACAACAACAAGGAATTCCTGTCGTGTCTAGTATTGCACGTTTTTGGTTTGGAGGGTTTTGGATGCTAATATTTCAAGACAAGTTTATGCTCCGGCACTTCAATGAACTTAAATGTAAAGTAATGATCAACCTCTCTTGCCAATAAACTCAACATTTGCTGTTCTTCAGTAAAGCATATGACAGAAACATATGAGAAACATGTCTAAAATTCATATGAACAAGCTCACAGCAACAACAAAAAAATATTATGTTATCTATAAACTAATAATGCATGTACTTAGTTTCGAGGTATTAAGATGCAAAATGTTATGACAAAAGCCCCTACGTGGCTACCAGCAATTAAACATCCTTCAACTTCTTTAGCAAATGAGCTCATGTGTATCATCTTCTTGTTGAGAAGACGAAGATGAGTAATGATAAAATAACCAAACTATCAACTTTCCTTAACATGTTTTACATGAAATCATTATTGCCTTCTCGTAACGAAATTGAAAAAACCAGAACATCTGAAATTGTTCGAAATCGCTTCTTGATAACGATGAAAGCAAAGGAAACTTAGTGTTTGTAACCACTGATATGACACGTGTCTACAGATCTGTCATGCTCATAAGAAACGTAACTCACAGGAATATAATTTTATACAGTAAGTACTTGGTTTGGAGGACATTTAGATGCCAACTTTTCAAGAATAATACACCAGCACTGACATTAACTGATGAAAAAAAGGAATGCTCAGCTTCTTTATCCAATTAGCTCATAGGTAATTCCTTGTAGTTGAAAAAAAAAACCGAGTGCACATAAAAATATAGACTTCCCGTAACATGTATCACAGGTCATGATCTCCACATATGCTCCTCTTAACTTAAAAGAAATAAATATAATCTAAATTTGTTTTAAATGACCTTTAAACAATATGAAGAAAAAAATTCTGTGTCTGCAAAGGCTTGACACGTGTCTAATACTGGGTCACGCTCATATTAAACGTAGCTCACAGGAACAAGGAATAAATTCACGTGTGTATAAAATAATACTGCAGAGAGGGTGCAAAGTTGAACCCTTTATTGAGGGTGCGAAAATGTTCCCTTGGGTACATCTTTCCACCCACACTAAGTGGTGCTAGATTGCACCTCTTCTTGAGGATGCATCTTTCCACCCACACTAAGTGGTGCTAAGTTGCACCTTTCTTGAGGGTGCGATCTTGCACCCTTTACCTTTCGGCGCACCTTTGCACCCCGTGTAGCCTTTACATCTTGGTGCAACTTTTCATCCTTTCGTGAGGGTGCAAAGAAACACCCAAAGTTCCAAGATTGTGCCTTGTTTTGAGGGTGCAATCTTGGAACTTTGGGTGCTACTTTGTACCAGCAAGAAAGGGTGAAAGTTACACCCTCGGGAGCAACTTTGCCCCCTTGAAAAAGGCGCAACTTCGTACCTTTAGGTGCAACTTTATGCCCGAAGAATGCAAGAATGTTTATACCCTCTCTTGATGGTGCAATCTTGTGCCTTATTGGTATGATGTTGCACCTATGTGGTGCTTATTTGCTCCATGACTGCTGCAAAATTGCTCCTTTAAAGGAGCAAGTCAGTGTCACTGCCTGCTCCTTTATAGGGGCAATATTGCCCATCATCTCAAGGTGCAACTTAGCATCACATTATCGGGTACGATTTAGTTCCTTAACTACTCTAAACCTTGAATAGTACGAACTGATGTAAGCCTATTTGATGCTCAGTATATAACTTATGTTGTTGTTGCACTCTGCAAAGTAAATAGGATTAGTGTAACTTGGATCTTGTGAATCATGAAATGTGTGTGCGTGTGGAGTTTGTGAGTTGTGAAAATGTTAATGTAAAAGTTATCTTAGTTGTGTTTGAATAATATACTGAAACCAAAAATTTACCCAATTACCTTTTCAATAAGGTGAGCACTATATCTATCAAACAGTTAACCTTCTCGGCAAGAGTATACATCTGCATGAATGAAGATGTGAAAATATGATATGCAGTTGTCTGGATACGTTTTATTCAAAACGTTCTTTAATGCGTACTTATTCACATAATCTATAAGAATAATATATGCTTCTTACAAGTACTCAAAGCCTCTAAAACAAGAGCATGCTTCTTACACTTCTAAAGTATACACTATATCTTAAAAACAAAATGTAAGAGGATTTAAGAAGCTGTTTGTATGCATTCAAACGAATCCATATTTCTATCTAAAATCTAAAACGTGTCTTGTAAAAGGGGAATTCGTTTTATAATGACGATGCCAATTGTCTTAAAGTCCTTATCACGACATGTCTTGGAGTTCACGCTTATTGAAAACATGAGATTCTTGGCACGTAGATTACAACTATGGTTTAAAGAGTTAACTGAGATACGCATACCGTATACGGGCATTTCGATGAAAACATTTAAATACAAGGTACTGTTATAAATAATATGAAAATCAAACTTGATACCAGCCCTTATCGGCAACCAATACAGACTATGGAGGACTGCAGTTATAATTGTGTTCAGATATTGTTTTGGGTGATACACGCATGCCAACTGATTTGGGATCGCAATTCGAGTCCCTCGAGCTGAGATTCCGTAACTGCAATGAGCAAACCATCATTATGCATAACAAAGTGACTGAGAATAATGCATGCACCAGTTTCTGTTTCGTTGTTCTATACACAGAAAGTTGTTTCGTTTTCCAATCCTGTCCAGGCACACAGAGATTTACAGAATTCAATCATCTTTGGCTATAACGCCATGGTCGCGTGCAAAATGAATGCAGCTTACATATCTAACTTAACCTGCAGTTACTGAATAGGGGACTACTGTATATTCAATTTATACATTATTAATCGGATGATAGAACCTGTCAAAGAGTAAATTGCGGATATCATATACCATTGTCAAATTTACTTTCTGTTCTATACATAGTATCAATGGAATGTTATGAACCACTTCAGCATTACCAATCATTATCATAATTATTTCCCTGAAACGGCTGCATTTGTATGAGCGGGAAGAGTTTGGCATCATACATAGCGTCGTGACTACAAAACTAAATACATGTATTATACAAGGTTTTAGGACACTTTGAATCATGCCCCCCCCCAAAAAAAAAAAAAACAAAAACAAAAACTTAGTGAAATGTTGTACAATGTATGCCCTACTTCCATAACCTATGATCTTTGACCTTTGAATACATGGCCCGCATTTTTTTCAACGAATAGGCATTTGGATGCAACGTAGGTATTATATAAAAGAAAAAATGTTTTAGGAAAATACATTTAACCACTTCAGAAATAATTATGGAACAAATAGCAAAATATTGACACGTTCACTTCTTCCGCAATGACATGACAGAAAACGTTCCTCACCGAATCGTTCTGCCGTAATTCATGAGCAAGTCATGGATATATACTTAGTTCGATTAAAAGTATACATTGAGTCATTGCACAAGCATCTAATGAAAAGTATGCTTCAGAACTACATCATTGTCATCTATTCTATAACACTAATGATATAGAGCTATTGGTCCGCCACATTGCCTAACAGGTCGTTGTCCTCCTACCACGTTTGTTTAGCAAATAAGGCACAGAATTTAATTTTGCACTTGTTGCCAAAGACTCAAATCTTCTTTACCGCTATTCTCAGACATGTATGCTGGTGCTGTATGAATTAGAAACGGAAGCTTACAAATATTCACCATCTAACAAGGCAAAAGCGAAGTGATGTCTCGTCCACGTATCGACTTTGTGATTACAGAGATTTTCAAATGGCATTGGCCTAGTTCATTGACTTTTTGACTGTTGACGTAGTCGGACTTCACCAATATTGACACTTGACAGCAATCATTAGATGATCTGAGGAGTGAATTTGGTGGTCATATAGCTCAAAAGTGTGGAAAGTTATTGAAAGAACACCAGAATACTATGTCGACAGTGTTTATCAGGTGAGATACAAACATAGAACAAGTTCCAGTGGGTTTCAGGAGGTTACTTTTCCAGCCAGGGCTATAGTCTAGCTGGTAAAATTGGGTCTTTGAGGGCATCTGGCGGCTACCCCCCCCCCCCCCCCACTTCTTAAAACGTCTGGCAACGGACATGCATATATCCTGTAAGTGTAAATAACAAGTTCCAGTGGGTTTCATTAGGTTATATTTTCAGCTAGGCTAGCCTAGCTGGAAAAAGTTGGGTCTTTAAGGACGTCTGGCGGCTACCCCCCACCACTTAAAACGTCTGGCAATAGTAATGCATTTATCCTGTAAGTGTAACGAACAAGTTCCAGTGGGTTTCATTAGGTTACTTTTTCAGCTAGGCTAGCCTAGCTGGAAAAAGTTGGGTCTTTGAGGGCGTCTGGCGGCTACCCCCACCACTTAAAACGTCTGGCAATGGTCATTCATTTATCCTGTAAGTGTAACGAACAAGTTCCAGTGGGTTTCATTAGGTTACTTTTTCAGCTAGGCTAGCCTAGCTGGAAAAAATTGGGTCTTTAAGGGCGTCTGGCGGCTACCCCCACCACTTAAAACGTCTGGCAATGGTCATTCATTTATCCTGTAAGTGTAACGAACAAGTTCCAGTGGGTTTCATTAGGTTACTTTTTCAGCGAGGCTAGCCTAGCTGTAAAAATTTGGGTCTTTAAGGGCGTCTGGCGGCTACCCCCCACCACTTAAAACGTCTGGCAATGGTCATTCATTTATCCTGTAAGTGTAACGAACAAGTTCCAGTGGTTTTCATGAGGTTACTTTTTCAGCTAGGCTAGCCTAGCTGGAGTTGGGCCTTTAAGAGCGTCTGGCGGCTACCCCCCACCACTTAAAACGTCTGGCAATGGTCATTCATTTATCCTGTAAGTGTAACGAACACGTTCCAGTTGTTTTCATGGGGTTACTTTTCCAGCTAGGCTAGCCTAATTTTGAGGGGTCCTTTTTTGGCCCTTCTGGCCACACCCACCACCGATGACCAGCCAGACGTGCATGTCCATACTTAGGGGCATATGTGCTAAATTGCTATATACATAAAAATTGGTAACTTTTTCAGCTAGGCTGACCCCCGCTGGCTCCCGGACTATAATTCGGCCTTCGGAGACACCAGTTGCAGCGTTTTGGGAATGCTTTGTCCACGCGTGCATGATTACACGCTCCATTGTCCTTGCTATTATAGTGGTTTATACGCTCGCTCTGTAGTGCGTGCTCTTCGTTTGGCTTTCTATCCAAACTATTCTACCGCAATGTTCGACAACGGAAGTGAAACAAAAATCATGTAGCACGACATAATCGTGTGAAAAGAAAAAAAATAGTCTACTTGTACATGTAGTAAGAATTATGACAGCAGACTGACGAAAGGGAAGGATGATGAGAGGAAAGGAGAGGTCACATGTAACCAGTTATATTTTAATACTACACATCAAGATCGCACCAAACTAACGAAGCGTACGTGTTTGTTTGTTTGTTTTGATATAATCAACACCACCGAACAAGGCAACATATGCACGGCTTGTAAAAGCAAAACAAATAGGAATCGTGACCCTTGCCAGCACTGGCATTTTTCTGCCTTCAAAAGGGTCGCCAATGATAAAGTCAAATCAACAACAATGAAAACGTGATTTGTAAATGTGTGGATTCGCCACCAGCTCCTGTTACATGCACATGGTCATGGCATGTGGATGCCATTGCGTAATGCGTGCACCATACACAATGTACACCATACGTGCAATTATCGTATCCGCCATCTTGAAAGACGTACTGGTAAAATAAACCCGAGCAAACAGCATTGTTTTTCGGCTCCATACGCTGAGCTACTAGGAAGGGTGCCCGGGAAATTTGACTCTCTCAGTGAGCCAATCAGAAGGCGATGTGGTTGCTAGAGGCGGAGCTTAACATCGATTGGCACCATCGTACGGATGGGTGATTCTCACCTCGCATCGCCGCTCGGATATTGTCTTTGAGTAAGAGGTGAAACTTCAAAGTAGACCGGGGGCCCAGAAGATTTATTCAGCTGAAAAGGGTCACACTTTTTATTGGTCTCATCATATAGCGATGTGTCCAAGGGTCAATAAAATGCATTGCTGGCAAGTCACATCCTGTACCGTAAGCCTAGGGACCACAAAAAGGGACCCCGAAAAATGGATTTATTCAGCCGAAGGGGGTCACGGACAAAAGTTGGTGGATATTGTTCCTTTGGGTGTACTTATCATGAAAACAGCAATGCCAGCTATTTTATCCTGTACGGGGCCCCAGACAGTAGCCCCAAAGGGCCCCAGAAATATGGTGTTATTCAGCTGAAAAGGGTCACGGCTAATTTCTTTTGCAATGGAAGTAGTTCCCATCAGAGATATCCAAAACACCAATGCCAGCTATTTTATCCTGTACGGGGCCCTAGACAGTAGCCCCAAAGGGCCCCACCTCCCATAGGCCTACGTATAAACACACACAAACATTGATTTTATTCAATTAAAAAGATTCAGGGCTAATTTCTTTTGCAATGGAAGGAGTACCAATCAGAGATATCCAAAACACCAAAGCCAGCTATTTTATCCTGCACGGGGCCCCAGACAGTAGCCCCAAAGTGCCCCACCCCCTATATGCCCTATACATACAAACACACACACACACACACATTGACTTTATTCAGCTGATAAGAGTAACGGCTAATTTCATTTGCAATGGAAGTAGTACCCATCAGAGACATACAAAACACCAAAGCCAGTTATTTTGTCCTGTACGGGGCCCTAGACAGTAGCCCCAAAGTGCCCCCCCCCCCCCCCAACACACATACTCACACAATAGTTTCATTCAGCTGAAAAAGGGTCACGGCTAATTTCTTTTGCAATGGAATTAGTACCCATCAGAGAAATCCAAAATACCAAAGCCAGTTATTTTATCCTGCATGGGGCCCCAGACAGTAGCCCCAGACAGTAGCCCCAAATTGTCCCCTTACCCCCTCCCCCTCCCCCCCCCCACACACACACACCATAGGCCATACGTACAAACACACACAAACATTGATTTCATTCGTGCAGCTGAGAAGAGTCACGGCTAATTTCATTTGCACTGGAAGGAGTACCCATCAGAGATATCAAAAACACCAAAGTCAGCTATGTTATCCAGTACGGGGCCCCGGACAGTAGCCCCAAAGGAGCTCCCCCCCCCCCCCCCCCAACACACACATACACACTAGTTTCATTCAGCTGAGAAGAGTCACGGCTAATTTCTTTTGCAATGGAAGTAGTACCCATCAGAGATATCCAAAATACCAAAGCCAACTATTTTATCCTGCACGGGGCCCCAGTCAGTAGCCCCAAATTGCTCCCTGCCCCCCCCCCCCCCACACACACACATTGATTTTGTTCAGCTGAAAAGGGTCATGGCTACTTTCTTTTACAATTGGTAGTAGGCATACTCATCAGAGATATCCAAAACACTAAAGCCAGTTATTTTATCCTGTACGGGGTCCCAGACAGTAGCCCCGAAGTGCACCCCCAACACACACACACATTAGTTTCATTCAGCCAAAATGGGTCACGGCTAATTTCTTTTGCAATGGAAGTATACCCATCAGAGATATCCAAAGCACCAAAGCCAGTTATTTTATCCTGAACGGGGCCCCAGACAGTAGCCCCAAAGTGCCCCCCCCCCCTCCACATACACACACATACACATACACACACACACACACACACACACACACACACACACACACACACACACTAGTTTCATTCAGCTGAAAAGGGTCACGGCTAATTTCTTTTGCAATGGAAGTAGTACCCATCAGAGATATCCAAAATACCAAAGCCAGTTATTTTATCCTGTATGGGGCCCCGCACAGTATAGCCCCAAACACGGGTAATTTCTTTTGCACTGGAAGAAGTACCTATCAGAGATATTCAACACACCAAGGCTAGTTATTTCATCCTGCACAGAGCCCTAGACAGTAGCTCCACAGTGTCCCATCCATTATACATGTACTGTGAATCAGCTGAAAATGGTCTTACAAATTCTTTTGTAACGTTAATATCAGGGCCTACTGAACAGAGATATCACAAACACTAAAGCAAGACTAGTCATCTTATCCTGTATACGGGGTCCCATAGGTTACAGTAGCAAAACACTCAAGAAATTTGCAAACGGAAGCATACTTCTGTATAGTGCACAACCAAGATGACCGTATATTACGAAAACCAGTCATTTCATCTTGTACTGGGCCCAGGTTACAGTAGCCATAAAGTGCCCCCCCCCCCCACATAATTATTATGACATCATTTAGCTGAAAAGAGTCATAGTTGTTTTTCTTTTACAATCGAAGTAGGCCTTAGTTTACATCATAGATACCCAAAACATCAAAGCCAGTTAGGTTTTCCCAGCCAATTTTGCACTTTTGTTCGTTCATTAATTTTGATAGAAGGTTCGAATTCGTAAAATGGGTATTCAAATTGGCTGGTACCCTACGTTCATTCAAATTCGCCTTGACTTGCCGAAAAGTGTATTTCAGTCATTAAATTTCGCGAAAGACAGTCAAATTCCAAACGTGTTCATTCAAATTCAAATCATGCTATTTCTTTGTTTCAGATCTTTTTAACATGTGTTTCTATGTGTGTTTTCGTTTCATCTATAAATTTCTGTTATAAAGCAGTAAAAGTGTCATATTTCTTATCTAGTATAACTGGATTTGGTTGTTCTGTAACCAGACTGGTAACGCTCCTTCTCTTTCATATACATGTCATTATAGGCATATACGTGTACCAGTAATGCAGCTTAACTTCATTTTTTATAGTCATGACAGCACAATATATACAGACGTATATCTCTAGAAGACATAGAAAGAATTATATTTAAAAAAAAAATTGAGGATCATAACCTTGACTTCTTGTAACTGGCCGACCGCTCGGAATAAAGCGCTCGTAACGGCCAGATAATTTGTGGCTTCTTACTTCTTTGGATTCAAAAGGCACGTTAAAAAATGGTGTCAAAGTCTCTTAAACGAATACGAAAACATGAAATGCTATGATGCTTACAAAACAATAACTACGACGAAAGAAAATAAGGAAAGAGGCCAAGCATGAACATATCTGTTTAACAGACTGCAGAACATGTTAAATTAGATGGCCAGAAATCAATTTGAATGAACGAGCGCAGCATGTAATCACGTGACTATATCATTATGAATTTATGAATGAACGGATAGTGGAATGGTACTTGTATTATATGGATTTCAGTTGAAAAAGTGTTATTTAGAATAAGGTTAGAGGTAATGTGAATGTTTCAAAATAAATTTGAATGAAGAGATTAATATGACATTGAACTACCATGTCATCTAGGCGAAGTTTTTGCTAAATTTAATTCAACATTAAAGAATTCGATTAAAAGAGGTGCGATATTGGCCCGGATGCAGGGCCCTTGACAGGTATAGCCCCAAGGTATTCCCACCCCATA